>NC_090941.1:412557585-412860615 GCF_040938575.1 Ambystoma mexicanum | reverse complement strand
ATCCCCTGCCCAAGCCCCTCTCCAATCTAGCTGTCTAATTCCGGTGCAAGAGGGGCCACCATCATGGCTACTGGCACAGTTGTGGAAGGAGGGACAACAGAGAGCACTGGAACAGGCCCTGGCAAATTGGCTGTTACAGCTTCAGACACTGATGATTGAAGCAACTGGACGCTTTTTGCATGGGACATGAATTGTTCCATATGATGCCTTCTATAGTTATGGTGGTGTTTTTTATGCCTGCATCTTCTGAAAGATGGAGACCTAGGGAACCAGGGAGAAGCAAATATGTTATTTCTTGTTTCGTTCACTTTTTCCTTCTTCATGGCTGCCAACAAGATAGCCAGTCAATAATCAGGACACAAACAGGGGCAGAACCAAACAATCACTACTTTTCAAGCCCTTTAAAATCATGTTGTGCCTTTTGCTCACTCAAGACAGACCCATCGACCAACCTTGTGATGCCTCAATGCCCAGAATTGCTAACAAACAGGTGCATGCAATAGAACAATTAGAGCCACCTACGTGTCTGCAATAACTCATCTCCCTGTTGGAGCTTGGCTGTGGTTTAGGGAAAAACATTCTCAGTTCCGTACCCTTTGCCACCTAAGAGCGTTGAGCTACATGCTTTGTTTCGTAACACCATTGCCATTTCTCATGCACCCGGCCTGTCCCTCCGTCATGCTCTGGGAGCATTCAGGACTGCGCGACCCTCCACGGGACAGGGTTGACTGGGCAGACACTACCGGAGGCAAGTCTGCAAAAGCACGACCCTCTCCAATATCTCATATAGTTGATGAGGCCGGCAATAGCAAAACCCCAGTTTTCTGGCTGCCACCCTGGACACAGAAAGAAGCCGCAGGAAAAGGACAGTGGAGGGAGGGGCTTTTATCCCTCATGGGAAGAGAAGGCAACAAAATACCGATTTTACTTTCACTTCATGTCGTCTCTTTGGGAGGCAGGGTACGTGTGGCAACTATATTTAACCAAACCTGGGGTTTGTCCTGTGGTCAAAGTGCTTTTTTTGTGGCTCATATGTATCTTATAGGCAAATTACAATTCGTGCAATTTGCTCATATAATCTATGGGAATCTATCGAAATGTGTATACAACTGTTTATAGTAATTTGCTCGAAAACAAAAATGTCGAAAGTCATAATGTCGATTCTTTTTTTCAATGCGTTTTTTTATTTTTTTTATAGTTTACCAATTTTTTATACTTACCAAACCCAAAAAATACATATAAATAGAAAAATAATATATTAGACTTTTTTTTAAACTTTTTTTTTCAACATTTTTTCCGACATTATGACTGTACACTGTATACAACAGCAAACGTGCAGTACCACACATGCACTTGCGTTTATTTATTTATTTTATTTTTACCTTGATTGGATATAAAGTCAATACAGCAGAGGAGTTAGCACTTCAGAACTACAACAAAAATCAATACATCCAAAATAGAGCGCCTGGACACAAAATTAAGGCAGATTTTCTAGAAAGTACAATACGATTACGTGGCAGCCTATCAGTGCTCTGCCACATCATGTACAGATGGCTCGTCATTTCAAAAAGAGGAAGGTGAATATGATTATGAACAACACAATACATACATTGAACACCCCACTACGGAAGTAACTTTCAGTTCAATGAAGTCTACTAATACACATGCAACTGTGATCTTCTTTTGGGATCTCTGACCTACAATACAGTAAGATCTGAAATTCAGCCCTCACAGGAAGGCCTCCATCAATTTTCCAGAACTTCTGAATCTCCTTCTTAATCTTTGATAGAGCTTGATAACACCAGAGCACCAAGTACCCAGAACGACATATAGTAGCAAGGAAGTTACCCAGTACCAACCCAAGGAGGTCTTGTGGAAATTAAGGGCCTCATTTCAATTGTGGGGATACCTGAGCGGTAAATCTGCCAAAATACCACCAAACGGAATCACTGTTACTGCCAGTGGGTCAGTCAGAATTTCTGCCGGATTACAAGTGGTGGTATGGCGGCGTTAGTCCCCATTTATGGAGTCCATAGGACCCAGTGTGGATTTTGCCGGAATTTCAGCCGGCGGTAATGCCGCTAATTTTGCCAATTTTTGGCAGTAAGGTGACAGAATTACCTCTAGTACTTTAATGGAGGTTTTCCTTGCACCTCACCACCAAAGTTGAAGTGGAGCTGTATGGTAATGCAGCGGTAATGCAGAGGTAACAGAGTGACCACTGAATTACTGCTGTTTTTCCCACAATGCCGTATTTGTATGAAGCCCATAGAGTTGGAAATCAATTTAATTTGAAACAGGGCATCGACCCAACATTTCTTCGAATAGAGGGGCAGCTCCTGCTTTTCTGGCCCTGGTCCGGACAGGAAGGGGTGCTTTCCAACCTGCAAATATAATTGATATTAAAACAGGAGATGGGCTATGGCCAGAGTCTTTCCTTCTTCCAGACCATGCGACACAGAGAATAAGGTGGATTTCTTAGGGATTCTAATGGGGATCCCCTTGTATTTATAAAACACTACAAACATTACCCAGTCTAAACCCTTCTTCTCTGTTCCCATGGCATGATTTCCTTCTGAGCGAACCTTCCCATCAACCCACCCTTCCTTAGAGGGGTCAAAGGTAGACCCTTATGGTGGAACTGAAGTGAAGGAACATATCCCAACTTCCTGCTGGCAGCACCCACTTTGTAGGAGACCAGATGATGGCCCAGTAGGTGGTTCTACCCCCAGGCAGCTTTCAGCAGGCTGACACTTCTCTTTTCCCTCTCACGCCAGGTTACACTACAACGTCTTCATATCTATCCCTCTCCCTTATAAAAACTCCTTATCAATTCTACCCCATTACATACATAACCCCTCAATAACTATAACTAACAATATATACTCAAGCATACCCACACAAATAAATATACATCTAAATGCATTATAAACAATAACAAACAAATATGTATATTCTATGACATGGGGGTGGCTGCTGCAGCCAACCACCCCTTTTCCGCACCTCTGTTGTGTGATGCTATTCTTGCTGGACGGGGTCTGCCTCCAGGCTGTGAAATGAAGCAGATCCGCCTCAGTCATTTATCTTTCACTGGTGTGACCCCTCCACCACATGTGCACCATATCATGCAGGTCCTGTGCCAGTTTTCTGTTTTAGGTGGCCCTGTACACCACCCAATCACTGCTACATAGCCTGAAACACTTTGTTGTTCTTAGGGAGCAACTATGCTCTTCAGTGGGCCCCCATCTTCACTGCCGCACCTGTGGTGCATTAGTTCTTTTAGCGGTCACCACATTGCCATGGGAATAGCGCCTTCACTGTCCCGCTCTGGCGATCATCCTCAGACAGACACACAGCCTATCTAGCCTGCTCTGATGCAGCGCTAGGGAGGTGGGCCTCTCAATCTTTGGAGCTCTGGCCAGCGTGCCACAGTACCACTCTTCACCCGAGATGCTTGGATGTGACTGCCCCAGGACTTGCCTTCACTGCCCTCTTTGCCTTCTTCAACTCCGGGGCATTCCTGGCAGACGTGGCGCAGGAGGACCGTTCTTCTGGGCCTGCCCCATCTGGCTTCAGGCCGGCCATCGTGGGGCATGACCGGGTCACCTTAATCGAGACCCGTTACCCACGCAGCAAGGCCTGGGCAACTCTTTTCTTCTCCCCAGACCGCCTGCATACACATACTGTAGGGTTTTGCAGGTTGGGCCCATCTGGTCTGGTCAACATTCCTCATGCAGCCCTGGCCCACGGAAGATACCATCCGACACCCAGCAGACGCATCCTGATTCAGGCAAGTCATTAGGCCCGAGGCAGCTCGAAACCATGGCCCACCAGATAACTGTTGCTCACTGCCTCCTGAATTTTCCTTCCCTCACTCCCAAACCGTTAATTTCCAAAGGCTTTTTTTTCTTTCACAATGGTTTCTACCCTACCCAGATCACTTATGGGTAGGGAAGGTTTTGTCCATTGTGCTCTTTCTTTTTTATATTTCCTATTCTATCCAGCCCCATGGTGGGCTGGATGGTACAGTCCAGTTAAGTAATTTTAGTTATCACACACACAACATGAATGTCTCTCTACACAATGGTGTCTCCTTGACAGGCATGGAGCCCTACCTAACGGAGCCCAAATTGGCCAGGAGCTACAGAGAGAAGCCCAGCACATATGCAAGCATGTGCCTCTACAACAAACGTCAGCTTGGAGAGCGACAGGTTCACGTGGCATCAATAAATCTGAAAGAGGATTCCATTTTGGGCATTGTGCATTTGAAGAATCACTTCCATACCCTAAGGTTTGGAAAAAATTGAGCTCCAAGTGGAAAGGGGGTACCTGAGTACACCTGTACTGACCATGTCATACAAAAGCTGTCCAAATTGGAATATTGCTTTTCACAAGAGATCAACCTGTAGCACAAGGCATAACAGGGCCCCCTGATGTCAAGATGGGGAACCAGGGCTTTGTGCCCGCTGCCTCCTGATCCATAATCTGCTTATTGCCAATCAAGGAGTCAGTAATTACACCGGGTAGGCGCTGGGCCAAATATTGCAGACCAACCCATGAATGCACCCAGTAAGAGTGAACAGGTGCCCCAAGTTAACTCATCATTGAACATATTAGCCCCAGGCCAGATTATGAAAAGGAGCCGTCTGGGTGCAGGTGTTCGAGTTTTCAGGTTTTCAGAGAGTGAGATGCAAAGCAAAGGTAAGCAGGAGCTTGAAAGAAGGAGAGGAGAGCAGAGAGAGGAAGGCATATTCAGAGAGATAGGTGAGGAGGAAAGACGAAGAGTGTCATAGAGCATGAAGAAGGTGGGAGGAAGGAGAGTACAGAAGAGCAGAACGTTGGAGAAGGAAGGAGGGATCAGTAAGAGGATGGCTTATTAAAAGGGAACGACCAGGAGGAAGGCAAAAGGAGAGCGGAAGTGAGGGGAGGAGTTTGAGGAGGAAAGGAAAATGAACACCACCAGCAGGAGGAGGGTCCAAGGAGAAGGTGCAGAACAAGTTTCCTAAAACCATCAGAGCATTGACCAACACAGAGGGGCAAGCAGCTGAGGAAAACCAAGAGGAAAAGGGAGGAGCCTGTGTGGACAGAGTTGAAGAGGGATCCAGAAAACTGGGGGTAAGGCCATTCAGAGCCCAGTTGCCCAGTGGCCGAAGACTGGAAAGTTCCAATTCTTGAGACCTTTGGCATAAAATAGATAAAAACAGCAATAGGCTAGCTAGCTATACTCTGGATATAGTGGAACTGACAAGTCCTCAAACTGCAACAAAGAGCGCTTGCCAGCCCAGACGGGAAACGAAAGTGTGGTGCCACATTGCCCAGGGCCTAAAAATCCACCTGGGACTGATGAAGAAGAAATCAGGGATTATTTGCAACTGAAAAAGAACCATTCAAAATTGACGAGGAAGCTTCAAGGCAGTCAACCCCAAGGAACTGTGAGTGACTTTGTTGAAAGGCTCAGATAGAATCAATCACCCATCCAGACCACAAACAGTTGATGAACTTTAATCTTATTCCAGGGAGACAGCCCTGAGAAAGACGGGCTACGGACCTTGTGACTCTTCCCGGCATGCCTTCAGTATTTCCAACCCTCACTTCATTTTTAAGGAGACGTATCCTGCCTTGGTTGTACCTTTTCCATTTCTAATAAATCCGGTTTTCAAACCCCTAAACTATCTCTTGGGTCCTCCCTTGATCCCTCTCGCTTTTACAGCTCCCTGTTCGTGAATGGAGATCAGTTTCAATAGCCCCCTCAGCATTCCCCACGTACCCAATTGTACCCAATCTTCCTGGATATGTGTGCTATCAAAAGGATCTGGAAAGTCTCCATATTCTAATACATCAACAGTTGCTTGATCCTTCACTACCCATTTTCTTAATAGAGTGCAAGGCAGTCATAATTATTAGCTGTAGCTTTAAAGTAGCTTAGTGGAACGAGTGGATTTGTCTCTTGGTCATTAGTTCTTGTAACAAGATCCTGGTGGACATCTTCCCCCCTCAATATTAAAGGGTGCTATTTAGCGATAAATGTGGGTGTCATAATCTGTATCTGTGTTAAAAATTAGGAACCTTACTAGGGAACTTTAGTGAAATGTATATACTGGGCCTCATTACGATTGTGGTGGTAAGGCAACAACCGCGCCGGTAGTGCTACCGGCGCCGTTGTTATCATACCGCCACATTACGAGTTCTGCTGGCGGGAGCTGCTCTAAAAGCCTGGTCAGACCCGGCGTGCAGAGCGGCACCCACGGGCAGAACTGGATGGTAGCAACAGTACCGTTATGAACGGTACCGCTGCTACCATCCTCCCCATTCCCATTGAGCCCTATGTGGGCTCAATGGGAATGGGGATGTACCGGCTCCCGCGCAAGTTGAATTACCGGGCCGGCCAAGGTCGGAATGGCCCAGTAAATTCCCTTTCGCAGGACCCGGAGCCGGATTTGAGTTTGGGGGTACCATGCCGGTAAAAGCGGCATGGCTACCTCCAACCGAGTAATGAGGCCCACTGAGTCTTCCCAGCACATGGCAGCGTCCTGCATGAGCGGCATAGGACTGATAAATGTTGCTGATGAAACGCAAGGACATCTCTCTGTATCAAGTTCATTTTTCTGAACTAGGAATAACATGTATATTGTCACATGCTGGACCTTTCATCGTCAGGTTGTTTGTAAGATACGCATGCACTTACGTGTGGCCTAAACTGAGTTTATAGATAATTGAATGAAACCTGCAAAATCGTTGTTGTTGTCTTTTTGAAGTAGGGTTTGAAAATCTGCTTTATTTTTCAATCTAAAAGATCACCAGTTGTGTCCCCTCTGTTGAGTGGGCCTTGTTTTCTTCGCGCGGCGCTCAGTGTTCATAACGAGGAGCTGACGCGCAGTCAATTACTAATGCAAATTAGGTGAAGGTGGAATGAGGAGCGGCTGCGCCGAGAGAGCGAGGCTGTGCTAATGATTAGATATTGCAATGTGTTCCTTGTCTGTGCTCCATTTTATTCAGCAGAGGAAGAGGCTGCGGCAGATGTACAGCGATATCGTTTAGCGAAAAATAGCATCCTTTGACAGGGAAAATGAGCTTCCTATTTGCCTTCATGTGGAGTGTGAGGACCTACTGTACTTGTGTCTGTAACCGTGTCCAACTCTGAGAGAGCTCCGCGCATCTTCAAACGTGTAGTATTCTTCAGAACCTTGTTCCAATGGCAAGCATGCAAACTTTTCAGACAAGCTAAAAGACCCAGGGATATGGCCCCCTCAGCCCCCCCCCCCTTAGCCCCGAGCAACGCCTCTGCCCAAAGGGCTGGCGAGACAGACCATTGTGGACACTGTGTCGAGTCAATGTGGGCCATTTCAATGACTTAATGCACTGTGCATGTGGTAATTTTAAACAGTATTACTGTCTCAATGCACTTAAAGCTTGTTGTGAAAAATCTCGTACTGTTATTTGTGAATCTGTATCTTTTTGTTTTGGTGGCCGGCTCAATTTTTTATCTCAGACCTACCCACTTGACACCCAGTGGCCTTTCACATCAGGTATATGGAAGAAGTGTTGCCTGTGGCCATAAAAGGGACTGTACATGTACTCACCTGTACATGTGATTCTATATTTGGCCGTTCTCTTGCTCGGTAAGAGTGTCCACACCACAAACTGGCCTCCATGAAGCCAAGCAAAGCGACTTCAGGAGAGAACAGTAAAAAGGGATGATAGGCTGCTCAGACATAAACGAGACAGCTTAGCGAGAACAATAGATTCCAAATCCATCGTACGGTTCCTTAAAGAAAGCCTTTACAGAAAATGTTTAATTTCAAATAAAACATATGTAGCGAATAGTCCAGTTCTTAAAACTCAAACATAATTAATAGAGATGTACAGTATTGTCTGAAATTTCACACGATCATATCTCACTCACCCCGTACGTATATCAGATTTTTCCAATATGTAGGCTAGCATCTGATGTGATGCCCTTTCCCTCATTTACGTCAATGAGCAGCCCCTTGAAAAACAAGCTTGAAAGTCGGAACATTGTTATTGCCGGCTTAGTCCTGCCTAATGATCTTTAAACAAAGCTTGATTAAATCGTTTTACTGGATACCTTCCCCCCAGCAGATTCCTCATCTTATGAAATGGCTCCAGCTGTAGATTCAATGCTGAAGCATTTCACAGCTATAAAGGGGTGTGGCGGTGCTTTGTACCAAATCTATTACAGCTTCATAAGCACCACTGGTGGTGGTCGTGACGTCACGGGTCCATATGTTGAGGCACAGTAGCACCCTGAAATTGGTTCCATTTTACCAACACAGGCTACATTTTCAGGCCAGGCCCTGTGTGTCTAGGTCAGGATTTCTTATGGAAACTAAGGTTATTTCTCCCATAGAAATGTTAGGAATGTAAGCATGCAAGGACGGCAAGTGGAAAATGTTGGTATCACAATCGAATTGGCAAACTGGTCCCTAGACCAGGTCATGACTTTAACGAGTGTGGCCCCTGCAGGTTCAGGCACCTGAAGGCGCGAAAAGGGTAGCGAAAATGTAAATCCAGTTGGACAAACCTAACAAAAAGAGCAGGCAGCGATCCTACACTCCTTCCTCTGAATTGCCTTGGGAAATGAAAGGCTAGGTGTTGAGTGGCCTCCTTGGAGCAACACCCCACTTCCGGAGAAAACTAAAAAAAGAAGAGGTTCTTCTCTGCTCGCCATCAAAGCACTGCTCTTTCTATTCTTCCAGGAAATGGTGCTACTGGTTTCCAAACCTTTATTTCTTTCCAATTATCGAATGCGTGGGCGGACCCACGCAGGCGCTTCCCCATCCAAAACCCTCTGAGACATTTGATAGCCGGAAAGTCGAAACATACTCAGTCTGGAAGCTGGGCTCGCCATACTAATCATTCAATTCTTTCCTCTCTATCTTCGTTCTCAGACTCTCCTGAACCCTCCGGCTGAGGTGGCGATAACACATTTTAGCTCACGCCATCTGGCTTCGCCACTCTCCACTTCCAGCTATCCATGCCGTATCAATCGTATCTTTGAATTCCACCTCTCACCCTTTTTGAAACCTCATTCCTTCGCCATTACTATTATCTATACTTCTTCCTGACCCTCTTCCCACAATCTGCTCTAAACTCGATTCCTTACTCCAAACTGTCCTGCCTCTGTCTGCTCTTTCTTCCTACGTGTGATTTGTGTCTTCAACTCCATTACCTTAATGCCTCAGGACCTTTCATCACTTTTCTCCACTCCAAGAACACCACAATTTCTGGCCCATCATGGCCTGATTTTCGCGTCCTCCCCCGGGGGTCTCTGCATTTGCCTCGCTACCTTTTTGAGGTTGAACACCTCATTCTGTTTTCACTTTCAGCACCTTTCCTCCTCTTCCACACTCTCCTCCTCTATTTGTTGTGACCTTTGCACTCTAGTTATCTCCCTTGTCCTTCTTCCATGCTCTCCTTGCTTCCTTCTATGTATTCTTTATCCACTTTGCCCCAATGTGTTGCCCAATTTTCTCAACATTACTATTTTCTCAGCTCTTGTTGCCTCGCCCGTGCTGCCTTTTCAACATCTTGAAAACTTCTTAATGCGCTCCTGCTCTTACATCCACTCACAACATTCTCCAAAATGCTGAACAAATGGGCAAGAAAACCCTGGCCACTTCTCAATGCCTTAATCTCTCCTATCCTCCTACAATCACATTTTATTTCTTGCTAAACATGTTCACTATCATAATGTGATCAATAAGGTGCCCCTCAGTAGCGGTAGAAATTACCCAAAACAAAGTTCGACCTATACACAAAGGTAGTAAATACATGACACCAGATATTATATTGGGAATGGACTGTGATTAATAACATTGTGAATGATTTGCAGCACAATGGAAAAGAAGTGGTTTAATGAAATGATCAGCTTCTGTAATTTCTTAGCATGTCAATATATTATTTAAATATTGCATTAGAGAGTGAATGCATGGATGTATGATTAGTAAAATGCTTTTTAGAATTAATTAAATTAATATGTGTCTATGTGTTTTTTTAGACAAATCTTAATAAAATGAATATACCGATTTGAGCTTCATATTTGTCTGCCCACCTTCTTCAGTCTCTCTTGTTCTCCTGGTACCATTTTTGTTCATATTACTTGGTGTTACCTCTAGGTATCAGTGAAAGTTGAGGTTCCCACTTTGGGTTTGTTGACCAAATGTTCGAACACCAAAAGTTCGAACCTTTGGTGGCATGCATTTAAAAAAAAAACCCTGAGGGGGCTCTGGTGGTGTCCCCCGCAGCACCCGCACACCATACTAGTGAGTGGGTGTTGCGGGGGACACCCCCGCAGCACATCCCAAAAAAAAAAACGGGGGCTGCAGGATGTCACCAGCAACACCCCGCTCACAACACTGTACAATATAGTGAGCGGGGTGTTGCGGGGGACACCCCCGCAGCACTCCCGAGAAAAGGGAAAAAAAAAGAATAGAAATGGACCCTGCGTGAAGTGAAAGGGAACTGGTGCAATGTAAGTAGGGTGTGCGTGGGGGTGTGTTGTGGGGGTGGGTGGGGGGGTGGGTTTTGTAGTGTTTTTAATAATATCTTTGCATGGGAAATGTACGGACATTTTGTGTTCGTGCATTTCCCATACGTACTTTTGAGTCGCGGTAAAAGAAGCCGTGGTCGGATCACACAGATCCGCCCCCTCATCCTTGTATCTTTTCTTTGTTCTCATTTCTTAACTCTCACCTCACGTCTTGACACTGCCACTCCCTCTCTCTCATTTTCGGACTTCGCTTTAGTGGCAGAGCCTGAGAGGGGGTAGAGGGTGTGGCTGCCCCCCCTAAACCCCTAGTGCCCGGTGCACTGCCCAGCCTCCCACTGTCTGGCACCCTATTAGCTGCCCCCTGCACCAAAAGCTGCATCCGCTACGGCTTCATTTATTTTCCATCTCTACAATGTGTACTGTTTGCTGTAGCACTGGATTTCTAAACATTTCCGCTGCTCCCTTTAATTGTACTCTTTGTGGTTGTTCAGCCACTTGATGGGTCTTTATTTAATCATGGCTTGGCACCCAACAGCAATTCTTATGCTTGGGCATGTCTCTCCTGTTCCATTTGGTTTTTATTTCTCTGATCCCTCCGACAATGGACACTATTCTGAGCTATTTGTTTGGTTATCTTCTTTTCTGCTTTGTGTGTTGTAATTTTGCCTCCCCTTGTACATTCCTCCTAGTGCCAAAAGGCTCCCTTGGGAAATACTAATGCCGTATACAACAATACACTGTAAACAATCAAAACCAATCTTATGGCCTATATGTGAACACCCTAAAACATGGGTCTACTTTTTTCTTTAGAACGTATATATGTCTTCATTGCGGGGCAGAGGGGGCAGTATGTTCTATACCCTTCCCCCAAATGATATGACCCTCAAGGCAAAACCTTTCTTTTTTTTGTAGCAACATTCTGGGGTCTGGGTTCAGGGAGGAGGGGCCATCTATCGAAAAGTTAAATGGGCTTCAAGAAAGAGGGACTAATACTTGTGATGTGCTGCCAGCACCTTTGCCAGTTGTTCTGTCATTGTCCAGCATGAGATTTCCTAAACCCTACCACTGCATGCCTTCGGGATAAGTGACAGAGCCATCTCTTTCACTGGCATCGCACCCTCAGGCATCAGGTAATTTTTCGGCTTTTTGACCAATGCAATTTTATGGTGCATGGTCCTTGATGCCAGTCTATTTGGTGCTCCACTGGCACTGCATAGCACACCACCCCTGGTGCCTGGGTCAATACTTCTGTTTCTCCCACAAACGTAGCCAAGGGCCACCATGTCAGTTTTGCCTCAAAGAAGGTTCCTTGGTCCGAGTTGGCGTTTTTTTGTACAAGAATGATAACTCTCTGCAGTGCTCCATTGTTTCACAGCCAGGCCACTGCTTTATAAATCCTGTACACATATGCATACGATGACTCGAACCTTTTTGGCCAAGAAGGTCCTAGTGTGGCAGTAGGTATGAGGAATCTGTGGAAGGGAGGAATCACGTGTACATTAGAAAGAACACCACTCAAGATAAATAGCATGCTCTTCTTTTTGCCTTGAGAAAAGATGAACAGTTTAAAAAAGATATTTGACTTATGAAGATCAAAAATCAGTGCATCTGATTATAATTTATGTGTATCTCAATTATTCGATGAAACGTGCTGGTAACAACCAACTACAGTTTGCCCTAACCATTCCTCTCCAATAGCTTTATTTAATAGTCACATTTCCCATGAAATAAGACCATGTGCTTGCCTCATCTAAATAAATGTCAATGAGAGCGGTACCGCCAAGCTCCACCAATGCTGTTACCTGCATCCGGTACAGTGAAAGCAGTTAATGCTGCTTTTGGCCAATACCTGGCCTACGCCCAGATGTAAATCCAAGAGCAGCACATGAGATGCTTGCAATATCTACTGTACCCTGCAGTGAGCAAGCTTAAAGACATGATTGAGATTAGCAGGGGGCATCCCCTCCACAACGCTGTTAAACAAACATTAGCAAAGCCAACAGTTTGGGCTTTTGTTTAGGTATGTGATAGGCATTTGCTAGGTACTGGTATTATGTTACCAACTGGCCATAAAATCGCAACAGCTGTAAAATGGAGTGGTTGCCTGGACATACGACAGCAATGCTTGGCAAATGTTGATGTAATATATATACATAATCACCAACGTCTGCCTTAGTCATGGCTTGTTTTTATCACGATTTCAGTACAAGGAACAGATAGTAATCAAGTGCCTTATGGCACGCTTGGTTAAAACATGCTTATTACACCATTAGCCATTTGTGGCTTCAATTAAGCCAAACACGCTCAGCAGACGACTTAGAAATAACATTATCAAGTTAAAATTTGAATTTGCGGATTGATAGATTGCGCTCAAATTGATCCCAGGGGGAGGTGTTTTGAGTGGGTAGGGGCAGGCTTTGGGTGGCAATGGCTAGCATGGCCATGGTCAGTCAAGGGGTGGGTAAATAACCAAACAACTACAAGTTGTGTGTCCCTCCTTAAAGGCCATCTCCCACCTAGCTGTGAGCTCATGCAACCGTTTCGGCTTATAGGTGGCGCTGAAGCACCACCTATTAGCCCAAACTAAAAATAGGCCTAACCAGTGCCTTTTACCAGCAGGAGGCGAGTGCAATCATGCTCTTCTGCTCACTACCAAACTATTGTTGTAGCATCTCCCAATACTTTAAATCATGGAGTGGGCCTCTGCATTGCCGCGCCTTGCCACCCACCAGCCCGCATACAAGTTGTTTTCCCTCCTTAAATGCCATCTCCCAGCCAGCTGTAATCGAATGCAATAGGTTCGGCTTATAGGTGGCGCTGAAGCACCACCAAATAGCCCAAACTAAAAATATGACTAATCTGAGCCTTTTACCACCAGAAGGCGAGCGCAATCATGCTCCTCTGCCCTGTGCCAAACTCTCGTTGCATCTCCCATTTCGGTAAATCACAGAGTGGGCCTCGGCATTGCTGTGCCTTGCCGCCCACTGGATCGCCAGCCAAAAGAAAGCTACTTAGGTACCTGGGTGGTAGGACAAGTCATGAATCTGCTTGGCAAATAGCCTCCATTCTCTCTATCACACATTAATAGTTGGATATGCATGTCAAGTATACTGTCACTGGTGGTTCCTATGCAGCCCTCACTCTGCCCCATGGCTGCGCATACATTTACATTTAATGAATGTGGGCTGCTCAGAATTATCTTTTTGCCACCAGAACATTTTGGAGTGACCACATAGGGCAGCCCAGGATTGTACAACAGGACCAAGAAGCCATGACTTCCTTCAGCTAGCATCCTAGTGTGTAGCAGTAAAACGTGCTTTGGTGGAACTCCTTAACTGATTGGTTGGTAAAATGGAATATCATTATACCAACCCACAAAAAGCAGGCCACTTTGCAAGCAGCTGAGGCAATCCAGGCTATGCTGAAACCATATATAAATGCTACAATAGGACAGACGTGACACTTTATCCTTAATCAATGGTGTTCTTTGAATATTCACGCTGGTGCCTGTCTGCATCTGGGCGCTTTGGCGTCTGGCAACATCAAACAAGCTCGTATTTAACATTGTGTCTCTCTGCTGCCAGAGACTGCTTACTTCTTTCACTCTCTTAATTAATGCATAACTAATGCAGTTCCTGGAGTGCAGTTTCTGCTTAATTTTAAGGGCCATTCTTCCGCATTGTAAGGTTGACTGAGTCCCAGCCATTCAGGATCCTGGGAATTATAGGTGTCCAGTGATAAAGTCACCTGGCAAATGGTCACCAGGGGGCGACATTTCCCATAAAATGCACCTTCATTAAAATCGAACACTTTCCTCAAATATTCTAAGATGGCGACTTTTTCCAGGCGACATTATCACATGAAACCGAATTAGAGAGGGTTGCTCCTTTGAAAGGATACTGTCATAAATGTTACGGCAGGAACTGGTGAAGAGATGGGGAGGGCCTGCGATATTGGGATAAGATAATTGCTAATTTATCATATAAAGCAGTACAACCGCTATAGGAAAGGAATCTGATTATAGTGCATATATTTGAGGCGTTCATGCCTAAAGAGCAATAATGAGGAGCTAAAAAAAACTAAGGCTAAACGGAATGGGGGCGCTCACTGCAGGCATGTGCCTCTGTTTTTAGAGGCCATGTTAGCAGAATGTCAGAAGGTGTGTCAGCTATGGGTTTCCAGTTTATCCTTCATTTTGTTCCTCATTACCTTGCATGGTCCACTTCCTACCGGTCTCATTGCAGCGTCTTTTCATTGAGGTGGTTTCCGGTGCTCCATGCAGCCTATTACTTTACTGTGTTCCATGCTGCACGTCTAACTCTGGGGGTGATCCACGTAGTTCTCCATTCCACGGCGCTCCACAGCAGTTGCTCACCCTCGCCATGACGCTGCTGCTAAAATAGAAATGGGACTGTCTTTCCTCCACTGATGATATCCGCGATGGTTCTCTTTATATGACAGGCATCACTAGATTTTATCCGTGATTGTTCTCTTTACATGACAGGCATCACTAGATTTTTCTTTTAATCTCTTTTTTCCTTTACAAATGTAAAAAGGAGACTCATTTTTGATGTCCTTGTGCGTATTGGTGCTACAGTGCACCAATACGTGGTCACTACCAGTGGTTAATTGTCCTTAACCCTCACATCACCTGTGTTGCCACTCTCCATGTGGCCCTGAGCCCCCCACCTCCGTACACACGGACACGGTGTTGCTGGTGCAGGCTCCCCGGTCGCTCTGCGCCCATCGGGAATGCCTGTTTATTTATATGGCACGCAACGGAGTGATAGGTCACTCCATCGCGTGCACACGCCCTTAAAGGGGCAGCGCCACACTCCTCCTTTTCCATAACAACAAACACATTAAAAGGAAGCACTAGCTAACACACATCACAGCACTCTATACTAACATATCCCCGGAAACCCCTTTAATGACACCCACCCTGGGTCCCAGGTTTGCGTCGGTCTCCGTGGCATCCGGGATATGACAACAGTTTAATTAGTCTGAGACATAGTCCATAAGACGGGCAGGATTCCCTCGCCCTGTCCTCAGGGGGTACCTCCTGCCAGTCTCTCTGGTCGATGTTCCTTCGCTATGCTCCTCGTGGGTCAGGGAGCCGACAGAAATGAGGGCCCACCGCCCTCATCAGGCAACTCCTCCATGTCCAGTTTTTAAAGAAGCTGGCATTCCGGGTGACAGACGCCGTTCCATCGGATGCAGTGACCATTGACCCCTTTACTGCCAACACGTCTAGCGGTGCTGGCTCTTAGGTGAGGGAGAGCTTTCCTTAAGGGTGTTGATTTCTCACCAGGACTTCATCCCCCGGGACCAGTATTGGTGGCCTCGAACGCTTCCGGGCATTCTCCAGATCTGGTGCCCTTCACTCCTCTTCCACCTGCTCATTATCAATGACGGTGGGCTCCCGCTCCTCCACCTCCGGCAGAACGTCCCTCGGACAGTGCTTAAACATGACATCTGCCGGCACCACCCCCGTGGATGTGTGCGGGGTGGCCCTGTTTCCTTGCAGGAACACATACAGTGCCCTATTCAGAAACTCACCTTTGCCCTGAGCAATGCGGAACACCTTGTTCAGCGTGCGCATCATTCACTCCGTTTCTCCGTTTGCTCGGGGCCACAGTGGGGTGACCTTCCTGTAGTGTATGCCATGCCCTTTCATGAGGTCTGCAAAGCTCTAGCCCTGAAATGGTGCCCTGTTGTCCGAGCACAACACTTTGGGCAGTCAGTGGGTGGCAAAGATGTTCTCCAGCGCTACTACCGCCTTTTCAAATGCAACAGACTCTACGAACTCCACTTCCGGATACCGGGACCACTCATCGACTACCACCAGGAAGTGTGTGCCCCTGGTCATGGACCCGAAGTCCGCGTGCACCACCTCCCACGGCCTTGTCCCTCTGGGCATGGTTTCGATGGTCGGCTCCCGTAGCGTAGGTGACGCTGCTGGCACCACACATATTAGGCCACAAACTCCTCCACTCTCCTTTCCAGCTCTGGGAACAAGACTTTCTGTCAGAGACAGGCCTTTGTTTTTGGCACCCCTTGGTGCCCCTGGTGTGCCAGGCAATGATCTGCTGCACCTTGGCTTGTGGGACTACTATCCGGTCCCCTCTCAGAAGCAGTCCAGAATGAGAGAACGCCAGCTCCTCGCGCACCCTCCACAGCTGCTCCAGGGTCACTTTTGCCTCCTGGGATCTTCGGGTAATGGACTCCATCACAGTTCTCTAAGCTCTGTGCTCCATGTCCACCTTCAGAATCCCAAAGAACTCATCAGCCTGCAAGGTCTGCTCCAGTTCTTCCACCGCCACTGAGTTGGGCGTTGCTGTTCGACTACCAACCGGATATGTTCGTCCGCTTCTTCGGCGCACCTGGACTGTAGGTCGTCCCCCCTCGGGTGCCTGGAGAGATAGGCTGCAGCATTATTCTTGCCTGGTCTGAATACCAGCGACACGCCGTACTCCAGAAGCACCAGCATCCAGCGTTCTATCCTCACTGGTGGTTTAGAGGACAAGCCTGCTAGGATGACAAGCAGAGACTTGTGGTCCTTGACCACCATCACCGGCCTTCCTGGCACATACAGTCTGAAGTGCCTGCGGCCCCACAGCACCGCCAGTGCCTCTCACTCAATTTGAGAGTATCGCTGTTCAGTGTCTGACAGCGCCTTGCTGGCATACGCTATTGGCCAGTTTTCCTGATTGGCCCCCACCTGGGTGAGAACACTCTGAGACCATAGGAGCTGGCATCGACAATGATCTCCATCTGTAGGGCCGGGTCAAAGAATGCCATGGTGTCCTCGGCATTAGGGGACTCTTGATGTCATCAAAGGCAGCTTGTTCCAGTGGCCCCCACTGCCAGGTGACGTCCTTTCTCATGAGTGTCCGCAATGGCTCAGACCGTGATGCCAGGTTTCTGATGAAGCGGCCACAGTATGTGACCATGCCTAGGAAGCTCCTCACTTCAACCACGTTCTCCGGCAAACTGGCCTCCTGGATGTCGCTCACTTTCCGCAGATCGGACGACACCCCACCCGCCTTCAAAACAAAGCCAAAGAACTCAATGGTGGTCTTGAGAAATTTGTACTTGTCACGATGCAGAATGAGACCCAGGGACCGTATGCGTTCAAATGTCTTCGCTAGTCGGGCCAGGTGCTCCACCTCGGACCTGGCGAACACCAGAATATTGACACTGATATTGAGCACTACTTCCAGGTCTGCGAGGGCCCCTCTGATGATGTTTTGGAAGACCTTGGCAGCTGACGACACTCCAAAGCTGAGCCTCTTGTATCTGTACAGCCCCCGATGGGTGGTAAAGGCGGTGATGTATCTTGACTCTGGATGGAGTACCACCTGATGGTACCCGGCCCGCAGGTCTAAATTCGAGAAGAACCTGGCCCCCTGTAGCTTAGTTATAATGTCATCTATGGTGGGCGTCAGGTGCCTTTCCCGCTTTAACGCCTTGTTGGGCAGGTGCATGTCCACGCATATCCTGACCGAATCAAGCTGCTTCCACTTCTGGGCAATCACGATCGGGGAGACCCAAAGAGTGGGGCCCTCTGTCATGACCCCTGCCCCTGGCCCTAATAGGCAAGGCATTGGGGCTAAGCTATGACCCTCCATAATGGCCTTAAAGGTCTTGCCATCTCATCCAAGACTCTCCTGGAGTCATTCCTGGCGCCTTTGGCCTTTGGCGCCAGGCTCATATGAAGTGAGGAAGACTTGAGAACTGGACTTGGGAATGGACTTTTGTACAATATGGATGCCCCCGCATAGCTCAGTTCAATGAACCGTGCTATGCAGTCTAGTCATTTAGGTGTGGTCAGGCCTAGGGTTACCTGGCATACCTGGGGGCTATATAAACCACGCCCCGGGTAGAGAAACACGCTTCGCGTTACTCTGCGCTCTGCAGCGTGATGCTCACCAGGTTCTGCTCGGATCTTTGCCTGCCTTCCCGGTGCCGCGTACCTGAAAGAACAAGAACACCATCAGTATAGCGCTTACCTGTGAGTGAATCCTGCTCGCCATCCATCACTCTTTTGGTCCAGAGAAAACATCATCTTGGCGACGTCACCTCGATCTTCGAAAACGCCGGAACCTGAGAAGAAGAGAACAAAACAGCATTAGTAAGCGTTTACATTCCAATTCCGAAAAAAGCTAAAACAGTTGCACGCTCACCTGGGTTCGAGTCTCTCTTGGTCAAAATCCATTCCAGGCCATAACAACGACCTGCAAAAAGAGAGGAAACACAGATTAGCACATGAAAAGTCAAGAAGGCGCCCCATGCTACGCATTACTCACCGCTCACTATTTCCTTAGCCAGCATCCATTCTGGGACATTGCAGCGGCCTGCAAGAAAGAGAAAAAGACAGGTCAGCACAAGAAAACGCAGATAGCGCCGCGCGTCGCGCTTTCACTTACATATCGTGCTTAGCCCCAAGCAGCACGACATCACTAATGAGGTCTTCATGTACCTAGAGGAAGAAGGAAAGACATTAACAGGGGCAATTGGAAAGAAAAGGACAAACTGCAAAATCCAGCAAAATTACCTTGGCGGACTGGAGTCACAGCAGGTCTGGACTCTTAGGGCCAGCACCAGTGAAGCAACTAGGTCGCGGCGCGCCCACACCAACAACGCACCCCTGCACCGAGAGGCAGGACGGAGAGCGCATCATACAAGAAAGCAAGGTGAGGAGAGAACTAAGGGGAAAGTTGGGTCCACAAGGGAGGTGGGATCCAAGCAACAAGAGACAATAAGATTAAACCCGAAATTCCTGTATTTCAGGCCCGATCGTCATCCGAACAGAGTCCAAGGGAGGGGTTCAAGATCGCAAGCGGTCCAGTCAGGCTGAGTGGCGTCCCCGTGAATATCAGGTGAGTGTTAGAGAATGCGAAGCCTTAAAAAACCGTAATCCACCTGGGCGTCATAAAAATGTCAGAAACCGACCAGTTAGCTCAAATGCTGGGGCAGTTACGTGCTGAGGTACATTCAGCTAGACAGGAGACCAACGCCCTGCAGAAGGAATTGATAGTTGCTAAGGAACGCAATGACGACCTGAGTAGGCAACTCCTCCAGTCACAGGCGGGACAAGCTCCATTACTTGAGAACGTCTCATCAGTGCCAACATCATCAGCCAATCCGGTACAGATAACCCTTCCTGGAGCAGTTTGTTTGGCCCCACATGAACGATTCACGGGAGACCCCAAAAAGTATGCAACATTTATGAACCAATGTCGCCTCCATTTCCTTTGTAGGCCTGGGGCCTTCCCTAGCGACCAGTCACAGGTTGCTTTTGTGCTATCTTATTTGAGTGGCAGTGCTGCGGACTGGTCTGTACCCTTTGTTAGTCAGGATGATCCTCTGTTATATGACTTCAGGGGTTTTTAGCAGGAGATGGAAAAGCTCTTCGCTCGTCGTACCCATGGACAGGCACTAAACAACTAACTTTTGTCCCTTCGTCAAGGAAACCAAGACTTATTAACATATATAGCAACCTTCAACAGGCTCATGGTCGAAGTAGGGTGGCCTGAGGAGAAGAGAACTATGTTATTCCACCGGGGCCTACGGGGGGAGCTAAAAGCTGCTCTTGCCCAAGTGGTCAATCCACCAAAAGACTGTGCAGGGTTCATTAATCTTGTTGTTCAGCTAGATCATAGGTTGCAAGACCGAAGAGCAGATCGGAGTAGAATGGACACCCGCCCTATGTGCGTACGATCAAAGGACAATGCCCCACGAGCAACCGAAAGTTTGGTGAAACCAATGCAAATAGGAGGGGTAAGTGCCCCTTTAACCAAGGCTGAAAGGGACAAGAGAAGGCAGCAGCAGTTATGTTTATACTGCGGAAAATCAGGCCATTTCCTTAAAGAGTGTCCAGTGAGGCCGCCGAGGAGAACCGTAGGAGACACTGACAAAGAAGATGCGAACGAGAAGTCGGAAAACTACCAAGCCCGGCAAGTGTAGGGGTCCATTTGTTGAGCAAAGAAGGTAAACTACAGACCTCCCATTTTGCGTTGCCTGTGATCCTGATCAACCACCAGCAACCGTCTCTGATGCATACCGAAGAAGCATACATAGACAGCGGAGCAGTGGGGAATTATATGGACAAGGATCTCGCAGCAAATATGGGGCTTCCTGTATGCCCTAAGTCGACCACTGACACAGTCACCACCGTTGATGGTACGGAAATAGCTTCCGGTCCATTATCCCAATGCACAGCAGTCTTAACCCTTCTGTGCCAGGATGGACACTAGGAATCTAATGCTTTCGACCTCATTAAGGCGCCCCAGTTTAGGTTGATCTTAGGGATGCCGTGGTTGGAAGCTCACAATCCTCGAATAGATTGGCGTGCAAAGGAGTTGACCGTTTCCAAAAGTTGTACTCACACTTGTCACCACAAAGAAAAACAGCCAACAGATACAAGTACATCTGCTCATGGAACAGCGGCAATAACTCTGGGAGTAACCGGTACCCTAACAAGAAAATACCAGGACTTTCAAGATGTATTTTAGAAAGAACAAACTAATACCTTACCACCGCACAGGTCATATGATTGCCAGATCGACCTGGTACCTGGTGCACAAATCCCTTGTGGTCGAATCTATGCACTCACAAAACCAGAAAACCAACATTTGAAGTCCTATTTAGATCAATACCTGGAAAATGGTTTCACCCGCCCTTCGAAGTCACCAGCAGCATCTCCTCTATTCTTCATGCCGAAGAAGGAAGGAGATTTGAAGACTTGCATCGACTACCGCGCATTAAAACAAATCACCATAAAGAATCACTACCCTCTACTGCTTATTCCGGAACTATTAGATCAAGTCAAAGATGCCCAAATCTACACTAAAATGGCCCTAAGAGGAATGTACCATCTCGTTTGAGTGAAAAGGGGTGACGAATGGAAGACCGCCTTTCATACCAAATATGGCCTATACAAATACCAGGAAACGCCCTTTGGGCTTTGCAATGCTCCCGCTGCATTTCAGTACTTCATGAACAATGTCTTGAGAGAAATAATCGACGTCTGTGCCCTAGTCTATATTGATGATATCCTAGAATATTCCGCTTCAAAACAGGACCACGTCAAGCATGTGTGCTCCGTTCTTACAAAACTCTGCCAACAGCAACTCTATGCTAAACTCGAAAAATGCTCATTTCATGTCACCGAAGTGAAGTTCCTCGGTTTCGTCACCACCCCAAATGGAATCCAAATGGATGTGCACAAAGTCGATGCCATTCTAAACTGGCCGTCGCCAAGTTCATTCAAAGGAATCCAGAGCATGTTGGGTTTTGCAAACTTCTACCACCGATTCATCCCGGGGTTTTCTCAAATAGTGCATCCGATCACATCACTATTAAGAAAAAGCAATAAGAAATTCCAATGGACAGAAGAAGCAGAAAAGGTCTTCCAAGAACTCAAGGTGAGGTTCACTTCCACCCCGATCCTGCGACATCCTCATCCAGAACTTCCTTACATGGTAGAAATGGATGCCTCAAGCATGGCAATGGGAGCTGTTCTCTCGCAAAGGGACCCAAAAACCGGTCAATTGCACCCTGTAGCCTTCTGGTCATGTAAATTCTCACCACCTGAACTCAATTGCGCTATCACGGATAAAGAGCTTCTAGCCATCAAGTCAGCCTTTAAGGCCTGGCGACATTATCTCCTAGGTGCCAGGCATACAATCACCATAATAGCTGACCATCGAAATCTACAATACCAAAAAACAACGAAGGCTCAATCCTCACAACAACTATGCTGGGCCCTTTTCTTCGCGGAGTATAATTACATGATCACGTTTTGAAAAGGGGTCAAAAACGGAAAGGACAATGCCCTTTCCTGTATGGGTATTGATGAACAGGTATACACGACCCACGATCCAGTGGTCATTATTCCAAGTGACAAGCTCCTGGGCATTACGACAACAATAACTCAGAACGAACTACAAGAAGAGATGCAGCGCTTGATGAGTCCTGAGCTGCTACAAGAGTGGAATACACGAGGAGAACACTATAATTAAGGACCAACTACCATATTTCAGGAACCATTTATTCTTTCCAAAAAAAGAACTAGAGGAACAGGTCATCTCTGGGTATCGCAACTCTTTAATTGAGGGTCACCCTGGAATTGCTAAGACTCTAGCCAAGGTAAAACGAACCTACTGGTGGCCCACGTGGCGTAAATATGTTATTCAATTCATCCTATCCTGCGGCGTGTGTGCGCAAAATAAGTCATCAAAGCAAAAACCAGCTGGACTCCTTAGACCATTGGAAATTCTGCCGGTACCCTGGCATACATTATCTCTCGACCTCATCACCAATTTACCATACAGTCAAGGATTCAATACCATTCTAGTGCTCGTAGACTTATTTTCAAAAATGGCACACTTCCTTCCATTTAAAGGTCTCCCAAATGCATCTGGCCTGGCAAAGGTATTTCTTGAACATATCGTACGGCTCCATGGGTTTCCTACGGTACTGATCTCAGACCGAGGTGCACAATTTGTGTCCAACCTCTGGAGGAAATGCTGTTCCATGGCCCAAATCGACATCCGACTATCCACTAGCCACCATCCCCAAACGGATGGCCAAACAGAAAGAACGAACCAAACACTCGAGCAATACCTACACTGTATGCTACACCAAGTGGAAGAAAGTTGGAAGGACTTGGTGTGGATAGCTGAATACGCCTATAATAATTCTTTAAACACCATTACGGGGCAGACTCCATTTTTTTACAATATACAGCAGACATCCACGCACTTCCGAACTAGATGTTCCTACTACCCTGCAAATGCCAGCCATTAAGACCTTACACACAATTATCTATCAGACCTTCAGAAAAGGCAGTCGAACGTTTACACCAAGCTAAGAACCGCCAGAAGAAATACGCTGACCAGCGTCGTGGAAATGCTCCCGATTACCAGGTTAGAGACGAAGTCTGGTTGGCATCGAAACATGTGCCTATAAAAGGAACCCAGACGTTTTGCCCATGATATTTAGGTCCTTTTACCATCGAATCAGTAATAAATCCAGTAGCAGTTAAACTGGCCTTACCATCCAACATGCAAATCCACCCTGTGTTCCACATATCTCTTCTGAAGCCTGTCCAACCTGGAACCCGTGTTACAACACCAGCCAAAGCAGTAATGATCAATTGAGAACCGGAATCTGAGGTTAAGGACATTCTGGACTCAAAGTATGTCAGATCTAAACTATATTATCTAGAAGACTGGAAAGGGTATGGCCCGCAGGTCAGGACATGGGAACCTTGCGATTATATCCATGCACCACATTTGATAAGGAGGTTCCATCAAAATCATCCCACCAAGCCAGGGCCAGACATAAGAACTACCCTGAGGGGGGGTTTGAGGGGGAGTTCTGTCATGACCCCTGCCCCTGGCCCTAACAGGCAAGGCATTGGGGCTAAGCTACGACCCTCCATCATGGCCTTAAAGGCCTTGCCATCTTATCCAAGACTCTCCTGGAGTCAGTCCTGACGCCTTTGGTGCCAGGCTCATCTATAAAATGAGGAAGACTTGAGAACTGGACTTGGGAATGGACTTTTGTACAATATGGATGCCCCCGTATAGCTCAGTTCAATGAACCGTGCTATGCGGTCTAGTCTTTTAAGTGTGGTCAGGCCTATGTATACCTGGGATACCTGGGGGCTATATAAGCCACCCCGGGTAGAGACACACACTTCGCGTTACTCTGCGCTCTGCAGCGTGACGCTCACCACGTTCTGCTTTGATCTTCGCCTGCCTTCCCGGAGCCACGTACCTGAAAGAACAAGAACACCATCAGTATAACACTTACCTGTGAGTGAATACTGTTCACCATCTATCACTCTTTTGGTCCAGAGAACACAGCATCTCGGCGACATTCCCTCAATCTTTGAAAACGCCGCAACCTGAGAAGAAGAGAACGAAACAGCATAAGTAATCATTTACATTCCAATTCCGAAAATAGCTAAAACAGTTGCATGCTTACCTGGGTTCGAGTCGCTCTTGGTCAACATCCATTCCGGGCCATAGCAACGACCTGCAAAAAGAGAGGAAACACAGATCAGCACACAAAAAGTCAAGGAGGTGCCGCGTTCTACGCATTACTCACTGCTCACTATTTCCTCAGCAAGCATCAATTCTAGGACATTGCAGTGGCCTGCAAGAAATAGAGAAAGACAGGTCAGCACAAGAAAAGGCAGATAGCGCAGCGCATCGCGCTTTCACTTACCATCTCGTGCTTAAACCCAAGCAGCACGACATCACTATTGAGGTCTTCCTGCAGCTAGAGGAAGAAGGAAAGACATTAACAGGGGCAATAGGAAAGAAAAGGACGAACTGCAAACAACAGCAAACTTACCTTGACGGACTGGATTCACAGCAGGTCTGGACTCTTATGGCCAGCACCAGTGAAGCAACTAGGTTACGGTGCGCCCACAACAACAACGCACCCCTGCACCGAGAGGCAGGACTGAGAGCGCATCATACAAGAAAGCAAGGTAAGAAGAGAACTAAGGGGAAAGTTGAATCCACAAGGGAGGTGGGATCCAAGCAACAGGAGACAGTAAGATTAAACCCGAAATTCCTGCATTTCAGGCCCCATCAGAGTCCAAGGGAGGCGTTCGAGGTCGCAAGCGGTCCTGTAAGGCTGAGTGGCGTCCCCGTGGATATCAGGTGAGCGTTACACCATCCACCTTCTCGATTATATCCAGTCTGGCCAGGTTATCTAACTCCTGACCCACCAGGTCTCTTAGGTGAAATAGCAGCCGCCGATGTTGCAACGCCACAGGTTGGATGGAGTCATCGATGTGTAGCCAGACAGGGTCTCCGGCCATTTGCCCGAAGCCCTCGAACAGGGATGAATTTTGTCCAGCAGCATCTGGATGTCCTCTACGTACACCGAGTACGCAAACGTCACGATACCTAGGGTCTCTGCTGCCGCACAGCTCAGTAGGGTGTTGCTGCTCACCGGCGTGACATAAAACCTTGCACAAATATTTGCCCTACCATACCTCACATCTGCGAGGAACACACCATCAAGTGGGATCCGTTGTGCCTCCCCGAAAGTGAAAATGCAAGCCTTAGGCGTGGTCAGGCCAGGCGGGGATTGCATGGCATAATAATGTTCCCTGGCCATTACGTTTACAGAAGCGCCAGTGTCCACAAGCATCGTAACAAAGTACTTGTTGGCCAGTACATTGCATCGGGGCTGCTGCCTGGACTTTGAGTGCAAGACACCCAAACTCGACACAAAGAACACATTTTCTTCTTCCTCCTCTTCTTCCTCACCTTCCGGGCCATTGCCGTTGTCTCCTTGGTCCACCTGGGCCACATTTGATGAGCTCTGTTGGCGGAAGAAGCCAGCCCGGACTGGGCATCTTGGAATGATCGTTGGTGTTGGGGCCTTGCACATGCGGGCATAATGATCAGTGACCCCACAGCGGCCATATGACTTTCCGATGGCTGGGCATTCCGCGGGATGTGGAAGGTCAAACCTGCACTTCATGCACGAGTTGACCGACGTCTGTCTCCTATCTCGTTGGTTGCCTGCCGGGCGTCTTACTCCTCTGCTGATAGCACAGATGACCTCCACCTTGTTGGGGCACACTCCCGCCTCGATGCAGGATGCCCATAGCTCAGACACCTCGTGACACCTTCCCATCTCCAGGATGCGAGGGAGTGTAATGCCGGGTACCCTCAAGATCTGACGGCGCAGCATACCAGAGACGCACCCCTGAATGAGCTGGTTCCTTATCATCGTATCAGGGTAACTCCAGGCACAGGGGACTGCAAGCCTGCGCAGCCACCCATAAAATGTGTCCAAAGTCTCATCATCCTTTTGGCGCTCCGCGCCCATGAGGAAACGTTCGTAATCGGCATTTGCCATCGGGAGAAAGTAGTTGTGTAGAGCGTCCTTTGCCACAGCATACGAGCTATCCTGAGGTTGGAGGGACAAAAACACCTCATGTACCGTGGGCCCAGCGCAGTAAAAAAGGGTAGCCACCTTGCTGTCGTCATTTGTCTCCATGTTGGCCCTGAAATACATTTTTAAAATGTCCAACCACATTTTCCACCTGGGCCCCAGACTGGAAGGTGCACCTGAGATATCAAACTCAGGCATTGGCTGCAGGGCCCCTGGTGGTCTCAGTAGTGGTCTTGGTGGTAGTGCTGGTGGTGGCTGTTGGACTACCGCTGCTGGGGCTTGCTGTTGGTCTGCAGCTTGGCTGGCATAGGCACCCATGATGGAATGAATGGGGCCGCAACCCACACCACCTCAACTTTCAGCGTGGGTCGCCTTTCTTTCCTCTTCCAGTGGACACAAGCAGGCGAAAGATGTTTCACCGGCACCAATTGTTCAAGATAGCCTCCATGGACATAGAAGCCCCAACCATCCCAATGCCCCAAACCAGCAGGAGCAGATGCAGGTCAGGTCAAAGTCCCAAAAATTGAGCAGGGTGGGCCCAGGGCACACACACAACAGCAGGCCTCCCCTGGCTCCACACCCAATACTCGACGAAAATCAATGAAAATACTTGAAATTCACCTAAAAAAACACATCCTGTGCAAGATATGGCTGTCTGCCACACAAATTTCCAAAAATTAGGCCTGGATGGCTCACCGTCACGTCATAACAAAGCCGCGATCTTCCAAGTCCCAGATTCTAAAATGGCTGCCGACCGTGTTGTTTATGTCCCTCTCCGCTGCATGTTTCGAACGGTGAGCTTTATGTCGGACACATCGAAGAAATCACAGCCAAAAGTCACCGCTGTGCCTGGGTCATCATCCCACCTTCGTCACCACTGTTGCCACTCTCCATGTGGCCCGTGAGCCCCCCACCTCCGTACATACACACACAGACACAGTGTTGCAGATGCGGGCTCCCCGGTCGCTCTGCGGCCATTGGGCACATCCCGTTTATTTATATGGCACACAACAGAGTGATACGTCACTCTGTCGCGTGCGCGTGCCCTTAAAGGGGCAGCGCCACAACCCGGACTCACACTGGCAGTAATGGTAACATCAACTATGGAGGTTAATTACAATTTTAACTCGTGTCCCAATAGCCTTTTGCAATTGGCTTGTAGTGCCCTTTGTTTAAATTGTTAAAACTGTTTAAATTGTTAAAAATTGAAGCTAACCCCAAACTGGGATGGATGTTAATTCACAATGTATTGCTGACTCGAGAAACTGTGATTATTGAGAGAGTGAAAGAAGGAAGGAGTGCTTGCACCAGAATGAGACACAAACCAGATTTTCCAAACATTTATTATTATTATTATTATTATTATTATTATTTTTATTATTATTATTATTTCGGTACAAGCGATGCGCAAAACATAGTTGTGCCCTTTGTACAAAGGGCATCTGCATGGGCACATCATCGATGCGCACATTGAGGTGACCATGCTGCCCCCTCCGGGCATTTGCGCAAGCGAAGGAGCATTTCGGTGCATGTCAGCATGCATTTCAATTTCAAAACCGGGCTGTTCATTGAAATGCACAGAAAATAAACACATTCCCCATCATCTGTTTGGAACAAGCGCAGGGGGATGTACAGGGTATCGCAGGGTTATTCATCACCTGTCATGTATTGTTTTAGGTGTGGCCCCTATCCAGAGGCCATGGTGTGCAAAGGGCAGCCTCCTCAAGGTCAAGGCTGACTTAAGGCATGCTTTACCTTTCGTGATGTTTCTCCCTGCTCCACTCGCACGGTAACACACAATTTGGTAAGAGAACACACTGGCAAAGGGTCGTGGGAACATTTGCATGGGACGCCACCCATACGGATGGGACGTTATGCAATATGGCTCAACTGGTAGTTAACATTAAGCAGTCATTCATGAATTTCAATTTGAGAATATTAGGCATACTGATGCAGCGTTACGTAATATGGCTCAACTGGTAGTTAACATCGAGCAGTCATTCATGAACTTCAATATGAGAATATTAGGCATACCGATGCAGCGTTATGTAATATGGCTCAACTGGTAGTTAACCTCGAGCAGTCATTCATGAACTTCAATATGAGAATATTAGGCATACAGATGCAGCGTTATGTAATAGGGCTCAACTGGTAGTTAACATTAAGCAGTCATTCATGAACTTCAATATGAGAATATTAGGCATACCGATGCAGCGTTACGTAATAGGGCTCAACTGGTAGTTAACATCGAGCAGTCATTCATGAACTTCAATATGAGAATATTAGGCATACCGATGCAGCGTTATGTAATATGGCTCAACTGGTAGTTAACATCGAGCAGTCATTCATGAACTTCAATATGAGAATATTAGGCATACAGATGCAGCATTATGTAATAGGGCTCAACTGGTAGTTAACATCAAGCAGTCTTTCATGAACTTCAATATGACAATATCAGCTTCTATGTGATTACATCGAACAGAATTAGTCGAATACTATTTAGTTGATGATTTATTTTCTTTAATTCAATTTGGCTGAAAATATAAGCAGGGGTAGACCCCCATGCAAGGCCACCTCCATTCCCCCTATTTTTATTGTCATGATTACCCACCTGCCCCCCATCCCCACATATATACATTCGTCCAAATTCGAATTAAAAACAATGTGTTGTCTTCCTATTCGATGAATTCTTCCATGATGTAGTAACGTGCCCATCCCGAATATCGAATCCACTTATTTCTGAACCGCGCCAAAAGGGAACATGAGGTATTCACTGCCCCAACAGTCTACCAAATGTTGCTTCCTGGAGCCGCCAGTTGCATAGGGTTAATGGAAGCATGTTATTGTATCATGCGTTTCAATCATGTCATGAATTTCAAGCAAGTGTAATTTGCACAGGTACCCATGGACTGTTTGAACAAGCATCCACAGCCAGCAGCATATTGGTACCCGGTAAAACAACTGATCGGAAATAAAGAATGCTGAAAACAAATACGTTAAAATAGCTAAACAGAGCTAACCTGCAAACTGATGATTTTTACAACATTTAACAAGAAAATCAAGAAATAGAGCTCAAAAAAAGGGAAATGAATGTAGCCAGGAGGGATATGATTGATTATTTATAACGCACTTAATACCCAGAGGTTTCTTAGCGTGCACCCAGGGATCGAACCTGTGGTGCTCTGTGTCCTCTTGCTTCCAAAGCGAGCACGTTGCCCCTGAGTTATCCTGGGTGTTATATTTTACCCCAGGCGAGGGAGACAAGGGATGTTTAGTGTTGGGCTTGGTGGTGTGAAGCATTTCCCCCTACTTCACAGACATATAGGAATATTTGGAAAGAAACAAGCAAAATTAGAAATGTCTTTATTTTCCTGTTCTTCAGAGTTTACACAATATAAACCACAAATGCAATCATGATATGGAATGAAAACGGACATTCATGATGAGAGAGAGAAACAAGGAGCAATCTATAGGGGATCCTATCTATACAGTTATATGGCCTTCAAGGAGTAGTGAGTCAAAGCCTCTGGCGGGTGAGGGATCAATTATTAAGCCACTGCACCTATCACTTTAACTAGGTCATGTTTTGCAGCTCGGTGGTAATGAGGTCCTAACCACTTCACCTGGAACGCTTCTTGGTGTGTTAATGCTTCAGGGACAAGACATTGGGCCTCATTCCGACCCAGGCGGTAAGGGGTTTACGGCAGCATAAACAGCGCCGACCCTTACCGCCTGATTCCGAGGTCCCTTAGCGCCATGGAGGATTTAACACCTGCTTTTAGCAGGTGTTAAAATCCATGGCGCTAAGGGACCTTGTTGTTAATTACGCCACCGTAATTTACGGTGGCGTAATTAACGCCTTCCCCACTCAAAAATGGGAATGGGGAAGGGTAAATGGGGATTGGGGATTTACCGCCCCGCCAACCTCGGAATGGGGCGGTAAGTCCGCCAACCACCATGGCGTAAACGTAGTTTACGCCATGGTGGTAAAGGTACGACCCAGGCGGTAACTTACCGCCTGGGTCGGAATGAGGCCCATTGTGTTTTAAAGTGTAACCTGACTATATGTTTCTTAGATCTAAAATGTATGACCTGAAAGAATAGGTTTCAGGAAATGATTGCCATCTGTCTCCTGTGATTCCTTAGCAATCCTTCTTTTAAAAACAAAATATATATTTTCAAATTAACATATAAATAATAATGTATCCGTTTTTAAATGTTGGTTTGATTAAAAAAAAAGCTCAAATAGAGGATTAAAACAAAAATAAAAAAGTGCAAAAGACTCAATTTGCACTACCTAGTTTTCTTGACAAAGCATGCAGAAACTATCACCCCTAGGAGGACTACACACTAAGCTTAAAAACAGGGTTCCTCTCCTCAATCTCGTCTGCGGCAGAAAAGATGGCTTTTCTGAAGAATCTCTGCTTATACATTTGCTGTGATCCATCTGCCTTCACCTGAGAAGCCCCCTGCGAAATAAAGGTGCTAGGGAAGGTATTCCTGCATCATAGAGGGGGTGGTTTGTGGGCCGAGACCCTGTCAGGATGCTCATCTGGTGCCATGCCTGTATGGACTGGCTGAAACTACAGTCAGGCAAGGACTTCCCTTAGAACAGGGGACAAAGGAATGATTAACAGTGGCAGTAACAGCTGTGTTTTCACACTACAAGAATGGTAAGAAATAGTGTACTTTAATAGTCCATTGAACTATATGGACATCAATGTCTTTGAAGAGGCAGCAATGTGTTTCAATGGGCAATGCCTCAGCAGAGCTTGAACTTTCCTCAGCTCAGAATTCTGAAAATTCCCAGAGCCACCAAGTTTGCTTGGTCCTACATATTCCCTGTTTTTGTTTGTTTGTCAGCCTTGTCAGGTTGTTGCTATCTGTTGTTCTGCTATAACAATGAGTGTTTTTTCACACTTCTTGGCACGTGAGAGAGGAGGATGGTGGCCCGTTTTTCGACTTGATAATGACCTGAAGGTGCACCTGGCATGTGCATATGTTTTAATGTATTCAATAACTTTATTTTCTCATACATTATTGTGTAACTATGTAACCCATGTTCGGATTAACATCATTTTAATTCCTGTCTGAGTGTGTTTTCAGTAGCTTTCCAGTTCTATACTTCTTTTTTGTTGAAATTGCATAGTTATTGCACACTCATCCCAAGTTTGTGATTTGGTACAGCCATAGGAACCCCCCTGCACCTGTCCTTGGTATGTTCCCAAAGCCTTCAAAAGCTGAACAATACACTGGTTTGCCATGCCGATCTTGCACCTTTCATAGCAACCTACTGTTAACCCTCCAGCTCAGCCTATCCACGCAAAGGTAGGCGCCCTGCCTGTTTTCCAGCCCCTTTGCATATAAATCATTCTTTCACGAAATTTGCATCATCAACAAAGTGCAATTCGAGCACTTCTCGCAAGTCTCCATTGGAACACATGAGGTGTTCCTATTCCATCATGGCCGCCGACTTCCTTTCTGCAGCTACAGCGACCACATGACCTGCATCCACGTCCCGATTGGCCCAATGTACCTTTTCTGGGCCAATCACAAACTGGCAGGCGAACGCCAGCCCTCACCCTAAGGATCCTGACCACAAGGATCTTTTTCCTGTCTGGAGCCTGTCCGGACGCGACCGAGGCCAGGGCCAGAGACCCTGCCCCTATCTAACCAACCCTGTTTACCTGTTTATACCCGATAAGCCTACAAATCCTCCCACCATCCTAAGCTATTGTTGACTATCGCGCATCATCAGCAACTGACTAGATGTTTAATAGAACACCTGCGCTGTTGCTACATTACCTCACAGCCTCTAACCCGCTTTTCATCTTATGTAATTAAAACCCTGCATCCACTTTCCCCACGTCAGCGGCCCCAGCCTCGCTTATGACATTGACCACTTACGCCTGTGACCCCTTGACATATGTGAGACATTATCTGATAAATTGCATGCATTTTCTCAGCCTAATGTATTGCACTGTGCCTTCCTGCAGCCCAGCTATATTGAACCGCACTGTGCCTGCCCCAGTTGCCTCCAGTTCATATGCTGCCTACCCCTTGACTGCTACATCTATTCCATATGTGCCCATTAGATTGATGCATCTATTTCATATGCGCCCATTAGATTGTTGCATCTATTTCATATGCGCCCATTAGATTGCTGCATCTATTTCATATGTGCCCATTAGATTGCTGCATCTATTTCATATGTACCCATTAGATTGTTGCATCTATTTCATATGCGCCCATTAGATTGCTGCATCTATTTCATATGTGCCCATTAGATTGTTGCATCTATTTCATATGCGCCCATTAGATTGCTGCATCTATTTCATATGCGCCCATTACATTGGTGCCTGTATTTCATATGTGCCCATTAGATTGTTGCATCTACTTTATATGCGCCCATTAGATTTCTGCATCTATTTCATATGTGACCATTGATTGTTGCATCTATTCCATATGTGCCCATTAGATTGTTGCATCTATTTCATATGTGCCCATTAGATTGTTGAATCTATTTCATATGCGCCCATTAGATTGCTGCATCTATTTCATATCTGACCATTGACTGTTGCATCTTTCCATATGTGCCCATTAGATTGTTGCATCTATTTCATATGTGCCCATTAGATTGCTGCATCTATTTCATATGGGACCATTGATTGTTGCAACTATTTCATATGCACCCATTACATTGCTGCATCTATTTCATATGTGCCCACTGATTGCTGCATTTAGCCTAAGCAGCTCCCCACTTGATTGCTGCTTCTAGCTAAGCCCTGCATGAGGCCCAAGTACTGACCTCACCTTTCAAGAGTGTTCCTTACCTCTATTCAATACCCTATTAGCTCGCCACCCACATCAGGCACACATTTCCTAGATGTTTACCACCACCACATACTAGTATGATCCATACAGCTACCAGCCAGACTGTATACTTCACAGTCCTCATACAAAGCATTACACTCTACAGTATGCTATTCCACACAACCACCCTGAGGATTCTTCCCACCTTGACGTCTCCCACTATTTCAAACAATACTTCGCCCAAATTACTCGAAGATATGAAAGACTCTACACACCCCATACCAAGCAATCCCTGCCCTACTACAGCTAGGAACTTACGCCTCAGAGCTAGATTAGCCAAAATATATGAGCCTCCTTTCAGATCTCTCCCTATCACTATAAACTATGCCTACCCGAACGACTACAAGTACGAACCTAGTTCACAACTGTGCCCCTAGGACAATACACAGCATAGCCAAGCACAGTAAACCTAAACCATCACAAGCCTTCAAACCTACTACAACAACTGCCATGAGCCCTCAGATCAAAGGAGCTCTCATAAACTCTAGATCCCTAGTAGCACATGCCACTGAAATTGCCGACCTGATCCAGAAAGATGACCTAGATTTCATCGCCATCACTGAGACATGGCTACACCCTGCTGCAGGTCCTATGCTTATGCTAGCAGTCCCTGACGGCTATACTATTTTAAGACAAGATAGACTAAAATCCAGAGGAGGAGGCATCGCTATCATCTACAAATGTAGCCTCTCTATGAGATTAGCCACCCCGATTGACGTCCAATCATGTGAATTACTTTCAGTTAAATGTCCTCTTACCAATGCCCAAATGCTCAATATCCACCTGATATATCGTCCCCCGGGTCCTTCTGGAACATTTGAGGATGACATTCACACTATCCTGTCTGGTAATCTCCAAAGTTCAACGCAAGTACTTCTTGGAGATCTTAATATGGGTTTTAATGACCCATCAGACCAGTCTTCCCTAACTACAGCCAACATCCTCTCAGAACTTGGATTTACCCAAAGAAGTAAAACTTCCACCCACAACAAAGGAAGAATATTTGATTGGGTGGCAGACCACAACTGCCAGGCCAACATCCTCTCCATCTCACCACTAACCTGGACTGACCACCACCTTGTGTCATTTATACTTTCTACTAAACGTCCCCCACCTCCCCCTGCCCTTCGGGCTCCTCCCACACTAACCAGAAACAAAAAGAATATTACTGTGGACAGACTCATCCCGGCCTTACTTCCCACCCTCAACCTGCTCCCAGACAATACCGATCCCGAGAGCCTGGTCGAGGAATATAACACAATTTTGACCACCTCACTGGACTAGATCGCCCCCCTCAAACTTAGACCAAGTAAGCCGAAAACCCACCTGAATAAATGGTTTACACCTTTCCTAAAACCTCTAAGGCAACAAAAAAAAGAAACTGTGAGGCTGCCTGGAAAAAACTCCCATCAGAAGACAACAAGATTAAACTCACCAAACTGTCCTCCCTCTACAAAAAAGAAATATGTCTAGCTAAACGAATATCCTTCGACACGCGCATATCCCAAGCCAAGTCTAATATGAAAGAACTATTCACCGTTCTTAAAGAAATTGAGACCCCTATAGCATTACCTGACACCTGTACTAAAGATAAAAAATGGTGTTCAGGTATCCAACACACCCTAGTCAATAAAATAGCCACCTTACAAAACAAATTTTCCTGGAAAAAAGCTTCTCTAAATGACCCCCACCATCTAAAACAACGGTGAATACCAATGCTGATGAATCCACCAGATTCAACTTCACCAAAGTTTCTATTCTCGAAGTGGAAAGAATCATCCTGTCCCTTAAACCCTCCAATTGTCAAGGTGACCTCTTCCCTGCGCAGCTTATCAAGGATGCGGCCAGAGACCTATCTCTCTTCATAACAAAACTTATCAATGTGTCCTTCTCTACTGGCACCATCCCTATCAACCTTAAACAATCCTGCGTACTCCCTCCCCTAAAAGAAAACTACTCTTGACCCATCCACACCTACCAATTATAGGCCAATCATGACAGTGTCCTTCCTTCTAAAAGTTCTGGGTAAGGTAGTTTATATACAAATTCAAAAGCACCTGGAACTACACCACCTACTAGGAGCCAGACAATCAGACTTCCGTCCTCAACATGGAATAGAGACAGCCCTTATCGATCTCAAGACCCAAGTGGATGAGCTTAGAGATAATGACAAATCAGCCTTACTCCTCCTCCTAGATCTCTCAGCTGCGTTCAACCTTGTTGACCACACTATTCTATGTAACCACCTTGACACAGCAGCACACTTCTCTGACACTGCTATCACCTGGATTCGATCCTTCCTAGATGGCAGAACTATGAGGGTCTTCTCGCCTCTAGCAGCTGCCGAACCCATACTCACCTGTGGTGTGCCTCAGGGCTCTTGCGTCTTGCCCACACTCTACAACATTTTTACCAAGCCCCTTTTCGATGATCTGGATCATCTCGGTATCACCTACACTAACTATGCAGGTGATACCCAGATCCTCCTCCCGCTTTCAGGGGATTACAGAAAGGATTTGGCCTTGGTGAATAGAGTGTACATCATCATCCAGGCATGGATGGCCATACATGGTCTATGCCTGAATGATGATAAAACTGAACTCATCATCCTGGGCACCCCCTGTAACATAAAAAGAAACTAGGAACTGACTACTCTGCATTCATAATTGATGGCAACAGTATCAAAGTAGATACTACCTCGATTCAAAACTCTCATTCACCATAAAGGTCAATTCCCTAGCGTCCTCCACGGCTTACACGTGCAAACTCATTCACACCGGCAAGCCATTTCTCTCTGACAGTAGCTGCACCATCCTGGCCAGAGCCCTCATCTTATCTCGCCTGAATTACTGCAACGCACTCTATTTAGATCAACCAAAGCTACCATCAAAAGAATCCAAACATTACAAAATAATGCCCTCAGAGCGGCACTAGGCATTTCCAGAAGAGATCACATTTCCGAGATTAGCCGACAAAACAACTGGCTACCAAACAATGACATAATCCTCCTAAAAATGTTGTCGCTCACCCACAAATCTCTCAACAATGCTGCCCCCAGCTACCTGGCTGAGAGATTCCATAAACAGACTTTCTTGAGACCACTCAGATGAGCTAACAGCGATCGCCTCTCCATACCTAGCTTCAAACGCTCCACAATCGGAGGCAACAGCTTCCCCGTGAAAGCAGCCGAACTGTGGAACTCCCTGCCTCCCACACTGAGATCAGACCAATCGTATCAAAACTTCAGATCTAACATCATTATGTGGTTGAAATCTAATGACCAGTAATTGATAACGCTTGCTCAACCTATGCATATATTGCCTCTGTAAAATGAATGTATCATTTGTATATAACGCTTGTAATTAGGTACCTTCTGTATATACCCTCTTGTATTAATAACTTGTATGTAGACTGCATTCCCTGTTGTAACCAAGCTTTGCATATACGTGTAACTGCTGCGCCCTGTTACCCTCGGGTATGATGAGCATTATAAATAATAAACAAACAAACAAACACTGTGCTTTGTGGACCCTCTTTCCAAACCCTTTAAAAGCTGAACAATGCCCTGGTTTGGCATGCCTATCTTGCATCTTTCATAGGAGCCTATTGCAGTGTCACCTTCTGCTTCCTAGACCCTCTTCCAGGAGGCCTGTTCCTGCATCCAGTTCTGTTCTGAGCTAGACCTTGCCCTGAGCCTTCTTGCTGTGTGTTTCCCCTTGGGTCCTGTCCTATCCTACACAAAGACTTTGTTGCTGTGGTGGGGACTCAGCTGAGAGGGGCCGCGGACTAACACATACTCTCGGGAAGCTGCTTCAACTCCAAAGCCTGAGAGCCATAGAGGAGTGAGGGAAAAGATCTTATGACACTGCCACGACTGCTGCCTGTCCTGTGAATGTGGCCCACAAGCCCTAGTAATTGTAAGAGGAAGGAAGGTTGCCATGGCTGCCCATCACTGTACCTTGTTGGTGCAGTGGCCAGTGACCCAAAGAGAAAGAAAGGGTCTCCCGATTACTGATGGTCTAGTAAGTTCTTTCTCTGCTCTGCAGAAAGGATCTGCAGTAGAGAAGCTCCCCCGTCTGCCTTACTCCCCCCTAAATTAACTCCTTGTCGAACTTAACCTGATTAGCTTTGCCCGGGAGCAGTTCCCCCTTACAGGCTTTTCAGATAGCCCCATAATATCTATAAAAGAGAGTGTAAATAAATGAGGTTCTCGCAAATAAAATCCATATGGTGAGCATTGTTATTCAAGATGCAGGTGATGTCCTTCCTCCATGGGCTCTCCCCCTTCTCCTTCTTCTGAAGCCAGAAACCTTGGAGTCATCTTTCAATTCTCACTCTCCTTCCTCCCTCACACTCAGGACATTGCCAAGAGGTCCCAGTTGCAGCTCTTTCTTCTCAAAGGAATTCTCACTTTTCTCATTTTCCCCCAGAAGCTGAATGTTACCCATTCATGTAGCCCTGGTTCTCTCTATGCATTACTATTGCAATTGCCTCCTTCTGAATCTACCTTCTTCCACTCTGAGACCCCTCCAGCTAATCCAGAATAGAGCAACAAGACTTATCCTTGGCCATAAGCCCACGGACCACATCTCCCCTGCCCTAAAAAGTCTTCACTGGTTCCTGGTTGCTGCACGGATTAAATTCAAATCCCTCTGCATCATCCATAAGGCTCTCCAGGGCCAGGGACCACATTATCTTCAACTCTCTCTTACTAAATATTCTCCCTCTAGACCACTATGTTCCTCTGGGACCAACACTTTGTGTGTAAACCGTTTCGCTAAACAGAGGGCGGGTGGTCGATCTTTTTCCTCAGCTGGCTCTCTCCTATGGAACAGCCTCCCTCTCCCTCTGCGTCTTGAGCAGGACTTTCTTAAATTCTGGAAGCTCCTCAAGGCTTTCCTCTTTACCTCCTCCTTCCCTTCTTCTCTCCTCTGCTAATCTCACAGTTGTTGTAATTGGTGACCTGGGCCCTTATGCATCCTCGGGGCCTTGACCTCCCACACCTAATCACCCCAGCTTCTGTCTACCTTCAGCACTTGCCTCTGCACACCCTCTGCAATGGAGGCTCGCACTAGCACCCAAAGCGGCTCCAGGCTGTGTAGCACTTAACATGCCTTGCACTTCTTCTGAGGCTCACCCATGAGCATGGACACCCCAGCACCTACCCCACTGTCCTCTTCCTTTCTGCACTTGCATGTTCTGAATACTCACAAGGCATAGTAGGTTCGTCCTTTTTTCCCTCCACTCTATTTAATATTTTTGTTTATTTTTATGTGTTTTCATTCCCATATTACCTGCATGCTGCCCTGTGGGCGTTTTGAAACAGAATTTACCTGCTGCATAAACGCCTAACAAGCAAACAATAAATAAATAAATAAATAATAGGAGGTTATTGAGGGTGGGTTCATCCATTCCCTGCTTGTTTTGGAATTGTATGACGTTAATCAGATTACCAGTATAGCTACTCTTGGGTAAAGACATTTTGAATATGTGTTTTCCTTGTGTAACATATATCAAGTAGTTTGTAGTTAGTAGTGACACCTAGTGACAGCTATGAAAAAATACAATGTACAGTTCTAAATATTATCTTGCATGGCTTGCATGTGAAGTCTTAACGCATAATGCGTGGCTTTACCAAAGGAGGGTGATTCAGTGTACGTGTTGGAGTTAAAGTGCATGTCAATTCATTTGAACAGCTTCAGTTGCCTCTGTATACAAAGTATTTTGTGCACATTTCGAACTTTCTGCAATTATTCCACCCGTGTAGTATTCATTCTGATTTAAAGTGATACCCATTGAACTGTGCAAATACCATTTTCATATCACCTCACCCATGTCAGAGTAAGCTGCCATCATTCTGCCTTGCTTGTCCTACGTGTATTTAACTTACATATTATTCTGCTTGGCTGTGCATCATTTGCATGTTAATGTGCCCTGCTGTATATTATTTGCAGCTATATTTACCTTGCATTGTATTCTGCCAATCTGACCAACATCCCGGTCACAGTTATCATTGCCTTGGCTCTTCAATCATTCTTGCAAATGCAATAAGTCTCCCATTACCTTGTTTAATTGTGAATGTGTTTCATTTGCTACAGTTATTTCCCATTGGTTATTCATTGTCCATTGTATTACCCCTGTCCTCCAGTCCACTTCTTCCACTTCTAACGACATCCTCACTGGTGAGGAGTGCGCAGTAGCTTCCCATCCACACCGTTGATTTAAAATCAAGAGTATTTCAACCAGTTGTGTTCTTTTCATTCAGCGCTTAACCATACTTCTATTATGCCAAAACCACTGAAACAACAACGATAACCATCTTGATGTACAATCTATAATGACACTGGTAGTGTTCAACTGTCGGTCCAATTATACTCAAAATTTAAATTACATTTAGGGACAATGTGTTAAGTAGCAGAAATCATTGAGAAATATAGAACCTTCGGATATTAATCCTATGACTAAACAAGGTAAAGGAGAATTACGAAATGACACTGTAATAATCAGGTACGGAGGATGATATATGGAGGCAGTATTTTTGTAGGTAGGTGAATTTATTTATTTAATGTATTAATTTAATGCATTTAGGGAGCGCCCAGACCCAAGGGTATCACAGCGCTTGTACCAGAAAGTATAGTATGTGATGCAATAGTAAGAAAGAAACAATGACAGCAAGGGGGTCCCTGATTGTTGTGAAATGCTATTATTGGTAGTGCATCAGTCCTTTTACTTATGCATCAGTCGTATTTGTTGAATAACCAGGTTTTGAGAAGTTTCTTGAAGACTCAGTAAAATGGTTTAACTTCAATCGCTGGGGGGGGAGAGTTCCAAAGGGTAGGAGCAGTAACAGTAAAGCAGGATCCGCCAGCACGCTTGTTTCTGACTCTGGGGGTGAGGAGTGAGAGCAATGAGGATGAGTGCAGTAGTCGAGCAGTGATCTTTCTGGAGATGCTATGGTTAAGATAGGTGGGGGCAGTGTTGCTGATATAACGGTAGGTGATGGCTAAGACTTAAATACAATCTGTGCTTTAATGGGTAGCCAGTTTGCTTAATCCCTGGCAAGCGGAATGTGATCAGAGTGACTAAGGCCCCAGGCTGCTCTGAGCGCATTGTTTTGTAGCAGTTGTAATTTGGACAAGTTCTTAGTGGAAGTGCCTGCGAGTAAGGCGTTGCAGCAATCAAGGTTACTGACTATGATGGCTCTAGCAAGTGTAAGGCAGTTGTCGGGAGATAGACATTGTCTGCTCCGGTTGATGAGTCTAGCCTTGTAAGATGTAGAGGAAGTTAGGGCATTGACTTGTTTAGTAATATTAAGCTCTGCATCCAGGTGGACACCCATAGTTTTTACGTGTTTTGAAACGGGAATGGTGATGCCGTCAATGGTGAAGGAAGCAAATGCAGGGACCAGGCTCTTGAATCGATGGAGGGAGCCTACAATGATGAAGTCCATTTGTTCATCATTTAGGCAGAAGTGGTGGTTAGCCATCCAGATCTGAATGATGTCGTCAATCTGTCTAACAGAGGTGACATCTTGTAGATAGTTGCCAGAGATGGGTAAGAGGATCTGTGTGTCATCTGCGAAGTCGGTGTATGGGATGCCAAGGTTGTCTAGATGATCAAAAAGAGGTTTGATATAGATGCCAACGAGAGTAGGAGAAATGTAGTACAAGTGGTAGGTGGGCAGGGGAGGAGGAGACACTGGGCAGGATCAAATGCCACCCTATACCCAGGATAGCAAAGCCCAACTCTCAAATACAGAGTGCATGAGTAAAACACTGTCAAAAAAGACTCCCTAGATTAACACACAAGTCACTCATTCAACAATACATATACTACTAATAGACAGGCAGATCAGGATATAGAATGCCTCCCTTCCTTAATCTGAAAACAAAGGAGGCCAGTATGTAAAGAGAGAATGCAGAAGGGGCACAGGGAGGAGGCACACACATAAGTGTGAATATTACACAGTAGACTAGGCATTGGAGTGAAACAGAGGGCATTCCCCAGGGGGATGGTGACACACATGACAGTGAGTTCACCCACAAAAGCGTGGATTGTCCACCAGAGGGTGGGCATCATCGCAATAGAGAAAAGCGTGCCCGCCAGACACTGTTCCCTCTGCAGACAAAAATAAGTGAATGCATATCAAATGCAAAATTGTACATGACAGGTGGCAAATGAAAATGAAACTGCATGTGAAGATGAAACTGCACTGGAATGCTTAGAAAAAAGTGGCTATGGAAAGATGTAAATTGGGACAATGCAGATAACAATTGTACAATTATCATTACAAGCAACACCTGAAAATAAAAGGAGGCTAGACGTGACATACTCTATGCATAAATTGTGCCTATCAAAGGGTGCATACATATAAAAATGAAATAAGATAATGGAGTGTGGTCACTCAGGGCACTGCAAGATGCCCGCCTGAATGAAGAAGGCAAAAAGTGCCTGCAATATGTAGAATGGTTGAAACAGACTTCAAAGTGTAATAGCAACACCCAGTGTATGAAAATGCCAAGAATATGGTGTGAGAATGGCTAAGCAGAACACGCCTGCAAGATGGAAGTCGGTGAGAGCAAGGCCTCCATATTGACATAGACATGCCAAAGGCATGAGAGTGAGTGCCAGTGAACTGGGGGAAACCAGCCAATTGTGAGGTAGGCAGATAATGCCTGCAAGTTGCGGAACTGAGAGAATAACAAAACAACTCCAGGGGAGGGGGCTCTTGAGTGGATTCTTCTGCCTAATACTCACAGTATTGAGGCACACAACAGGCAGAAGCCTCTATTGAGAAACTGTTTTTTTACATTACACAGTGGCCTACAGCTCACTAAATCTCTCTATTGGAAAGTCTAAATATCCCTCAATTTAATTGCTTACCCTAGTGGGTGCTGATGGGCTGCCTATCTAGGAAAGGGGATACAAGAGACTGACCCTAGCCTGACTCACTACTTTCCTATCTGGACTATTCATTAACACCCAAACACTTGGGACAGTAATTCTATACTTTAATCTCTCCCTCTTGAGTATATAAAAGACTTTACAGAAAGATTTGCTTGTGTAAGTATGAAAGCACCAATTTCTTTAGGAACCCAGGAACTCGATGAGTCAGAGTATCCTGGGGGTTCAGGGGGATTAACTTGAACACTAAATATAGGTCTGCTAAGGGATTTTGCTAAGTCTGACAGCTTTCCTGCAGGACCAGATCACAAACAGCGGTTGTGTCTTCATAAAAACCGAGGGTGATCAAGCTTCTCCTCTGTATGGGTCAGAAGTATTTTTTTCTCTTCTTCTACTTTTAGACATCACAGTTCTGGTGTGTTTCAGAGTACTTGTAGTCGGTTCGTCCTGATTCTGAAACTAGGAGCTACGTTGATGCCTGTTGTACTCCCTATTTTAGATACTTGCTAATCAAACAGCTAAAGATTTGCCAACTTCCTGAGTCATTCTGATTATTGGTGTCAGAGTAAGATCTACATCCCCAACCATCCCAGATAGTGCTACCTCACTTAAAGGGACTACAGGTTCAGGAGCAAGGGTGTTAGAGAGCCAATGGTCGAAGAGTTTGATGGAGAGGCTTCCTGGAGAGAGAGTGCTGAGAGTGAGTTGAGGAGGAAGTTGGCTAGATCTGGGGTGATAACTTCTTTGTTGCAGAGTGGGGTGAGAGGTGTGGATGTTGGTGGTGGCTGGGTGTGGCCTTGGGCATGGACCGCAGTTGCGAGTGGTATGGAGAAGAAGATTGCTGAGTGATCTATCCATGTTAGGGGCATGGAGGCAGTGTGGATATGATGTGTGTGGTGCTAAAGACTGTATCGAGGGTGTGACCTCCAGTGTGGGTGGTCAAAGAGATGCGTTGTGTCAGGTTGAAGGCTTCTAGGCTGTCTGCAAGAAATCAGGTCATAGGGTTTTAAGGGGAGTCGCACCAGATGTTGAAATCACCTAGAATTGTGAGTGCTGGATGTAGGTTGAAGGTGGTTGTCAGGGCATCGCTGAGTGTGTCTGCAAAGTTCTTATTGTGACCATGGGGTCTCTAAATGAGTGAAGTTGTGGATGAGAGTTGGAGTTTTACAAGAAGGGATTCATAGTCCATGGTGCTAGATGAGGTGTCCTTGATAAGCAGAGGACATTTTTTTTTCGGTAGGATCACAAGCCCCCCCCCTCTTCTTGATCTGTTCTGAACAATCAGATTGTAGCCGGATGGGAAGGCCTTGTGTGCCATGGGTTCGTAATTGCCAGCAAACCAGTGATGAAAAGACTGACCTGGAGTTGATGAGGATGCAAAACATTTGGTGGGATTTGTTTGTAAGTGCTGGACGGAACGTATGGGGATTTCTGATATGCTTGCAATTCGGTCACTATCTCTGTCAGTTGTGGACGGAACCGCCGTTTTTTTTCTCGAATGTCAGTATGATAGCCGCAGTCTTGTGTTTGAATTGAAACACAAGACCGCGGCTATCATACCGACCTTAGACTTACCAAATGTGATGTAACATTTAAGAATCCATATTACTGGCAAAACAATTAATGTATTTCCTTCAATACAAGAAAAACCAAGGACCTACCAGTGAACAATCACTTTGAACTCAATATCATGTACATAATTTCATAAACGATGTTTTTCATGCAAATGATGGAGACCATTAAGCATTAAGGTCAACTAATGAAATAAAGTCTATTTGTTTGACATACAGACTATTGAATTTCTGTAGGCACAACCCGAAGGTAAAAAATCTCTTTCATAACCTTTCATTTCAGGCATTGGGCAACCTGAATGCACTTTTTACCATGCAGCCACAGAGAATACCCCAGAACAAACAGTAAGCTTACAATGGGAGCTCGCGTATAAGATTGCAAGCAGTATGCAATTTCTCTTCTATTTCTATTACTCAACAGCAATCAGCAATCACAGCAGAGCCAAGCTTTCTAAAAACTATAGCAAAGATGTCACAGACTTTCCAGAAAAGACATGAAGAGGCTGAACAACTATTCTCAAGCTCACAACCAACGTTTGAAACGAACAAAATGTCCCAAGTGACCTCGCTAAAATCTCTATTTGAACATTTAAAGCAATTATCAAAGAAAGAAATTTCAATATGGTGGGAAATAGCCACTTTGGAAAAATATTTACAAATTAATCGGATACAACGAGGATTAAGAATATGCATATTCCCTTCTTTTGAAGAAGATGAGATTGAAGAACTCAAAGAATGGGAGGCGCTACTAGTCAATACTTCCAAGGAAATTATGTATAGAGTCATTAACCAAGGGAAAAAAGTACATCAAGCAACACTGAAAGAAATTGAGACAATCAAAAAACAAATTGAAGACCTCAATGCCCCAGAAGCTACATTTAAGAACTATCACATTCAGGATAATGTTCTTACAATCTGCACAAATGAACTAAAAATAAAAAAACAGCAAAAATTCCATCGCTACGAAATGGACTACAAATTCAAAAGGGTCTATTCGTTCCAAAAAACACAAACCAGACAACCAAATAAAGCACCAGGCAAATATCCGGCAAAGCCACTGGTAACCAAACAAACAACACCAGTCACCTCAGAAGCAGAGACCGAAAGCGAAAATGAAATAGAAAGCGCTCAACTATCTACAGCAGACTCCAACAGAGAAGAAGATCTGTTTCTTTTTTTAGAAGAATATCAGAGGTACAGACTGGCCAGAACTCCTTCAATATTCAAACCACTCCTTCCCAAATCTGCAAACAAGCCAAGTACATCCAAAAGTGGCAACCAACCAGAAGAGGGAATAGAGGGAGTGGCAAACTCAGATAATCCTTCAAACACCCAAGGTATCTACACAAGATCCAAAAATCCAAGACCTTAGTTGTTAATCTAACCAAAAGTAAATTACCAGATGAACTAATTTCAGCTCTTAACAAAGGACTATAATTTTGTCCCACCAACCAGATGGATTACTTACAGGTCAACCTTGACCTATACAAATTCTCTAGACTTCTAAAACTGAAACAGTATTTCAGCAACAACATTTTCAAACAACCAGAAAACAACAAGTCTGAACCATCACCACTCTCAGGCCAAATAGTGGAAGACACAATTAACCTTATGAACATACAAGAAAAAGAAGATTTCCACACAGTGACATCCTTTGCCATGGATATGTATATCCCACCATACCTTACACCTGAAACATCTCTAAAACCAAAATTTAAATTCAACCCATTTTTCGCATCAGATAATTGACATCTTTCAGCAACTGGTCACTAATGACCTACGGAAGCTCTATTTTAAAGGAACTAATACATCATCAATCCATCACAATTTATCTTCCAAAGAAGCACAAGCTATACGAGACCCGAGCCAAAATTAAGAAATCACAGTAAAAGAAAGCGGATAAAGGGGGCAAAATCATACTCATAACGACTACAGATTACAGAAAAATGGCATCAATTCATCTGTCAGATGTTAACTGTTATGAAAAACTTAACAGCAATCCAGTATCAGATCTGCAAAAAGAATGGCAATCCCTAAACAATTACTGACTTGAATCAGGTTTACTTACAGAAAATGAGAATGCTTTTATGAACGTATCACATCCAGTACTGGCAAAAATGTACTTTATCCCAAAGATCCACAAACCATTTAAACAGCTACCACCTACAAGACCAATAATTAATGGAATAGGTTCCCTCACTTAACCAATTCCAGAATTTATAGACAAGCATTTACAGCCATTAGCCATTCAGGACATCAAACATATCATTCAGCAACTTACCGATGTCAATTGGGAACCTAATTTTCATCCTGTCACTTTTGATGTGAGATCACTGTACACAAGTATTCTTCACAACAAAGCACTAGAATTTAGAAATCATTTTCTGAAAACCAGATCAATTTTGTATTACCAACAAAGTCTCATGAAACTTGAAATGTTGAACTTTACACTCAATAACAATTTATTCAGATTTGACAAGGACATCTATAGGCAAAAACAAGGGACAGACATGGGCGCAAAATTTGCCCAACCTATGCCAACATCTACATGGGTCATTTTGAACTATATAATACTTGGAATCACCCAATGTTCACAGACCAAAACTGTATTGTCTATTGGGGACGGTACATTGATGACATTTTGGTAATCTGGAATGATACCAAAACTCAACTGGAAGAATATCATCATTACCTCAACAACAACAATTACAATCAAAAGCTAACAATGCAAGACAGTACAAACAGAATACAATTCTTAGATCTTGAACTATAAATTGAAAACAACCGATCCAATCAACATTGTTTGTCAAACCTACAGCAGGAAACAGTATCCTGCATGCTAACAGCAACCACTCTCTGTACATCATTAATAACATCCCATTTGGTGAATATCTACGCATAAAGAGAAACTGTACACAAGAACATGAATTTGAAAAACATGTGACAGAGGCACACAATACATTAATACAAACGGGATGCAAAGACCAATTAGTTAAAAAAGCTTGACTAAAGTCCAACTGTGGAAAACGACAAGAACTTTTTCAAAACAAAACCACAATCCAGAGTCAAGAGTCATCCATTCCTAGATTTATAACAACTTACAAATGTGAAGCGCAAAAGTTAAGGAAAATCCTTATGCAACACTGGAACATACTTAAAGCAGACGAAGATCTTTCAGTCCACCTCACGGACACACCGAATTTAACATTCAGAAAAGCGCCAAACCTCAAAAATATACTTTGCCCCTCTCATTTTGAACTCAAAAACAGAACACATGGTCTTCCACAACTTTGGAACGAAGTAAGGCTTCAAGGAAACTACAAATGTGGGACTTGCAATGTCTGTCCATACTCAGAAGACAGCAGAAAATCACTGAAATTGCCCAATGGCAGAGTTTTTGTAATTCACGACTTCATCAACTGAAATACAAAATATATAATATATGGAATCACATATCTTTGTCAAAAACTCTATAAAGGCAGCACCATCAGAAAACTCAAAACCAGAATAGCAGAAGATATTTGCTGTGTCAAAAACCAAGACATGACATCACCACTGGCCTATCATTTTCTTACATCACACCCAAATGCAAATATTGACGCCATAAGATTTTTTGGGATTCAAAAAGTCAACAAACCTCCAAGAGGAGGCAACTGTGAACAACTTCTATGACAAAAGGAAGCAAAGTTGATCTGCCTAATGGATTGCTGCCACTCTGGTCTAAACTCGGACACATACATGACTCACTTTCTTTGAAATATGGCATCCAGGGAGGGACATCATACTCCAACCTAAGAGGGCAACACCAATGCGTATCAACATCAGGTATGCCATAGAACCTACGAGGACATCAGACCCCAACCAAAGCAATAACGACCTATGTGAATGACCATAAGGTTCTCAAAAGGACAAACATCTATGTGAGCACAACATACTAATAGTCAAATCTTCCACACTAGCCACACCCTTAAGATTCAAATATATCTATTCAAAACAGGCAAACCAATCAAATCTTAGCATTTATCTCCACAAACCAATTAAGGTACAAATCAAATTATGAACAAGCAAAAGACGATTTTATTTTAAAATACCCTAATGTAAAATGCATCATTGACCCTCCACAGGTATTGACAAAATAATTTAAGTACAATTTGCCGCAATGTAAGATTATCACTCATTTTTCATAAAACACCAATACTCCCTTAACATAAGATGAATCTCTCATTACCAACCCCGAAAGGGTACCGAGGGTAAGCTTTAACTACTGCGACAAGTAGCCACCGATTAAGTAATTACCTACCAGTGAACAATCACTTTGAACTCAATATTGTGTACATAATTTCATAAACAATGTTTTTCATGCAAATGATGAAGACCATTAACGTCAACTAATGCAATAAAGACTATTTGTTTGACATACAGACTATCGAATTTCTGTAGGCGCAACCCGAAGGTAAAACATCTCTTTCACTATTGAAGTTTTATACTTGACAACAAAACATATTTCAGTAAGAAGTCAAACTTGAACAGTGATAATATATCAAACATCAGTCACATGTGAATTCACATGCTAAATTTGAACGGCCTTCCTTCACAAAGAAAGCAGAATATGCCTTATTTAGATTGTGACTAAGCAGATATAAAGGAGTTAAAAAAGCAGGCAGATTATTAGCAATACAACTAAAAGCAAGAGAATAGCAAAGGCATATCAGCAGGTCAGATAGCACAGCAAGCTCAGCGCTTGTTTCTGACATCTGCACCTAGCCTGCTAAAGCAGGTTTGAATCCCGGGGTCAACTCAGTCATTCATTCTTTTGACTTCAATAAATTGAGTTTGATTGACATCAACTGTTATTACAGTGCTTTTATGCCCTCAGGTGAGCCAGCACTATACAAAAACTGTTATTATAAATGAGGGCATTAAGAAGGTAGTCAGACGATATACTGTTGATGGAACTCTTGTAGAATTGAAAAAATCGTCCAAAAGCCAATATTCCACAAATAAGATGCCAACAAACGATTATGCGTAGGTCTTTCTAGTTTGCATTTGTCTGTCATCATTATCAGAGACAAATAAACAAGGCTTTGATAGCCCAATCACACAGAAGCCGGAGTACAGAGAGCAATAGTAAATTAGCACCATGCAAATCTTCTAGAGAACAGAATGCCGAGTGAATTCTACAAGGCAGGTAGTCCTATACTTGTAAAGATTCTAGCCGATTTTCAGTTGAAAAGAGCTCTTTACCAGACAAATCCAACAGAGCATTAATCACTGCAATACTAAAACCGAGTCATTATAGGCCGAGATCTATATAAATGTGGACATCAAAATTCTATCCAGAATATCAGCTGACAGATTAAGCACAGTTTATACCAGGCACAACAACCAGCAATAATATGGGACTATTACTTTATGCCATATGGAAAATAAAAGATAACAATATGGCTGCAATGGCACCTGTCCTTGGATGCAGAAAAACTTTTCAACTGAGTCAAAAGGGATTACCTGTCCTGCATTATACGTAGCTATGGAGTAAGGAACACATACATACAAAGAGTGAAATTCTTATGTCAAAGTTCCACAGCAAGGGATAATGGAGGAGGTTTCTTCTAATTATTTTAAAATCCAACGAGGTCTCAGGCAAGGGTGCCCCTTGTCCCTGCTAGTTTGTACATTAGCTCCATTATCGATAGCAATTTGATGTAATACACAATTTAGGGGTGCAGACTTGGTAGTAGGGAAATTAAAGGCATTACCATAGGCTGACAATAGTATGTTAACAATCACCAACTCTGCAAAATTGATTGGAGAGTTAATACAAGTGGCACAAAGCATTGCTACATACATGGGTATATAAAGTCAACTGGGATCAATTTAAAGCTCCCCCTTTTAAACCAATGGACTCAGAACTCATACCTGGGTTACGCTCAATTGATTTAGACAACTTTAGACGTTAAATACTTGGGGATTTATTTAACATAAGGATTTTAAGATATGAAGATAAAAACCATTCACCATGTATGATCTTAAATACATAATGACTTAGAAAAATGGACGGCCATAGAACTTTCTCTTTGTAAGTGTGTACACACCCTCAAGATGATGGTAATGCCAAGACTGAATTATGGGTTCAGCATCATACCACTACGAATTCTAACATCACTGACGAGAACCAGTGCAAAAGAATGGAACTCTTTCACATGGGCGAACTCCAAACCTCGATTGAAAATAAGAAAACGATACGTGCTTACCATTGTTCAGGCCTCCATTTAGCCAACATTGAGTTATATTAATTAGGGCAATATTTATCCCAGCCCCCGCCCCTGTAGCACAGCAGTGTACCCCTCCACTTTGGGCCCTTCAGGTGCAACAGCCTACTTTAACACAAACCACTTTCTCTACATATATTGCAATACCTCTTGGAATGACAATCCTTTTTTACAAACCAATATCTACAAATGAAAGCCGATACTCTGGTGTAAATGAACGCCTTTGGTCATAGAGAAGCACCTATCTGGGATAATAGAGCAATACTGTGGCAATAAGAGCCGAGGCGGCGGGCCAATACCGGCCCAGGTAATGCCCCCGTGGTCCCTAGTTACAGGCTGCAAACGTGGCAAGTGCTTTAATGAGGCCCCGGGGGCACTGCCGTGGGCGGTATTGGCCCGCTACCGAGGGTCTTATAGCCATTAGTACTCCGCCCCGTTAGACCGGGGTACTAATGGAATTTATTTCTGTTCTGAAATGCTGTCAAAAGTCAAATAAAATGGCCGCTGGGAAAGGGAAAACGTAGTCCGTTTTCTCTTTCTATGGCAGCCATCAGGAGAGGACACGATGGGAACAGAAGTGTTACCAGCAAGAAAAAAGATGGTAACTGGGTTCGGAGGGTGGGGAGGGGATAGTTTGCAGGGGAGAATGGTGGAGGGAAGAAAAACTTACCTGAGTCCCCGGTGGGGGACGAAGGCAGCCTAAAGCCTCGGGGAGGGTTGGAGCGGGGATTGCCCCATTTCGAGCATCCTCATTGGCTAAGGGGCTGCCACGCCCCTGTCAGGAACAAACGCTGGCACGCTCATACATCCACAGGAATACCGTGTAGTATGGCTCAGAAAAGAGCCAATCCATGTGTAGTATTTCCTGTGGACAGCGCGTGCCGGGTACTAATGATAGATAAAACGCCATTCTCTGCAAGGCATTGGAAGAAAAGAGACTTAAACGATTGGAGGATGTTATGAAAGAGACCAATCACACCAATCCGTTTAGGGAGGAGTTTCAGTCACTCAACGGGTTGAATGATAACGAATGCTAGAACTGGATGCAGTGATCACATTGTTTCTTAAAGCTGACAGGGAGAAATCAGAAAGTCACCCATAGTTCACTCATCACTGCCACGTTTGGGAAACACACCCAACAGAAGAATTTGGCGCGCTATTTGGACACTGCACATATTATTCACATATATGGAAAATAATGTGGCCATGCTATTCAAGCATGATGGAATAAATTGATTGGTGAGCCAATGGGTTTAGAAAACTGCAAGAGAAGAGGGATTGAAATTATCACATTTCAAACACTTGTACTGTTGCCATTGGTTACCTACGAGGCTGTATTCAGTGGGCGTAGCTCCCAATTCTAATTGCTGTAGATGCTCAAATAGAAATTGTGATATTGTGCAAACATTATGGTCATGTACGATATTGAAATCATATTCGGAGACAAATACAAACAAGAGTTAATCGGGCTTTTGGAATGATTCTACCAAATAAACTGAAAATATACGCACTGCATGAAATGATGGAGATTGAAAACCTTCATAAAGATGAAAGCTGACTGATAGTAGACCTTCAAGTTGCAAAACTCGAGATCTTCCACTGGTAGAGACAGAATAGCATCCCTGCCAAGAACAATTGGGAAGAAACAATGATTATGGTGGCTGCCCATGAAAAGTGGATTTTCAGTGCTATGTATAGGGAAGCAGAATTCAATCAAACATGGACCTGCTTCCTTCAGTCAAGGGTACAGTATACAATGTAGGCTACATAGAACCAAATATGATAGTGAACGCCATCGCCACAAACACATTGGCCCTCATTCCGAGTAGGGCGCTAAGGGATACCGGGCACCAGTAAGGAGACCGGTGCCGGTAATCCCTTACCGCCCTACTACGAGGTCCCTTAGCGGGTCCCTTCCTTAACGCCTGGTCTGACCAGGTGTTAAGGATCGGACCCGTTACGGGACCTGGATGCAAATAACGGGCTTGGCATACGCCGGCCCGTTATTTGCGCCCTCCCCATTCCCATTGAGCCCAATGGGGGCTCAAATGGGAATGGGGAATGGTTTGGTAAATGGGGACTTAACGGTCCCTCCAAGGTCGGAATGGACCGGTAAATCCCCATTGAACAAAACCGGAGTCGGTACCGGTATGGGAGGCAGTCATGGAGCAAATAGCGCCATGACTTCCACCATACTCGGAATGAGGGCCATTAACGTTAATTATTGTATGAAATCTGAGGTGCATCAATGGTTGTGAACGTAGAGAGAAACCCACACTAAAGATTATTGTAAACCCCACGTTTTCCTATACAGGCTTTTTTTTGCAGGAATTCAATTCTAGACATATACAAGATAGAAAGCAAAGTATCAGTTGTATCAGTTGTTAGTGTCAGGTATTTGATGGTTGTTTCACTGGTGGTTGTTTACCATCTTAATATCTTAGCTTCACTTCACTTCTGTGCACTGGCTACTATAACTAGAGAGAAGAATCGATACGCTTATCATTATCATTTCTATTGGAACACCGCCAGTAATTATGCCGTCCTATAGCACAGTGAGTAGCGCGCTGGCTTTGACATCTTGACACCTGTGCAGAGCCTGCTGACGCAGGTTTGAATCCCGGCAGGGCCAAACTCATCCTAAATGAGCACCACACACCATGGGCATAAGCAGTGCTCAGATGCCTGATGATTCCTAGTGCTAAATAAATGCTAAATATTTAATTATGATTATTGATAATCATTATTATTAAATTATTATATTATCAATAACGCTCCTTATATTATAATGCGTCTAGTACCTGAAAGGGTTTCGTTCCAATGCCGTTGTACTACGTGCACACATTTCTCTTTGTTTGATATTGTTTATAACGAAAACATAGAAAAGATAAAACTGACAAAATATCCGAAGAGCCAAGGGTTGCAGATTCTGGCTCTAGAACTATATGTCAACTAAATGGCTAACACTTCAATGCAATCCTTGCTCCTTCTATTTGGCGCGGCTGCATATGGTAGCAGCTGCTCTGGCAATCCAGGCAATCGTTATTGTCTTCAATGTTATACATTTCCCCTAACTGTGCTGAGCATTCAGCAGAAATGCTGTCAGCAATGACAGGCGTTGATTCATTTTCTATCTGCCTTTTCAAATTATTTTTTTACAAAGCCTCTTAACATGTAAATATGCAATAGGTTTGACCTTTCTTCTTTATATTTTCTAAATGTTGGCCCAATTGTTCTTCCTTCTGCTGTAACAACTTTATAGTACGCTACAACGTGTGAGCCAGCAAGCATGCCACAATTTATTGCACAACTGTTTCTGTTGTCTGGCAGCCTTGAAAGGTACAGGCGTTCCCATTACTCTCAGTCCTTCCAGTACAATTCCCCTGCATGCAGCCAAGCCTTCTCCTCTCCCAAGAGGAAAAACATCTCTGTTATCCGTATTATATTGGACAGGCAAGCCCAGGATGTCACACTGGTGAGAGACCCCCCTTGAGGCCTTAAGCTGCTAACACTGCAACAATCCAATAATTGCGATGTATGTTTACAGGGCAAGTGCACACTCACACTCCAGCACAGAAGTTCAGATCCAAACGGATAATGGCCTTTCCTAACGGTGTTCTTCCCCCCATTCTGCTGCCGCCGACTAAGGGCCCCGTTTATGGAATTCTTTGCTCTGCTGAGAAGTGACATTGCACTGCTGAAAAGTGACTTTGCACTGCCGACACAAACCCTGATTCGTGGAACTGTGCAAAGTGTATTTCTGCAGAGCAAATGACAGTGCAAAATCATTTTGGCTGTACCAAATGAAGTTTGCACTGACTTTGCACTGCAAAAATATACTTTGCACAGTTTCATGAATCAGGGTTTTAAATGTTCAAATCAAATACTCGTACTTGAAACATTTTATTCCTGGGAAAGGTCTCCCTTACCCAACCTTAGCATGCATTGTCTGGGACCATGAACGCTACATGGTCACACTGTAATTCCTCTTGCTAATCGCCAAAATAGCTGAATTATTTTTCTCCAGAGATCAGACACCTTTTAAAGTCTCCATTTCAATTAATTATTTCGCCCATTTTCTTAAAGATCCATCCTCACACTCTCGTACCTAGGAAGGGAAAATAAAGCTACAATCATATTCTTTCTGTTTAAAATATTTCAATAAGGATGTATATGTTTTTCCCATGTTGGTGTATGTGTGATCTGTACTTATCAAGTCCAGGAATAAGTTGGTCATTGTGATAGATATGTTTCAATAGATAGAAATGGACACACAGCCGCTGCTGCCCACCCATGTCTAAGGACCATCTACCCATCAAAGACAGAATGCATTCTGCTGGCCTCCAACACATTAGATCTTTATAATTTCGTACCTCGTGCCTATTAGAATTCAAATTCGTTCCTAATCTGGCAGCATATTTCAATCCCTCACTATCCATGGCTGAACACGCCGACAAAGTTATTAGTTATTACCTTAAAGTCCTAAGACAATTCCAACTTTTTCTTTCAGAAGTTCATAGTGCATCAGTGGCCGAGCCAATAATTAGCTCTCAGATGTATTATGGGAAGGTACTACTACAGGCTGCTCGCCAACATGTCTTCCTGCGTCTTCAAGCTATCTAGACCGCTGCTTCTGGAACTGTCACCCGCACCCACAGCAGAGCCCACATCTCCCCCATTCTTATACATTTACATTGGCTCCCAGTTGCGGCTCAAATGAAATCTAACGCTGTGTTCATCATTTTGAATGCAATACACGGAATAGGTCCACAATTTCTTCAATGTTGGTCTCACTTCTATCACTCACCCAGAGTCCTCTGAGCATTGCACAGCAACACTTTACACACAATGTGATATCCATCAGTCCAGAACCAGAGGTAACTCCGTTCAAGTCTTAGCCACAAAGCTTTGAAACAATCTCCACAAGGATCTTTGTAAATTCGATCAGCGCCTGTGCTTTAGATGCAAATCAAACGCCTATCTGTTCTAAGTGGGCCTTTATTTGGTTTGCACTTTGGGACACTTCATCTAGTTGGCACTTTACAAATGTCTAAGATAAGATACGATAAGTAATCATTATAAAACCGGCTATTATTTTAGCTCTTGAAAGTTGAACATTAATACATTATCAACTGGAGCCGAAAAGCTACGCAGTCAAGGGCCAACATTTCAGATTGTGCGCAAATCCCGATATCACAATTTAAGTAAAGTGGGGATCCTGGGCACATTATTTTCTGTCACTGTGCCCTATCTGGCAAAATTGGGAATCCGCACAAGAGATTTTGTTCATAGTGTACTCTATTCAAAACTTTAGCACACATGTTTTAACAGATTATAGTGTGTTTAATACAGACTAATATAATTATAATAAAATATAATATGATATAATGCACATCACAAAGTTATTATATAGTCGAAGAGCAAGATTTTGATGTTTGGGAATTTGAACAGAGCTAAACATATCTACTGCTGGACACTGGATGGCTACCACATTGAGCAAGTGAGCTAATTTAAGTACCTGTGGGTTTGGCTCAGCGACACAGCATCTGAGGCTCCAATGGTCTCCTGTCAAAGAGCCACAACCATGGCCCTATATAGTCAAGCATGCGCCCTAAACCAAAAGTATGGCCGTTTCTCCATTTTACCAGTATTTACTTTTTAAACATGTAAAGTTGTACCAATAATAACTTACGGGTTGGAGGCAATGCTTAACATTCCAGAAACGACTTGGCCTTAGTTGGAAGGACCATTTTGGAAGAAAGTCCTAGGACTCCCCCAATTGACACCAATTCAAATCATACGGCGGGAGATGGGCCTTTCTTCATTAAAATCAACTGTCCTCTGGAATAGTCTCAGTCTCTTCAGAAAATGCTTCACATCGGCATGACCAGAAAATGTGGAGATGCTACGTAAAGAAATCAATGGCATCCCAAAATGTAATGTTTTTTTTTTTAAAACTTTTATTAAGTGTATTTGGTTTATTAAAAACCTTTCACAAATTTGACAAATTTAACAAAGAGATCTTAAGTAAAAAAGAGAAACAGAAAGAAGAAGGAATCAAGGAAAAGAATAGAATAACAAGGAAAAAGCCAAGATAAAACAGCTGTTTAAAACAGCAGATTTAAATGCAACATTTTTTAGCTAAATTAACCATAAAAACATTATATCTCTTTAGCTGTGTCATCTTCGCTGTGATGATCTAGCATTTTAAGGGTTTGTTCTAAGAATTTGACTGTTGCAAAGTTTATTCTTGGAGTTCGACAGTCATATATTAAACTCCACCATTTCTCAGAGTCTAGACCACATAAGCGACTCATCACATCTTTTGCATAACCTGCACTTTGTACATATCTTTTCCTTGGTGTATCTTGCCTTCGTTGTTTTATTTTGAAGAACATTCAGTCTGAAACGTAGTAATAGATCTCTTTGTTTACAATTTGGGAATTTTCTCAAATAATCTGGTATAATAGACATCACACCACAATTTGTTTTTATGAGTGTGTGGGTTTTTGACAATGCTCTTTTTGTTTCGGTGTTGGACCAATCTCTGCCCATAGCATTCTTTTAACAGCTTTTGGGTTCTCAGCCAAGATTTGTTTCTGTAGACCTGCCTCTTCTAGAATTCGATCATTTTCTCTTTTCCATTCATCCACTACCTTTTCTGTGAAGTTGTTATTTTCACAAAATATTTTGAATTGTGGTGGCGTCAAGTTGCTCATTGTTTTTCTGTATAGTATCAGCTTGTTAAAGGGGATATATACATGTAGAGCAGTCAGGCCGAGTTTGTGTCGAATTACCGACATTGTTGTAGTTTTCGGTATAGGTAGGATACTTTTCCAAAATAGCCCTTCCAAGGCATTCCAGAAATTCTCTGGAATATTCGCACAAGTACTCCACCGTACGTTAATGTTGGTAACTTTAAGTCTGTAGGATGTTATTACAGGTCTAAAGGAAAATTTCCCATATCTTTTGTTGATGATATTAGCTCGCGCTATTAGTTGTTTTGTTTTTGTCTTTAACATCCTTTTCCAGGGCTCTTCATTTTTTATCCCACTTAGTTGGATACCCAAGTATCTCTTTTCGCTATATTGCTTTATTTGCATTTTATTCACAGTCCATTCCTCGTTCTTTTTTTTTTCCATCTTTTGTCGCCAGATATCAGTATTTCTGTCTTTTCTGCATTTATTTCTAGATCCTTTTTTTCTATATATTTTTCGACCTGATTCAGAGCTCTTTGCAGACCAACTTGTGTGTGGTCTAATATAATCAGGTCGTCTGCATATAATAGATGGTTGACCGGTCTGCCATTTATTCTTGGTGGAAAGGTCCTACTGTTGTTTAGGCAGTGTTGTAGATCTTTAATGTAGAAGCAGAAAAGGGTAGCGGCTAGCGGGCAGCCTTGTTTGAGGCCTTTTGTTTTTTTGATTTCTTTTGATAGGGTACCGCCTTGATCTAATTTAACTCTTATTGAGGTTTTGGCGTACAGTTCTTTGATTGCTTTCAAGAGGTCTGCAGGGCATCCTTTAGAAGCTAATTTTTCCCAAAGCTGTGTTCTGTTTACACTATCAAAAGCTTGGCGTAAGTCAATACTGGCTATGTATAATTTTTGTTTATTTGTGAATGCTCTTTTTTTCATCAATCCTAATATTAGGAGATTTAAGCTGCACCCTACATTTTCAACAAAGCCAACCTGTCGTTTGTCGTAGATGTTTGAGTCTTTGATCCACTTTTTCAATCGTATTAGCAAGAGTGTGGCAAAGGTTTTTCCAACACAATCTAACAACGCAATCGGTCAGTAATTTTTTGGTTCCATACGATTTCCTTTCTTGAAAATAGGAACACCGATGGCCGACTTCCATGATTTTGGGATTTGTCCCAGTGTGATGATTCTCTTGAAGAATCTTTCGCAAAAAGTTGCCCATTTATCTGGATCTTCTTTTAGGACCGCATTCGATAAGCCATCTGGCCCTGGAGCTCTTGATGAGCTTGCTTTTGGAATTAGTATTTTTATATCTTCTTTATCAAAGATAATATTCCAAGGTCCAGCTTCATTTTCTTTTTTGTCACTTTGGAGATCTGCATTTTCTGTATCATTAAACAATTTTGTAAAATGTTCCATCCAGCTAAGTTCTGGAATGGGATTTCTAAGAGCTAGTGCTGATTGTTTCTCGTTTAGCAAATCCCTTAGTGTTCTGCTGTTTGTATTATCTATGGCTTTCTGCATGACTTCAGCATCATGTTGTAACAGTTGTATTTTATATGCCTTCTGCCAATTTTTGTATTTTTGTTTTCTTTTCCGGATCTTTTCTCAATTGTTTCTTTTGTGTCATCACCTCTGGGTCGTACACATGTAATTTTTTGACTTTTGGTTTCATGTATTTTCCTGTGCTTTGTTTAAAAGTCTGTAGAGACATGTCATATTCTGCAGACTTTATTTCTTTAGCTTGCCACTTGTCCAGATTTTGCAAAACAGTGTCAAAGTCAATTTCTTTCAGCCTTAAACAGTTTAAACCAGTTTCCAGCTCAATTTTGGTGTCCCATACTGGATTCTGTCTTGGCTTCCAGTGTGAGATCACAGCGATAATTGGGTCATGATCACTGTGGATTGATGGTATTACTCGGAAATTCAGGACTTTCGCTAACAGTTGTTCCGAGACAAACATGTAGTCCAGTGTATTACTCAGTTTGCCATTAGACCAGGTGTTAATGGGAGGGATGTCCTCTTTCATATTTCCATTTAATCTGTGTAGTCTCCTTGTTTCCATTTCGTCGTTCGACATTTGCCCACGTTTGCATTTTTGGCAATTGTTTCGATTTGTTTCATTTTGTGTTGATCTCGTTGCCTCAAAACAGTTTGCATTAAGATCTCCACAGATAAGGATTTTCAAATCTTGATACACTTCTCTATTGTGGTCCAAACATTCCATTATTTGGTCTATGAAATGTTTGCTTTCGTTTTTTAGAGGATTCCAATATGTATTCAATACTAATAACGTTTGTGTAGGCCTTGGAATTTCAGACTGCAATTGCACTATTGTTGCCTGTAAGTACGAGTTTATATTTGTGGATTTAAGCAACTTTATTCCAGAACCATTTTTGATTAAGGTTAATAGGCCTGCAGATGGTCTTCCAAGCAAGCCTCCTTTCGCTGGATTACATAACACGGTGTATCCATCCTTTATAGGTGCAATTTTCAGCCATGATTCTTGTATGCATATTATTTCCAAGTTATTTAAAGTTGGGTTGAAATCATTAAAGAGATGACGGAAACCTCTGATATTCCAGCGTCCTATTTTCCAGTTTTCTTCTTGGATTTATTTGGGTGGCTACAATTTTGGTTTTATGGCAAGAGTGCCAGCTAGCCAATTCCAATATTTCAGATCCTCATTTGGTATTTGAGTTGTGTTATTTGTTTCAACTATGTTTTGATTTCTTTTTATAGTTATTTTTATTTTGTTTAAGTGTTCCTTTTCGTGCTGTGATTTAGGTTCTCCATTTTCGTCATCTTTAGGTTGCCATTGCAATGGTTCTGGAGTCTGCTTTATTATGGTACTGTTACCACAAAATTGACTCTGATTTTGTTCTCACTCTGTTTAAACTTCACAATCTCTGTTCTTGCTTTATCATGGATTACACCAACGTCCTTACAAAAATCTCTGTGTATTCGCCCGGTTTTACTGTTTTCATGTGCCCCTGACTCATCATCTGCGATTTGATTGTCAACTAGTTTTGTGATCTAAAGCCCAATACTCTGAAATTTTCATAGGCCTCTAACATAATAGAGGCTAGTATAACAGAGTTTGTCACGATTTCAACTAAGTCAACACGCGCTTCAATAGGGAAACTTCCGGACAGAATTTCCTCTGACTTTATAGTTTTTAATTGAGGAATATATTGTAGGAGCTTCATGACAGCTGATCTATTTAATATTAGCCCGTCTGAATTTCTTGCCATTTTCTCCAGTATCACCACCGTGTTTATTGGTGGTTTTGGCTTAATCCATTTGTTATTTTGTCCGGTTTTTCTTGAGCTCCCTTGTTTTTCAATCAGTGTCTTTATCTAATTTTCCTTATTTTTCTGAAGAGCACTGTTCCGGTTTCAAGTTGGAACTCTCTAGGCATGGACATTTCTTTAGAATCATTGCTTAATTCTGTATATTGAGCTGTGCATTTTTGCAGTTTTTCGCTTAGCGTTAGGAAGTTTTCTTCACTTTTTTTGTTGTTGGTCTTAGAACTTATGCATACTTCCTTAGATTCATATGTATTGAAGTCCATGATCACCCTCTCGTGTGTTTCATTTTCTTGGGCGTTTTCGGTTTCATAAACAGAACAGTCAAGGAGTTCCTGTAAACTACCATCATATATGCTAGACTCATCGGAGGACACAGATACAGTCGTGGTCTTTCCTTGTGCCAACTGGTTTAGTGACTCTGATGGTTTATTGTTGGTTGGTGGCATAGTGGAGGTACTTGGAGTCTCATCTTCAGCTGTGATTTTTATATTTCTTAAGAAACTCCTGGAACCACAGATCTTTTTCTTTTCTTTATTTTTCTCATTTTTTGTTTTACAGACACTTTTTAGATTTTTCTTTTGTGTGTTTATTGACTTCGAGACCTCAGCCTTTGTGGTTGTATTTTGATCGAATATAGGTAAGGCACTTGTGGCTGCTTTCTCTGTAGCACTTACAGGGAGATCGAGGTGCTCACATGGAATATGCTGGCTATTTTCATTTACAGGAGGCAGTGGCTTTGGATGGTTTCCGGCGCCCTTTCTAAACTAGATGTAATTGGGGGCTTGACTCTTTGTTATTCGCAAGCAACGAGCTGTGGGGGCTCAAGCTCGCAGGATGGCATACCAGTAATTGTTTTGTTACTCGTCTCTGCTATTCCAGCGTCTTTTGTTTGAGATGATAGAGTCATGATAATTTCTCGAATCCCTTCCAAGAAAAGTTGCTTATCCGATTTAGCATTTTGTATTAAATCTATCAATGTTTTGAGGATGACGCCGTCCATTTCTTTCTCTCGGCTTCGTTTTTTTTTATTGCCTCCATAACTGATTCTACATAAATCATTTTACTGTTCATTAGAGCAATCGTTGTTTGCTCCCGTTGATTATCATTTAGGTTTTCATATAATTTTAGGAAAGGAGCCATAGTAATAGCTACTGACGCGACAATGGATTCCTGCGCCTCTTTAAGCCACCTTGCTTCCTTTGTTGCTCTATTTAGTGTAAAGTTTTTCTGTCTTTGTGAATCAGTTCCTTTATTTCTGTCGCTCTCATTAGAGCTATACTCTGATGAGGAAGAGGTGTTGTTATCCGTTGTCATTGTTTCCTTTGAGCGAGTCTTAGAATGTGGTAAAAAGTTTCTGATTTGTTCTTGTAGTGCTTTTATTTCTAGCGCACACTGTTTATTTATTTCTCCCTCTTCAGGGGATCTTGTCTTTTGGCTTTCAGGTTCAGCACTATTTTTATTTGTGGTTATAGCTGGTATTACGGCTTGATCTGTAAGATCTGAAAGATCGCACTGTGTAATCTTTATAGTGTTCTCTGCAGGTGAGTGCATCCGTGGGCGTTTAGAAGCCCATGATTCTTTTTCAACCTCTTGCATAGTTTGCTCTGGAGGGTCTTGTTTTTGGATTGCTTCATTAGAATTTTTTTCTCCCATTATGGTCTTGACGTTTGATTTTTCTGAGATTAAATTTGTTTCATGTATTTTGATCTTCTCAGCTATATCAGCTGAGATTGAATTTGTTACATGTGTTTCAATCATCTCAGCTGTATTAGATAGGAGATCATCATCTGTTATTTCCTGAGTGGCATTTCTTTTTGTGGCAGTGTCTTTGCCATCTAGCACTATGTTCACTATTGTGCTTTCTTGAAGGTTTTTGGTTTTACCAATATTTACAACTTTGGTCTCTCCAATTTGCAAAGGTTTTCCATTAAAGTGCCATCTCAATGTTCCAACCTCGGAACTTGAGTGGCACCTTTTTTTTGCATGTTTCAAATTACTTTGTATTCCATTTTGCTCTAGGTCTTTTGGCACCAGATTGTATGCTGTTATTTTTCATTTGTGTGCTGTCATTTTTTAACATCTTCATACTGGTGCATTCTTTGTGAATTCGCTCATTTTCAGTCAGTGATTTTGTTGTATTTGCAGTCTCAGGTCTGAGTGTGTCAGACGGTGTATGGGGATTAGCTTGCTGAGACATCATTAGGTTTGATGGGGGAGGAAAGTGCGTGGTCATGTTTGTGGCTTTTACTTGGCGAGAGGCCTGAGGAAAGGTGTTTTCCTCACTGCAGCCGCCATTCTCTCTCTGCGAACTCATTGCGGGACACCCACTCGCCGCTGCACTGTGCAGCAGAACACCCTCTGTCTCCGTATTGGAGTGAGCTGTGGGCAGAGCTGACTCGCTCCCATCGCAAGTCCCGCCCACACCAGGAAGCCGAACGCTCGCCGGCACACAGCATGGGGGCTCGGCCTCTTCCCCACTGCGTACTCCATTCAGCCCGCATCTCGCCACGGGGGGGGAAGAGCCCCCGGGCACACCCAACAACGGGGTGACCAGAACGGCCACCTCGGCACACCCGCTCGCAAATTCCCCAGTGCGCTCCACCACTAGCTAGCCAAGCAGTCCATCCGCGGACACATTCACACACGCCACGCCGCGGGAGCAGCCGGAGTCGAGGAGGACCTCCTCGCAACATGCCCTCGATTCTCCTGGAGTAAAACATACGTCAATCAAAGGTGAGGAACAGTTTGCGCAGCAATTGGTGACAATGTATGATTTATGTTAAAATCTCCAACTATATTTGTTGGGGTGTTTGTACTTAAATGTAAAGTTGGCATTTTACTTTGCTTTAAAGAAGCCTTTACGGCAGTCTTTGGGGCTGATAAAGCAGATGTGCTGAAAGGGGAAGCATAAATCTGCTTATCAGCAGTGGCATCCAGTGCACGTACCTTGCTCCGGGTTCGTGAATTCATTTCTCCGGATGTTTAAGGGTCCATTTGCTCACACATAGGCGAACACTCGGCAAACACTCTGCGACGCTCTGCGTCTAAGGATAGTCTTTATGGTTTTCCAAAAGACAGAAACAAAAACAGACTTCAACAGGGTAGCTTCCTTCCTTCTTCCAGGGGCTAGGCAACAGAGCTTCACCTTCACCAATGCCAAATACTCGGCAAACTCTCTGCTAATGCTGCAGAACTGGAGAAGAAAAAGTGCTCTACTTTAGAAGAAATTGGGGTCTCACTCAAGGTCTCGATCACCAATCCCATGTGGATCAAAACCAAATTCTTTGATCACCAAGATCACCAAGATCTTTGTCTGAATGCCAGCAAGACTGAGGTTCTCCTCATCGGCACATCTTCTCCAATCTTTCCCCTCACTCTCTGGCCGGCCTCCCTTGGCACTCCTCCTACACCCACCTGCGTGGCTAAGAATCTCGGGGTCATCTTTGATTCCACACTTTCCTTCACACACAATTCTGATGTCTCTAAAAAATCTAACTTCCCACTGCACCTCCTCAGAGGTACTCTACCCTTCATCTCCTTCCCACAGAAGTTCACTGTCTGCCAAGCTCTGGTTCTCTCTAGGTTGGACTATTGTAACAGCCTCTTTCTAAATCTACCTGCCTCTACTCTCCGCCATCTGCAATTAATCCAGAACAGAACTGCGAGACTTGTCCTTGGCCTCAAGCCCTGGGATCATATCTCTCCAGCTCTGAAATCTCTCCATTGGCTCCCAGTGGATGCAAGGATTAAATGCAAACCCCTCTGCATTGTCCACAAGGCCTTCTGGGGCCTGGGTCCAAAATACCTTCAGCTATCTCTCCACAAATACCTCCTCTCCTGAGCTCTTCGCTCCTCTTCCTCGAACTCCCTCAAGGTCAGTCATTTTTCAAAGAAGCGAGCTGCGGTAGATCTCTGTCTTCGGCTGGTGCCACCCTCTGGAACAGCCTTCCTGCCACTCTAAAACTTGAGGAAAACCTTCTCTGGTTCTGCAAACACCTCTAGACCTTCCTCTTTGCTTCTTCCTTTGCCTACCCTCTCACCTGCTGATCTGTTCTCTTCTGGCACTTTGCACCTGGCCACCCTCTGTCCGCTGGGCCCAGGAACCTGCTCACCCTGCCACCCGCACAGTCTCCGGGCCACCCCTTGCACTGGGGTCTGTATCTGTACCCATACAGTCCCTCACCCCTTTTTCTTCCTGCACTTATCAGTCCTACCCTGTTTGCTGTCTTAAACCCAGCACTTGCTGGCTGCACTACCACTGTTTGTTGCCTTTATTATTTATTTATTTATATATATCTGTTTCTGCTCCGCACTTTCCACTTCTCCCCCCTTCCATGCACTTTTCCCCTCTCCCTCTCCCATGCACTTGCACGTTTTCAATGTCACTGGGCTTAGTAAAAAAATTGTTTTGTTCTCCCTTGTTCCCCTCCCTTGCCTTGTCGCGCTCTGAAAAACTTTGTGTACGAGCGCAATAGAAATAAAATATCATATCATAAATTGAGAGAGCTAGATTGGATCAACACCTTGGAGTCTGAGGGGAGATACCAATCAGTTGCCCATTTTTCATGGGAGTCACGAAAACTGGACACCACTTGTGAATATCTCAAACAACTCCCGGACAAAAAACGTACAGAACAATTTTTGCAGACCCGTTTGAATCTCCAGCCTACAAATGAAATCAGAGTCAGCCGAGGTCTGTCAGAAAGAAACATTTGTCGTTTTTGCAAGAATGCTGCTGCAGTGGAAACTTTAAAGCACTGGGTTGTCTCCTGCCCAGCTCTCATAGAGACGCGTACTACATACTTTAACCACCTATTTTCTGACTTTCAAAAGCAGGAGATGGATGAGTGCTGATCACTTTTGATTGCAGGGAACAAAACGAGCCACGTGATTGCAATGGTCACATTTTTGGAGCTCTTGTTTGACACGTGAGAACTTATAAGTAATCTTTCTTTCTTTCTCTTTGCATGAGTTGGTCTTTATGCAGTACTCAATAACACAATGTTTGTAGTTTTTAAAGTGGATATCTGTAAGATGTGTTTTTCCTTTGCAAAAAATAGTTTGGAAATAAAAAAATAAAAAATAAAATGTTATTTATCTCTCATGGCTAATTCTACAGTTGAAGGAATGCACTTGAATAGTAAGTGATGTCACTCTCTGTGTGTCATTTTCTGTGATGGCAAACATGTCCAAATTAGGGGTTTGTATGGTCAATTTATGGTCCGAGCTGGAAGACGTTAGGCTTAGCAGAAGCTGCACCCTTTCAGCAGCCTCGCCTCCATCCTTTCAGCAGTCCTAGTGTTCACACCTGATTGTTCACCTCCCAATTGAAGGCTGATCTGTATCCGGGTGTTCTTGGAGTTTCCGCTGTATCATCATTCCAAAAGAGAGGATACTATGACATCATTGGCAATATTCGTAGAATAGGCATGCGAGTGTATTTTTTGTGCTGCGTTAGCTGGAGAAAAAAAAATGTGTCATGTTTTTCTTGCTGGCTTTAATCAAAGGGGCCATATACTGAGAGGAATAAAAGATAGTGGTTTAGGAGAAATATGGGAAAACAAAGGGACTAAATACGAGGAGGGGATTCCTATCATTAATGTATGTATTTAGTACTAGGTAGATAAATACTCATTCCTTTGTTTTTTTTTCTGTTTGAAAGTGATAAAGCCAGAGACATCGCCAGCAAAAAGGGGCAAGACCCAAATGCTTGATATCTCAGCTGTTTTGAGCCCTCCGTCCAGATACTGAAAGGGTTGGAGCTAAGGGCGCTCAACCGTGACTAATATAAGCAACTACGTGAAAACAAGTCAACTGCGATTCAGCCCATCTCGAATCTCACATTTTGCCTTTTTCTTTTGTTTATCACCTCTATTAAATTATGAAAGTAGGGTCTATTTGAACAAGAGTGTTAACTTTCGAAATTGCTACTCTTAGGGCCTGATTCACAGAGCGTTTTCCTATGAGATTGCGCCATTATAAAACACGTATGCTAGTGTATCCCACTGATTTCAACAGAAGCATTGGTTTATCCCTTTCTTGCATTTCACATTATTTTCTGAAGGAGAGCATTATGTCCAAAGGTCACGTGAATTTCGGCACGTGGTATGCGGTGACAAGGTTGTCGTCACCACGCAGGCTGAATAAAAGCAGTGCTAATGCGAAGCAGCGTCAGAGCAGCTGGAAGGCGATCACAGAGTGTGTGTCTTGTTGCTCCGTGCTTGAGGGTTTTGCGACACACATCTAACCTAAGCGCTCCGAGGCACGGGCAGAGTCCCTCCTCATAGTAAATGGTGACGAGGGGCCAAGAGGTGCCCACTCAAATCTCCGCTAAATTTCAGCGGTGAAAGCTAATGCCAGAAGCACGGATGGCCAGGCTCTGCATGATGCACATGATGTCTATGTGGATCTGGGGATTCAGACAGCCTGTATATGGTTGGTCAATGTGACACACCACTAACCTAAGCTCCGGTGGTGCAGGTGGAGCCCCACTTCGAAGTAGAGAACACACTTGCATTTTTAATCCCCACAAAGCCTCATAATCATTTTAATGATGTGCTTTGATATTTTTGGCTCATAGGTGACGCTTTAGTTACACCTTTAAGAGACAAAACACATTATATAGAATAATGTTTATTATGGTGGTGCCCTTTGAAGAGGGATACAGTGCTTTGTTTTTCTCTATCCAGCCTCGTAACTCAATAATATGTCACACTATATTGATTTGCTCTAAATGGTCACTTGTAAACAGGCTCTGTTATCTCTAGTCCTTGCTAAATTGGCTGGCCCTGGTGTTCCTCCTCATGCTGAGTTCTAGTGGTTTTCTTTTCTTGTTGGTCTTTGTTTCTGTTTGGATCACTGTATACAGGGCGGGCATTTATTACCTGACCTTGTATATTTTGCCTCTCAGCCTACACAGTGCCAGATTAACCAGGCATTGAACCTATAAAATTGGTATTTCTTGTGGTATTAAGACCTTAGGGGCCCCCCAATGCATTGTATCAATAAACACACATAACAACCATAATTTACCCTCCTCCTTCCCACCACGCTCATGTCTGCATACCAACTATTTGAGAGTTCTGGATGGTGCACATCTTCTAGTGTATCTAGACCAAGTCCACTGTACTCATCACACTTGGGCCTTTTAACTTGCCTTTTTTACGTGCTAAAACATTGTTGTATACATTGTCAAAAAGGCTGGTGGAATCAAAACCTGTATTAATAAAAGCATTATGTTCATTAGTACTATTGACCTGGTGATTGATATGTGGATCCGTGGCCACGGTGTTGTGTGTTAGAAAACATGGGGACACATTTAGGTTTGTACTCATGGTGATATTTACATACTCACTAGATTTAATAGTAACGTTTGTATTTGCACCCACCCCCTTTTATATGCCCTCTCTTAATATAAAACTGCATCCCAAATAGATACCTACACCAAACATAAACATGGCAAACAATCCAGCAATATAATGCATAGCAGATAAACATGAATAGGAGAACCTTAACACAGTACCATACACGTTACTTTGTTGTTATAAATTGAATGATCAGAACCAGTTGGGTCCATCACAAAAAATCCCTGAAAAAGAATGTGTTAAAAAATGAGAGATAGAGAGAGAGAGAGAGAGAGAGAGAGAGAGAGAGAGGGAGAGTGAGGGCACAAAAATAGAAAAGAGTATGGGAGAGTGCGAGAGTACACTCCCTGTTCAAATGTAATGCATAGCAGCATTGTATAGGGCACGTATGGTGATATTGGAGTGTTTTTCCTTACACTTTTCAAAGAGGCATATGGCCATGAGCCTGAGTGGGGCTGAGGGTGCTATGGCGTGGGGCACTTCACTGGTTTAGTGCAAGCTTGGGACCTTGGTGTGCTTTGGGAACATAAGACAGTTGCACCCAATAACGTAGTTCCTTAACTTTTACAGCTTGGAGAGTGGCATATATGACCTGGAAAGGACCATTATATCTGGGCTCACTCCAATGGCACACAACATTTTTAATATAGATGCAGTCACTGGGAACAACTGCAGAGGGATGATGTTGTTGGCGTGTCTGTTGCAGCGCCGGCTGCTTCCTCAGTCCGGGCAGGTGCAATCTGTTGGGAAACAAATGTTATGGCCTTCATAAGGGCGGACAAATAGTTGTGGAACTCCTCCCCTGAAATTGATGCAGTCCTGTGAGCATCTGATGCTCATCGAACAGAAGAGAGAGGTGTGTGCATTAAGCGCCCTGTTACCACCTTGTGGGATAATAAGTGGTGATCCTTGCAGGGCTGCATGCACACATAATGCAAGTGGCAAACAGTGCACCCAATTTTTCTTTTAAATGGTGCACAGCTTAGACAGCTTTCCTGCTCTTTCGACAGCTTTCTGTTCAATAGGCTGTTGATCCGTTCCACAACCCTGTTGGCCTGAGGCTGGTAAATGGTGCACATCTGATGCTTTATGCTCAATAATTCAAAAATCTCCTTAAAGAGCTCATTAAAGAAGTGTGTGCCATTATCTGATCTTAATTCATCTCACACGCCCCATCGAGGAAAAACCTCACACACCAAAATTTGGTGGTGCATTTAGCATCCAGTTGTGCACAAGGTCCCGCCTCCACCCATCATGAGAAGGGACACACAACCACAATGAAGTAACGAGACCCATTGCATCATTCACCCATGTCTGCATAATCTATGTGTAGTTTGCAGAACAGCCCAGTAGGGTGGGGCAAGGTGCCTTTGATAGTTCTTAATGTAAACCCTGTATTGTAACTTTGACATGTAGTGCAACACACAACCATTTTAGTTAAGTTCTCCTGAAGGTTAGGGACAAACAAGTTTTTCTGTATGTCTGCTGCAATGTGCTGTTTGGAAACGTGTGATGAATGGTGTAACGGTTGGACTGCGACCAATAATAATTTATGTGGCATTACCGCTTTTCCAGATATCTCTATCCCCCACAACAGATTGGTCGTGGACTTTTTATACCCACTTGTTACCCAGAGTTCCTTCTCTTCGTGTGGTGCTTGTCCCTATAACTCAGATAGATCTGTCAGCTCTCCTGAATCCTCTCCTCTTCCACCGCACACGGCCTGCGTGCACTGTAGTAGTGACATATGTTGAGTTGGAATAAATGGTCACAGGGCACCCCTGGGATGCCTGTAGTGCTTCAATAAGTGATATGAGTTCAGAAAAAATGTATTGGTGATCTCTTCTGTGTCAGAATTTCATACTCCCCATCCACCAGGCAAACCACTGCCGCACCAGTGGGCCATAGCCTGTGTCCTGGTCAATTGAAGCTGACCCATCAATGAAGAGGACCGACCCCCCATGTCTGGGTTATCATGGGCCTTTGGAAAATCATCTTCCTCGCCCTCAAAAGTTACACAGTAATGGTTAACCAAATCTTCGTCAGAGCACATTTCTGTGAAAAAGGTGGCAGGGTTAACGGTTTTGCATCGCACTATATGCATGGTTGAGCTCGATAGAATAAACTCATATGCAGATGCTCGCTGCCTGGTTAGTGTGGATTTAAAGCATTCTATAATGGCAAAAACCACCTGCTCAGTGTAATTAGGAACACACAGATGGAACCATCAGATAATCGAATGGAGGACTTTTGTTTTGTTTAATGTGGAATTAGTGTCGGAGGCCGTCCATATATGAGGCCACATATAAATAATTTGATACAAAAAAGCAAAAAGTAGAATGAATGGTAGGAGTGATTGAGTATGAGTGGACTTTGTAGATACTTGCTTGTGGAAATGTTCTAGTATTTTATTTGAATTTGATATGCAAATAAAAGTTTTTAGAAATTGATAGTTGAACATTTATTGGTATTTATGAAATAAATAAATGTATTGAGAGGCTATTCCCGGTTCCATTGGTCCATTTTTTGTTGACTATTATATGACGCCTGAAGGACCTGGGACTGTAATCAGGCACCCCTTTGTTTTAAAACAACGTGCAATGTTACAGAGCATCCCAAAACAATAGTGGAGCTCTTCTCAATAGCAAATGCTAAAACACCAAGTGCTTGTTCACATCCAAATTGTGCCTGCATTACTCAGTCTAGCATACCACTTTAATAGGCCAATGGCTTGTGGCCTGTGGTGCTCTTCTTTGTCAACACTGAAGTCATCAGTTGCCCATTACAATGGGAGAATGAATAAAACTCTTGTGTGTAGTCTGGTGTTGCTAGCACTGGTGTGGTGATTATGACCTCCTTAAGGTCACTGGAATTGGGCTGCGGGGTGATGTGCACAGAGGCGGTGCAATCAGAAATTATTATTTTGCCATTTACAGAGATGAATTGACCCAAATAGAATACCTCCTGGAGGCAGTACTGTAATTTAGCCTTATCGACCTTGTATCCCTTGCGGACCAAGAGCTGTAAGAGTGTCATAGAGTCCTTCTTGCACTGGTGCTAGCTGACACTGCACACCAGTAAATCATGAATATATTTCTAATGGTACTAGGCACCTGAATATTGCCTAGATCAGCATGCAGTATCCTGTTGTATTGCATTGTATTTGGTTATTTACAAAGCGCTCTTTCCCCAGTTGTATGGCCTCAGTGCGCTTTGTTGTTGGAACGCCCTCAGTGACCGTAGTCAAAGTGTTGGAGGTTCAAAGAGTTTTAGATCAGAAGATGCATGTGTGCATTTCCGCCGGACTATGACTTAGGTGGCTGGCTAGGCTCGACTAAGCAGCCCAAAAGGACAGGCACGTGGGCGGGTGCTGTTGGTGGTTTGTGATAGAGGGCTATTGTTGAGAGAGTCGATGTGTGGCTAGCTATACCAAGTTCCTTTTGGTTGGTAGTCGCTTTATGCTAGTGGCAGGGGTGTTGAGGTACGTCAGGTGTTTCAGTCTGGGTGGTTTTATGCAATGCTAGACCGGAAGAGAGTAGCCATAGCAGCATTCTACAGTGCATGAATGCTTGGGCATGCCAGCGGCCTGTGTCCACACTGGTGGTGTGAGATATATGTACCGTGGGTTTCAAAATTGTTCGGCTGGAGCGATTGTTGTCCAGTGCAGCAGAGGAAACAGGCCTAGATTTGAGAGTCATGTACCGAGGGGGGGGGCCCAGGTTTCAAATTTACAGTATAAAAGCAGTTATTGGTGGATACGATTAGATTTGGGGATCCTGTATAATGGGTTTCATGTTACAATTTGTGTACGGGAGAGACACCCCTGAATTTGAGAGTCCTGTATAGTGGGAGAGAGGCCTAGGCTTCACAATGCAGTTTGGATACAAGAACAAACACACCTAGATTTGAGAGTCCTGTATAGTGGGGGAGAGGCCTTTCACAATGCAGTATGGGTATAGGAGAGAGCACACCTTTATTTGAGCGTTCAATATAGTGGGGAGAGGCCTAGGTTTTGTGTAACAGTATCTGTGTAAGTTGTAAAATTGTAAATTGTTCCAACCAAATCCGTTGATGCTGGTTGATGGCAGTCTGTTCGTTGTGTGTCTTGTGAGGGTACTGCAGCCGGCTGCAACTGCTGGTTTGGGTGTGAGGGTATGCCTTTGCAGCCACCTCGATGTTGGCTGTTTTTAGGGGGACACTGATACTGCTCCCAGGGACTTGGTGAGGGCACTGCAGGTTCTTCTCTTGAGCTCAGTGCGTTGAGATAAAACTAGATTAAAGGGCACAGAGTGCTTGTTTCATTGTTATGTGCCACTGAAGGAGGTGGTATGGGCTTGGTATATGTTAGTGGCTGGCCCCTGGCCTCACCTGCTTTCCACCTGCTGACACCTGTTAATAATTCTGGGGACTCACAGTACCCTTGAGGCAGTCTTGTATGTTCAAAGCACCTACCCCCATGCGTAAACGCGGTGAGGTATTGTGAGTCGGTATGCAAGGGAACAGAAAAGAAGGCGTTCTTAAGATACACCACAGTACAGTGGGTTGCCTCTTTGGGATGTTACAAAGTATTGTCGCAGGGTTCGGGACAACTGGAAATTATGCCTGTACAATTTCATTAAGAGGGTGCAAATCCTGAATCCTTTTCCAGCTCCCCCTTTTGCCTTTTTTTATCGGGGATATAGCCGTGTTGCATGGGGAGGTAGAAGGTGCAATTATCCCCTGATTTAGTAGAGCAACCATAGTGTCCTGCATCCCCTCCTCTGCCTCTCTTGATAAAGGATGCTGCCTCACCCGGGACAACACAGTGCCTGGCTTGAGTGTTATTCGAACCGGGGTCACTCCTTGTAAGAGCCCAGCATCATGGGCATTTGTTATCCAGAGCCTCTCAGAGACCTGTTCTAAGTCTGTCTCAGTGAAGGGGGGGGGGGCGGGGCTCCGAGAGTCATCAGAAGACATTGCACCTTTCGATACTGCACCATGATGTCACAAGGAATAGAAATTGCTAGCACAATCTCACCATCATCTGTTCGATCCTCAAACAAGTCTACATCAGTCACTTCTCTGAGAGGCATTGTAGGGTCAATGCACAACACTGTGTGCCATTCGTACCACTCTGAGTCGGTCCCAACCACAACAATCCTTTTAGCTGCACTAATTCAGGGGTTACCACAGCCTGGACAGTGAAGTCGGATGGCACTAGCCAACAGGCCTCACCATTTTGGGGCACCACGTCGAGAATCACTATTAGGCAATACACAAACATATCCTGGTCCACAGGAATACCGCAGTCTGCTGCCTCTCCTCCCCATGCATGTATTATGACCATTACTTTTATGGCACACATGCCCAGAGTGGCACACACTACTCATTGGTCTGTATAGGAGATGGCCATTGTCAGGAAAGATTTCCATTCATGGGTAATTTTCCCTCCAGTTGTGAACCCCCCAACTTTTTGCTGTTGTCTGACCATCCTAGCCTGCCTTTTGCCAGTGGAGCCCAGCCTTCTGCTGTTCTCCTCTGGGCTTTTGATCATTTTGTTATGGGGAAACTGACATGCACTTAAGACAGTACTGAGAGACTTTGTTTCCCATAGTCTTTCACTTTGTTTCTATTCTTTAGTTTCATTGTATCAGTGCACAAAGTACCTTACAGTACAGTGCTCTGGGGTTCCTTTTTCATTTCTAAGGCCCTAGACACCCTCAAAGGATTTTTGGAGAGTGCACAAGTGTGCCTGGGACAGAGCTGGTGGTAGATGTTACTTTTCATGTATTGTCAACTCTTTTTAATGGTCCATACTGCGTTTACAACGTTTGGCCCAGGACAGTGGCCACTGCCTAAAATGGCCATACCACAAGGTCCTTTCTTCTGTCTTTTGGCCATCTTGTCCCTTTACCTTCCCCAGGTTGAGCAGATCTCCATGTCTGGATCTGGGGTGGATGTATGTGAGCAGATCCCCTATTGGTTTCTCGTCATTTTGGCACGAATTACATTTTAGATAAGAGAAGGCATCTTACACCCATTCCAGGTCACACCAAACTATTATCCTGAATCAAATCCATTGGACCACTGGTGACCTGCTGGAAGGTTTGGCACCCTGAGCCCGATGTTATCCCATTGGACCCCCTGTTCCTGATCGAACCTAGAAGGCCTGCAAGGGTGATTCGGTCCATTGGAATAGTGCGACCAACTATTCTCTGCACCTGTAAGCAAGCCTTTTTGGATGTGCCCCCCTGTGACCTCAATAGTTGGGAATTGCTTGGTAGCACAGGCTACCTCGATAAAGAAGAGTGGCTCTCCGGGGACTGCAATTTGCCGGCACCTGACTTTCCGGTCTGCCTGGGTTGTAATCCACTGGTGTTACCGGGAAGTCAGGCACAAGCAAATATTTACGGGCTGTTGGCAACCCGCCGGTGTCACTGACACGATTACCGCCGGACCCATAATGATGGCCCTAGTCTTGACCGCCACCAATGCTACCGTGATTGATTTGGCTTGTCCAGAAGGTTACCCTTTTCCAAGAAACTAGGCTTGCCTTCTGAACCTCTGCCCACCAGGTCAGAATTCAGAAATCCATCTTTACAGTCATATTCAATTTACTAGGTCCCGTTCCTTCCACATAGAGGGAAGCTGTCCTCAATGATGCATGATTTAGTGGCACCTGTGTCAACCATGAACATGAATTGCTTGTTATCTATCTCAGCACCCACCAAGGGTTCATCGTCAGGGTGGACTGAGCTTTCTGTGGGCTGTCCTAGTCAGGATAAGGGTTTTACCCTAACACACTCACTCCTCAGTAGGGTACAACAGTGTTGTTAGGCACTGCATCATTTGTTGGCAGGGTACTTCCATACATGGTGTTCTTTTGGGGCATCAGTGGTTGTGTGACCTGATGATTCTGCACTTGTGCACCTGGGGGTCATGGTGGTAGTTGGGTGTAGGCCTGATGTATCTCATAGGGTATGGGGGTTGGCCTCGGGAGCTCTACCAGTGGTTGGAGCTGGGACAGTGCGTAGTCGTTGCCATACAGATTGCATCCTGCTCCCTGCTCCCTGCCTGCTCCTACACTCTCTTGCAAAATACCCCCACTTCCCACAGCTCCAGCATTACAATGGTCCCATACCTACTCCCTGAGGTCCCATACCTCCATATTCCCCTCAGAACCAGCCCCTCCTGTGTTGCTGACCTCCTTGCTGCCATTCCGGGTAGGGGGACTGATGTCCACCTCCCCACTGTCCTTGTGCTCCTCCAGGCCAAAATGATGCTATTCTCACATCTGCAGATGCCAAGGTCTGCTCTGCCACCTCCGTTTCTGCATTTGATGATACCACCCCTTCAACTGCTATTTCAGCTAACTTATTCTGTACTAGTTTCACTACCTCAGCCTGGAGCCTTTGAGCCGTTTCCTTTTCTAGCTCCTTTATTCTCTTGCAATGGTTTATGATTATAGTTTGAATCTCAGTCCACCCTTTAGCTTAAATGCCCACTATTTTGTTGAGCGCCTTCTGAACTTCCTTGGGCAAACCCCTTTTAATCACGAAATAAAAAAGAGCAACTGACCGGTTACACTGGTCCCTCGTCTTCCCACGCCACACCCCCTGAACCTTGATAATACATTTTGCTGGGTCTTCATCGTTCCCCATGGTATACTGCATTTTAGACTAGATGTCTGGTGTGTCTGGGTACGTTCGCTGCAGCGTGTCCCACACATGTGCCCTGATATTTTTAAAAGGCATGCCATAGTGTTTGTCATCATCTAACTTTACTCCTGGATACCCTGCTTTAACTCACATGTCTTGATGCCCCACAATAGCAACAAGTAGGCTTTTTATATCCCCACGGCCAATGGAATCCCTGCTGTCTGCTTCTCACAGGCATACATCCACTTCCCAGCTCCAGCAGTAAGGGGTAGGAGCAGCTTACTCAGGTTATTCTTATCCATTTGCTCCCAGTGCACATAATGCGTCCTGCCTAGACTTTTATGCAACAGTGGCATCTGGGTACCTGTACCCTTCCCTTCTTTACGTCCAACACTTCCCTTTTTCCTTGCTCCTGCTACTCGGCCAAACCTCTTCCTTAACCGTGGTCCCCACAGACTTTCCACCCTTGGCGTGACCTCCGGCGCTTGCTGCGCATCCCCTTCATCGTCCTCAATCTCGTCCACTGTATTCCTTTTGTCTTCCCTCAACTCTCTGTCCACATCCCTGTCCGACCTCATTGTCCTGTATCCCATGCTCCCCGCTCACCACTCCCTTCCTTCTCAATGTGGACATCTTTTATAGACATAACCTAAACAAAATGTCTACCGCCCTCCATTCATCCAACCCACTGCCTTTCTTTCCTCCCCCTTCCCCTGTGTCACCCTCAATCAAGCCAATTCCACCAGTTTAGTCTCCAATGCCTCTTCTAATTCCTTCTGACCCTTATTATCCTGGGGATAGCACTCAGTGTTGATCTATAGGGAAGTGGAGCAGTAGCTAGGGTGGGCATATATGTTTGGTTCGTATACCCCGTGGTGGCTATGCGAGTGGTGAGTGGGTAAAGCCCTGTATGTGAAAGCACATCCCCGTTCTCCTGTGTTGTCACAGACATTGCATCTAGGGCGACCCCTTCAGTGTTTTGTGTCCCCCCCCATCAGGGTCCTCCACACCCTCTATCATCTTCCACAGATCTAATACCTCCTTTCTCTTCTGAAGTAGATAACCTTTATATTTAGCATCTAAGAACATGCTCATGTGCTCTAGTATCCCTCTATTGTGGGTGCCCTGCTCTGGCCTGGAGCGGGGCACCCCCTCTTGTGTCTCCACCACCCATTATTTGTGATAATTCTCTATCTTGTCTCTCTATACAATGATAATTCACTATACATATATTCCAATGGCATCCCCCTCCCATCTTCTCAATAGTGCATGCTCAAAAACCCCAACATTTACAACCTTTACAATTATGCGCTGCACACACTTTTTATCACCAAAGTCACTATCAGTCCACCGTCCCTGCCTTCCCGTCGCCCACTGTCAACACACCCACTTCCCCCTCTCCACAAACACACACAAACAAACACTGTTACACTATACACTCCCAAGACAAGCTATCAGCACCGGCCAACCTCTGGCCTCCACCTTTTGCACAAACCACTACTTCAACCGAGCCCACTAATTACACAGAGCTACTGTTTTTGATCTCCTCATCACATATCAAATGGTGCCATCATCTTCCCTCACTCAGAAAGGTTCCCACACTCCTGTATTTCCTCTGTACAATCCTCTTAACTTACTAATAAAAATTAACAATAAAAACTGAATCTTGCCACAAGGCCTTACCACACTCCTCCTTCACTCATACACACCATACTCGCCCACACACACTGTACCCTTCATTATTATAACTTACAAAGGGGTACTCACGTCTGCATGTTCACCCGAGCTCCTATTTCACGGGATTCCAATAACAGCCTGCAATATCCCAGGAGCTGCTGCCTGCTCCAAAGAGCAGACAGGAATTCTGTTGAAACAGCTCCTGAACACCTCTGCGGGTTGTGCACTTGGAACTGGTCACTGCAGGTGGGTACAGCCCCTTAAGAGAAACGGCCTGGAAGCCTCTGTCATCATTGGGGTCGGTGGAATTACATTGGGGTGACCAAATGTAGGAAATCCCCTTGATGCTCACACCAGAGAAAATACAACCTGCTGGAAAAAAATTGCCAAATACATCTCTTGAAAGGATACTAAGAATTGTATTCCTATAAAATAGGAGTCCACCAGCAAAGAGCTCTGCTGCCGCTGAATGTTTTGCCAAATTCTGCATGAGCAGCACATTAAGAAGGTACATAGCGTCATCAGTAATATAATCACATACAGTTGAAACCTGCGGGCTGGTTGATGAGACCCTATACATAGGCAGCCTGCTCCATATGGGATGCCAGGCCATTGGCCCCTGCCCCTTCTGGCCATCTTCGTCCACGTGGGTGATGATGCATTTGTCATTAGTCGTGAGGTGGCGGCTAATTGGCAATTATGTACAAAATAAACAATACATCTCTATCTATGTAGCGCTGCATCTGGTACGAGCAGACAGGGGCTGAGGGAAAAACTGAGGTCATACTAACTCACATACTTCACTCACTCCCAGACAGGCCGGCACCTCTCCAAGGTCTTACAGCCTCCTTCTGGGCTATCATTTTATCCCTGCCTGCACCTCACAGCACAAATCACGTGACCCAGATGTGAAGGCAAGAAAGCCCTGCTTTCTGATCTTTCTTGATTATTCGGGGGTGTAACACGTTAATGATCAGTAGTCTGTGGCTGGCTGGTACCTTGGAATTCAGAGGTCTTAAGGCTAGGGCATTTGGGTGCTATAACTTAGAGTTGGGACTGGTGAGGGTTGAAGGCCCATTCCCTCCTTCTCATGGGATAGTATTGTATCATACAAAGAAGCGTAGCCCTCCTCCTGTGGCCTTGAAGGGCGCATTTTTCACAGATTACGAAGGCTGGAAACTTGTAAGACAATGGAAGGTTTGTGGATCTCTGTGGCTCTGAACTTCCTCATCAGTGCCCGAGATACAACCTATTCCTTTCCTCATGTTCGTGGCCTAGACCTGTGATGCTAGCTGCTGCACCACATTTAAGCCTTATGTTTCAATATGTTTGCTAGTATCTAAGATGGCGTGTGTTCCTGCATGCACACTAAATCTACCTAGCATGATATAATGTGATCGTGCAGAGGACTTCAAGAGTGCCCCCCTCCTCCCTAGTCTCTTACATTACATCTCACAGCCTTTGCCTTATCCTGAACCGCTTGGGGTGTGGGATGATCCTTCCCAACATGAGCCCTATAAGAAATTCACTGTGGTGTCTGTGTCCATTAGTCATCTAAGAACTCAGGCTGTAGCCCATCTCCTGTTTTATTTGGCGGGTGCAGCGCCCCTCCCAATGCAGATGGGTGGTGGTATCCAAGCAAAATGTCCATGCTGCGGAAAGGGGAAGTGCACACCCTTGCACGGGACAGGGACAGAAAATGGGCTACATCCATCATGTTCATCTATCTGACAAAAGCGCTGGTAGTCTCTGTTGAGCATCCCCAATCATATAAATATCATCATCAACTAAACTTTACTTCAGAAAGCACGTTTACATAAAAGCACCAAAATAAAAATAATCCTTCAACACATAAAGAAAACTACTTCAAATACAATCACAGCATATAAAATTATTGTATGCAGTTTAAGATCCTCGGCATGGAGCAGGAGCTCCTTTCAACACTGCAGGAGCAGTGCACCTTTAGGAGGCGAAACCGGAGCTTCCCTCCATCAAGGTAAGGCCCCTGATCCTTGCAAACGGCGCGGCCCATCCGCCGTCATCACTATTATTATTTTTGTAATTCTCCCTGCAAGCGCTGCTAAATGCGCATCGGCACCTACTGCACCCTCCGGCCCATGAAGCATATCCTATGCAGGCCCTCATCATAGATGCACGCCGCACCTCTGCCCTACACCTATTCTAAGCTGCACCAGTCCACGACCAGTCCAGCAGCAGAGCCTTGTTTCCTGGCTCTGACCCACCCCACCCTGCAAATCATCCCGATTGGCTAATGCTGCACAGAACTTAGCCAATATAATGCCGGGAGGCGAGAGCCGGCCATCTTCACTAAGGCCATGAACGAAGGCAAACACCTGTCCTAGCCTGTCCAATGCCGGTACCTGCCGCCTGCCAGGAACCTTGCTCGAATTGGCCAATACCACGCTGCCAAACAGTAAGGTAACTCTTCTGAGACCAGCACTCAGCCACTGACTTTGACTTTACTGGCTACCAGACCTAAATATCTGAAAGACACTTGCCACATAGTACCCTGCGCACGCTCACGTGTCTCTTAATGCGCACTATCACAGTGAGCACACTTGACAAACAATTCAACTTGTGCAGTCCCGTGTAGCCATTGTGTAGCCCACATCTAGTCATTGTGTAGCCATTGTGTTGCCCACATCTAGCCACTGCGTAACCATTGTGTTGCCCTAGCCATTGTGTAGCCATTGTGATGCCCACATCTAGACATTGCGTAGCCATTGTGTTGCCCACCCCTAGCCACTGCGTAACCATTGTGTTGCCCTAGCCATTGTGTAGATATTGTTGCCCACATCTAGCCATTGTGTAGCCATTGTGTTGCCCTAGCCACTGCGTAACCAATGTGTTGCCCTAGCCATTGTGTAGCCATTGAATTGCCCACACCTAGCCAGTGTGTTACCACTGCCTACACTTAGCCACTGTGTTGAAAGCCATTGTGTGCTCTATAGAATGATCCCCACCCTCATCCTCCTGATCACCCTTTGCTCCACAATGACAACAGCAAACCACCCACTGCAGCCTATGCCTACTGCAACATTAAACTCTGATGACGAACCCTGACCGACCAATACCCCAGACACCAACCCACAGCCTATAAAGATACCTATCACCCACCACCCCATAAGAAACATCCCATGCGATACCTTAAGTAGAAATGCCAAGTTATGAGCAAGACTACCGAAAATCTATGAACCCCCAGCCAGACTAGCCACCAAACCTAGCTATACAAAAGTCCACCAACATAATGCCCCCAAACTAGACACCTCCCCCACCAAAAGAGATCCCCACGCTAACAGTCCCATTAACAACCACCACAAATCAAGCAACAGACCCACCAAAAAGAAAAGCCTTGTCACCCCTGCGACACCGAAACCAAACATACCTTTGAAGGGTGCCCTTTTTAATGCTACATCATAAATAGCACATGCCACCGAAATTGCCAATCTCATCCAAACAGGCGATTATGACCTTCTAGCCATAACGGAAACCTGGCTTCACCAAGCAGCAGGACCCGCTCTGATGCTTGCCCTGCCCCCTAACTACAACATTCTCAGAGAGGACAGAACCAACTCTCAAGGCCATAAAAATAGAAACGCCCTCAATCACCAAATCTTGTGAATCCTTAACCGCCAAACTCTCAACATCACCATCTCAATCTATCAACATGCACCTCATCTATAGGCCACCAGGTCCCATTGGAACCTTTGAGGAGGACATCTCTATGATCCTCTCAAACAATCTAAAAAACTCATCGCAAGCCATCCTCCTGGGAGACATGAACTTAGGTTTCAACGACCACAAAGACTTGCAAGCGTCTAACATCGCCAATGTCATCACAGAACTGGGATTTATCCAAAGAATCTCACAACCTACCCATGAAAAAGGTTGAACACTCGACTGGGTAGCCAACCACACCTGTAATGTAACGATTACCGATGTCTGCCCACAAATCTGGACAGATCATGCACTAATAGCCTTCCTCATAAATGAAAACAGCACTCAACCCAAGGAAAATATATTGCCCCCCCCTACCAACCAGAAACAAAAAAAACATAACTATGGACAAACTGCTACCACTTATCCTACCAACTCTAAATTCCTTATCTGAATCACTAAACCCAACAGCCCTAGTGAACGAATTCAACTCAACCATGGCCATAGCCTTGGACACGATCGCCCCGTTGAAAATGAGAAAAAGCAAGCCCAGAGCACACTTAAACACTTGGTTCACCCCTCACCTCAAATCCCTAAGAATTGAAAAACGCAAATGCGAATCCGTCTGGCGCCTAACTCCATCAGAGAGTAACAATGTAGCTCTCATCAATGCCTCTAAGATCTACAAAAATGAAAAAGGAGAGCCAAAAAAGAGAACTTTAACAACAGAATACTACAGGCTAAATCTGGAACCAAAGAACTATTCCTTATACTAAAGGAACTGGAAAACCCTAACCCTACTCCAGACAACTGTGACAAAAATAAAACATGGTGCTCTAATATCCAAAAAGCGCTAAACAACAAAATTGCCACACTCCAAACCAAAATTGAGAAAAAAAAACAAAATATACCCCTCTCAACCAATTGAAGTGGTAAACCACCTATCTCCACCAAACCAGAATATAAATTCAACTTCACCAAAGTAACCATCCTAGAGATTGAAAAAATTATACTCTCGCTCAAACCAACCAACTGTCGAGGCGACATATGCCCAGCCCAACTGATAAAAGACGCGGCCAGGGACCTATCCCCATTTATCTCCAAACTTATTAATGCCTCCTTTACATCAGGAACTATACCTGACAATCTTAAAGAATCATGGGTCCTCCCCCTCCTTAAAAAGCAAACCCTGGAACCCACCATCCCGACTAACTACAGGCCAATCACTACAGTCCCATTTCTGCTAAAAATCCTAGACAGAGTGGCCTACCTACAGATCCAAAAATATCTGGAGATGCACCAACTATTAGGTACCAGACAATCAGGCTTCAGGCCTCAACATGGTACAGAAACTGCACTTATCGATCTCAAAACCCAAGTCGATGAACTGAGAGATCTTGGAAAAACTGCCCTACTCCTCCTATTGGACCTCTCAGCGGCATTTGACTTGGTGGATCATGATGTACTCTGTACCCATTTGGAAACAGCAGCCCACTTCTCCACACATGCCATTGCATGGATCAGGTCGTTCCTAAGCGGCAGAACCATGAGGGTTTTCTCCACGTCCACAGCGGCTGACCCAGTACCTATCACATGTGGCATTCCCCAGGGATCCTGTGTCTCTCCGACTATGTATAACATCTTCACAAAGCCCCTGTTCGATGATCTGGACCTTCTGGGTGTCACCTACACAAACTATGCAGATAACACTCAGATTCTCATCCCACTTTCGGGGGATTATGAACAGGATTTGGCCTTGGTGAACAGGATATACCTCATCATCCAGGAATGGATGGCCCGTCATGGTCTATGCCTGAATGATGACAAAACGGAACGCATCATACTGGGGAACACACAAAATATCAAAAGACTGAACAATGACTACTCATCATTTGTCATAGATGGCAACACCATTAAAGTAGCGAAAGAAGTAAAAACACTAGGTTTTTACCTCGACTCTTGCCTTTACCTAACAAAGCAGGTGAATGCAATGGCCTATAGCACCGCTTACACCTGCAAGCTGATTAGAGCAGCTAAACCATATCTATCCACCGCCAGCTGCCTCACCCTATCAAGAGCCCTGGTATTATCCAAATTGGACTATTGCAATGCACTATACATAGGGTCCAATAAACACACACTACAAAAAAATCCAAACCCTGCAGAACAATGCCCTTAGAGCCGCCCTAGGAATCCCAAGAAGAGAGCATATCTCAGACGTCAGAAGACAATCTAACTAGCTCTCCACAGTTGATAAAATTAAACTCAAAACAGCATCATTGGGCCTCATTACGACCCAGGCGTTAAGGGTTAACGCCGTCGTTAACCCTTAACACCTGATTCTGATTTTAGCAGCCGTTAAAATCCATGGCGCTAACCTGCCATAATGCTAATTACGCCACCGTAATTTACGGTGGCGTAATTAGCGCCTTCCCCACTCCCATTATGCCCTATGGGGCAAAAATGGGAATGGGGAAGGGAAAATGGGAAATGGGGATTTACCGCCCCACTCACCTTGGAATGGGGCGGTAAATCCGCCATCCACCATGGTGTAAACGTAGTTTACACCATGGTGGTAAAGTTGGCGCAATTAGCGCCTGGGTCGTAATGACCCCCATTGACTTTCAAAAGTATTAATGACCTAGCCCCCAAATACCTAACAGAAAGATTAAAAAAAAGAACCTCTAACAGACCTACCAGAGAAGCATACACCAACCAACTAGCTGTGCCCCCATTCAAGCTGAGCGCAGTCGGAGGCACCAGCTTCCCTGTAAAAGCGGCCCAGCTGTGGAACTCCCTCCCTTCTTCCTTAAGGTCTGACCAATCTTACCCACACTTCAGACTTAATTGCATTAAATGGCTCAAAGAAAATGACCTATAACTGACTACACTAGGACTACTCACACCTGACCCACCTGTTAATCTATAGCGAAACGCTTACTTCCTTGCTCATCACCCACGCTTAATCCACCTTTGCTCCTTGACTCTCAATGTATACTGTGTATACACCCCTGTGTACAATCACCTGTATACAATCACCTGTGTATGTAACCATGTATATTGTCATCACTTACTGTCAAATGCACCCTTTCACTTTCCTGAAGTGTGTAACCGTAATATGTAAGCTTAAAGTATTCTTGAACACGTGCCCAGATACCCTCGGGTCTGGCACGTGCTATAAATAAATAAACAAACAAACAAACAAAATCCAAGGCATAAAATAGGCAATGTTGCATATCTATGTGCAATGCAATTCTGTAGTTTTCCTAATTAAATTGACACTCGTGTAGCAAATCTAGCTATTTAATTTACCCTGTACAATGAAAGCACAGCTGTCATTACCACTACCCCTCGCCCATGGCCTACTCATGTCCCCCAAGACTCTCTTGGAGTCAGTCCTGGCGCCTTTGGCGCCAGGCTCATATGGCAGAAGGGGGAGCTGGAGCTCACAATGGCAGTGTCACAACATGGATACCCCCACGTGGTTCAGTTCCAGAACTGAACCATGCGGTCTAGCATTTAGGGTGTGGTCTGGCCTGAAGGCACCTGGGATACCTGCAGGCTATATAAGCCACGCCCAAACTGGAGAACACGCTTCACGTTGCTCTGCTCTCGCAGCTGGACGTTCACCACGACCTGTTGGATCTTCTTCAGCATTCCGGGCCAACACCTGCAAGAAGAAGCAGAACAACACAATTAGTACTCTTACCTACTAACGAGTCCAGCCCCTGTCATCCGCTCCAGCGTCCAGAACATCCAGCATCTCGGCGAACGCTTGCTCTCTCTCTTGGAAGCCGCAACCTGGGGGAGAAAAAATAGAAAGGCAGCATTAGTAAGCGTTTGTTCTTCACATTCAAACAACGATCGGCTGTCTCACGCTTACCTGAGTTGAACTTGCTTCTGGTTCAAGGCCATCCGGTCTTCCGACAACCTGCAAGTGAAAAGGCAAGACTGATTAACTCGTATAATTACTCTGAGGCAGTTTGAACAACATCTACTCATCGCTCTGCATTCTCTCAGCAACTTATCATCCGGAACATCACGGTGGCCTGCAAGAGAGGGACAACACAGGTTAGCACATCACAAGAAAAGCACATAGCGCCGCGCTCCATGCTTTCACTTACCATCTCCAGCACAGCCCCAGCCAGCACGGCATCTTCAGAACTCCTTCCGCACTTAAGAGAGAAGGAAAGACATTAACAGGGGCAATTGCAATTAAGGACACGCTGTCAAAACAGCAGACTTACCTGAGGAACTGAGTCGCAGCAGGACTGGACTCACAGGGTCCGCACCAGTGAAGCAACTCGGCTGCGATGCGCCCATCCACTACACACAACTGCACAGAACAGCAGGACGGAGAGTGCACCATATCGAAAACCAAGGTGAGGAAAACACTAAGGGGCTGTTGGGTCCACAAGGGAGGTGGGCTCAGGGAAAAAGAGACTATAAGCTAAATCAGAACTCCTATATTCAAGACTAGGTCCTCAGCAGAACAAGAACCAGAGGGAGTGGGTCCAGGTCAGAAGCAGTCCAGCCAGATTGGGTGGCGTCCCTGTGGATACCAGGTGAGCGTTACAACAGCTCGCCCTGCATACCTCTCTTACCCTCAGGGATCTCTCCACCCTCTTTTATCAGTTCACTGCAAATTCAGAGGGGTTAATGGAGAGAGACTGCATCAGTAATAATCTCCTCCACTCAAGTGCCAAAAACCTGTGTGGGAGTGCTAGGCTAACCAGAAGTAATTGGGATAGTAATTGCATTGAGCTAACCAATATCCCACTTGGCAAAGAACAATATTTGTTAAGTTTACTTTTTTTAAAAGAACGTCATCCAATCCCATCCCTAAAAGTTGTTACATAATGCATAATTACAGTATTGCGTTAAAAACCAACCCGCTAAGGGACCTCAGAGCTAAATTGCGGTGCCGTAATTAGCGCCTTCCCCATTCCCATAGAGCCCTATGGGGCAGAAATGGGAATGGGGAAGGGCAATGGCGGAAGGGGGATTTACCGCCCCTCCAACCATGGAATGGGGCAGTAAATCCCCTTTCCGCCAAGGCGGTGCCGGTATTTTACCGGCATGGACCAAGGTGCTAATAGCGCCATGGCTCACCGCCTTCCGTGTAATGAGGCCCATTCTATTTTATCACCCTGTTGCTTTATACCAGCTACCCTGAAAGGGGGATGGCTGCAAACTAGAATATCCCAACTAATTTGCCCAGTTCAATGGCTGCTACGCCATTGACTATGCTTAGTCTCTGACTTTATATCCTCTTAAATCATTAATACACAAAGCTAACTAGATGTTTTCTCAAAGTAGTGATCAATAGTTCCATCCAGTCTGTACATCTATGGTACATCTACATATCTCCTGCAATACCATACACTGTAGTTAGCCTCCAAAGCCTGCTTTGGTCTATGACTATGATTGCATGATATATTAGCACTTGTTTTCAGAGCCCATATCTATTTCTGCCCATTCATGCTGCTAATCATTTACATTTTACAGCCACTCAACCAGGGCTCGCAAAGTCTTTTCGCCAACTCACATAGGTTGATTTTATGAAGGGTGAGTACCATTTGCAGGGGATGTTTGAAAAACACATACATTGTTTGCAGTAAATGTCAAATAAAGGTTTCACTGTGCATGGTTGACATCTGTGTGGCCGTAGTGTGCCAAATATTAAGTGGGTTAGTGGTGACATGCACCATTTTACAGAAAGTGCATTTACAGTTTATGTCAGTTTCCATGGGTTGATTGCATTTCTCTCTGGTTGAGTAGGTAAACTAAGTTACTTGACCATCAGGACTAGCAGAAGTTTAACAAATGTGCAAGGCCTGGCTCATCTCACTAATGTCTGACGTCAGCGGTACACAAAACTGTCTTGGGTACAATTAACTTATGGTAACATTAAAAGTATTACTACAACATTGATAATCGAATGAGTTTTCTAATGAAGAACATTTTAATGAGCAAACTCTACTAATCAATTTTTGAAAACTAATTTATGCCTTGCAATCTAACATTCTCTGCACAATGTAGTCATTTGCTTTGCTACTCTAGGTGATATTTCACAAGCACTGACCAATCAAACATTCCAAGTCACAAAACCCATTTTGCTTAGCCTTAAAAATAATTAGTTTGATCGATTGGTTACAGATTTCGGTTTAAAAGTAAATTCATGATCATTCGGCTACAAATATTCAGAAAGTGCATGTCCACATAGTCTAAAAGGTTTGTGCAAAATAGAAAATTAATAAGGGGGAAAGGATCTAAAAAGTTCTTGCTTGCAGGGTTAAACATTTTCTTGCCTCTGTTTTGATTAGGGTAGACTAACAATAGTCCACTCACAATCGCTAAAATATAGTTGGTAGATAAAGAATATGCCACGGTTGCCACAAAGAGTATCCATGAAAATGATGACTGTCATGAAACTAGTATACGTTCAGTGTTGTTTTACGCCCTGCCATGTTCCCACTTCTCAGTGCCCATGTCCACCTCAAGTAACCACTTCGAGGTCCACACGAGGATAGGTAGTTACCCTGCATGCGTTCACTGCTTTCACTGCTATGCATGTGTTTAAGCTGTGCATGATTGCTTTGAAACTGCTATAGGGCTGTAGGGCTGCTATGGATTGGGCATGCACCTAAGACGTGAGTAACATCTTCCCTGGCACTAGGACAGTTATGCCTGTCCCTAGTGACAAGGTGATGTGCTGCCTATCTAAAAGTGGATAGAAAGAACAACTATCCCTTATTCTATCGCTCTGAGGGTAATGTGCTCTACACACGGGAATAATATCCTTCATTATTGATGATTCAGCATTCATCACGTTCGAACACACTCTTGCCTGGGAATCTGTATCCCATGCTTTATTTTCCCTGTGACTACTCAGGGGGTCATTGATGGTGTATCTAAGACACTGGCCTTCGTGTTGCTTTTTGAGAGCTACAGTCCTTTGAAGCTGTTCCCAGTTTCTCCTTCGTTCCTTATAAATGTTGCATTCCACCAATTCTTTATAACTTTTCCTCATATGGCTTACAGAGTAACTTATCGGGAAACCAACTATTTCCTCTAGATTTTTAATACTTTGTGGCAGGGTGACCTTTGCTTTTTTACATTAATTATCAAACCTGCTTTTTAGCTTTATGGTTCTAAATTGTCCAACCTTGCCAGGTTTGGTAAAATAGGGTTTAGTAAGCTTCACCAAATTATTATACAGTTGGTGTAATTGAGATTTGTCATTTCGGCCACGTTGAACCTGAACGAGAGCCCTTGTATCACGAGGTGGCCTATGGCTGAACAATTCATGTTTGTCTTGTTGCTGACTGGCCCGGGCGGTAATGCATGCACCTCTCCGCAGTGTGGGAGCGGAAGACATGCTATGCGTTCTGTATCCACTACATTCCACAGACAGTATATTGTCCTCTGCACAGCTGTCCCGTAACAAAGATACAGTACTCTTTGGAAACCATGATAGCAGTTGCACATGCTCTGCTTGACAAGTGTAAGCTCTTTCTCGCCGATTCAGTATGAACAACAATACAATATACAGTGCTTACATCTTTTTTTACTTCCATTTTAAATTAAAGTGCTGACCAAGCGCTAAGCTACAGAGGAAGGGGTATTGTCCGGGGTCAAGGTGAGCACAGAATATATATCGTCTGAAGTTATAGCTCTCGATGACACCAACTGTAAGCAGGTGAGCAGGTCATTCGTTGGCATTTTTTTTAATTGGTTCGTCTTCTTGGGATGAAGAGCTGAGGCAGGAAATGGAAACATCCTACTGCTCTCATCCATGTGATATGACAGAAATGTTAGTGTTCCATTGTATTCCTGGGAACCTTTGAAGTGGGAGTTTTATTATAGAGCTTGCTGAGATGTGTAGGTACTGCCAGATATGCACCCAGAGTGAGTTGTGTGCTTTCAATGCAGCGCATACTTAGATCTGTAGTCTCGGACAGATATGTACCCATAGTTAGTTTAGCGCTTTTAATGCAGTACATGTGTATTCTGTATATTTGTAGAACACTCTGTGTGCTCTTAGTGGAGTTCATGTGTAATTTTGTATAGTTCTACAGCATGTTTTGCGCTCTTAGCACCGTGCATGCTCTGACATGTATCCTCTGCCCCAATATGTACCCACAGTTAGTTGTATGCTCTTAACGTAGTGCATGTTTAATGTGGCACATTTCTACATCAGGTTTTGTGCTCTTAAAGCAGTACTTGCTTTGACATGTAACATCTGCCATATATGTACCCACATTTAGTTTTGTGCTCTGAATGCAATGCAAGTTTGGCCATTTAGCCACTGTCAGATATGTGTCAATCGTGTGTGTTGTGCAAATAGCACAGTGCATTTGTATTTGTGTATATTTGTAGTGCAGTTTGTGGGCTCTTAATGCATTGATTGTGTAATTTTGTATGTTTACATGGTACTCTTTTTAGTTTTAAGTACTTGCCCCCTAGATAAATGTTGCCATTGTAAGTCACCTATTCCTTTTTATATTTTTTCTTTATCGTGTGCAAAGTCGATTACCTTGTAATGGTTGATTCTATTTATACTGTAATGTTGATCTAAACCTTGCATGACTTCTTGTTCACCCACAGAGTTTGCCCAATAATCGGTGACATCAACAAACAAAAGCAGGTTCCCCCAATTAAGGCTTTGATGGAGAACGGGGAACGACTTTGAGGTTGTCCTTTTTACTGATCAAACTACTGTTGCCCTCAAAAGGTTAAACTGTGTAGAAATGAAGAGGTAAAGGACATTCCTCCAGTAAACCTTGACCAAGGAACCCTGTGAAGATACATGTTTTGGGTTGCAGCTGCAAGAAAGGACATGGGTCAGTGATGTTTTTCAGTATGTGCAACACCATTACCCCAAGGAAACTGGAAAATGATGGATTATCCTTGATGGTGTCCGTAAGCACTCTGCACCGGCAGCGTTTATGGAAGAACAAGGACTGAACTTGGTGAAAACTCCACCTTACTCTCCTGACCTAAACGCCATCGAGAGGGCCTGGGCCCAACTAAGGAGGTACCGGAAATGTGACAGTCGATTAGCTCCCTAGAGTCTTGCGCTTGTCAAAGGTTAATGCTACTGATCAGTAGTATCCATAAATTAGTAACATCCAATGTATCATTATTATTTTTTAAATGTATTCATTGCGCTCTACCGTTGATTCATTGTGCTTACTCTAAGGCGACACGTGTTTCGATCTGCGGTCGACTTGAAGGCTAACAACCTGTTATTGATACTGAACACTACCCTGTAATTTGGGGAAATGCTCTTGACATCCCCCTGATGTCCACTAATGTGTAGCTCATTCCAAAGTGATATTTCAAGTTGATTTTTGTAGTTCAACAGTCAAATCGCATCTATGGTAAATCCAAGTCATTTATGGAGATTGTTCTGAAAAAAGGTGACTGGTCAAGAATCACCCTTGGCAGTCCACGTGTGGTTTCCCAGTGTGGGATGATCACACGCGGAATGCCAAGGGTGATTCCTGGCCGGACACCCTGTTGGAATAGAAAGTATATTGTGCCTCCTATTGTAATAAATATATTTATTTATTGGCCTACGCCAAGCTGCTCGAAAGTCGCTTGCGAAATCTGTGTTACAAGGTCCTGACCTTTAATCTATGTAGGCCCGCCATTTTAGGTCAAACCGCCATTTTAGGATTTGTTGTGGAAAAGTCACCTGGTGAGCTTAAATGGTGGACGATGTCATTGCAAAATACAACATGGCCGTCTTGACCTCTGTACATAGCTAATGTGTAATCTGCCTGCAGGCCACTTGTTGAGGTCATGAACTGAGACCTCATCCTTCGTTGACCTATGTGCAAAAGGATCACTCGTGCGATGAAACTAATCCACAAGCATATATTGAAGATAATGTGTTTGCATACTGAACGAAGAACATCTGTCTTACTACATTGTATTTATGTTTAAGAAGGCCTGCATGCGAAAATTTGGAATACACAGTTAATGCATACGCTTGTTGTTACACGTATTAAAGACAAACCAGTTAAATGCGGTTATTTGAGACTCGGCACAAACCCTAGAATTGGTGATGTATAAAGTAGAATATTAGCCCGAAGTGGGGCTGGACATAGTGCCCACAAAATGTATAAAAAGCAAATGCATTCTAATGTACAGTCTCTCACTGAACACACTGAACCACGCTGGAGGTTGTTGTGTTGTACTGAGGGTCGATAGCTATCTGACTTTGCACTGTTTTTGTAATTGAATTCAGTAGAGAATAAAGTACTTTGTATGTTCCTTTGTAACCCGTGTTCAGTGTATTTCCTTTTGGGGTACTCAGCCTCGATATTTTATTTCTGTTTTCACAGTTGGAGCCCGAATGGGGACCCTCAAGATTGATGCCGGATTGTTGAAGGTTGACACACGCTATCGGACAGGGATCGGACGGTGTGACAAAAAAAGGGGCCCCTGGATGAGACGTGACACCTCAGCAGCGCTGCACGATCCGATCCCTGGACGATTAGCCTGTGGTCTAAGACGGCATCTTGACGAGGGTTCACTTATCGAGGTGGGCAGATTTGTCGAAATCACCATACAGGAGGTAAGATTAGTTAGGTAAGATTCTTAGAAGTACCGATCGGTCCTCCTTAGGTTTGGTCAGGTGAGTTGTGACCCGATTCTTAATTCAACCCTGACAATTTGAATTTTGGCGCATTGTATCTGTAGACACAATTATTGACCAGGTAGCACCAAGAATTTGAGATATGCTTGGGAAATTGTCTACCTGCTTTAGGGCATTATTCCGCAGTGATAGACAATCATTGGAATGTTGCCGTCCCGCACCACAGGAAGGGTCACCGGCATGTACTATGTACTGTAAGCATGGCATTGGAAGTATAGTATTTAATGATATTTGGCACAGACAAACCAGACATGCCTCCGACCTTCAGTGGCCAATCAATGGTAGTTTTGAGATCCCTCGCATTGAGTATCTGGAGTCAGTCTTGTTAAAGAAAAAGGCTAGGCCTGCAGCATTTGATGTTTTGTAGAATTGGAAAAAAGAAGCGTTACAACAGCTTAAGAGTAGAGAGAAACATGTGTGCCGTCATAAAACGAATGCCGAAAAAGCGTTGTTATATGACCAGGATAAACAGTCTGAGTCGGCTAAAAATATGGAAAGGGCTTTTTCACTTGGTATTCAGAAAATCTATCCTTCCAAAGACCTTCATGTTTCTGATTAGTTTATTGATAAAATATTAAATGAACGAAGGCCTGGTGCCTCTGCACCACCTCTGTATGTTCCTCTTCCTGCTGCTGTACCTCTTCCTGCTGTTATTCCTGGTCTTCCTACTAAACCTACTGTTCCTACTCCTCCGGTATTTGTCCCTCCACCTGCTCCTCTGCCTCTTTTTATCACACCAATTATAGCACCTCCATCGAATTTGCCTGCTCCCTCTCTTCCAAGTGGTTCTGAGCCGCTTGTAATCGACCGTGGTGCAGGGTCAAAGGTTGTCACTCACAGTACTGTACCACCGGAGAAGAAACGTGAGTTAATTGCATGGGCTAAGCATTGTATGGAGAAGGATGATCAAGCTAGCGTTTTCTCCACACTTTTTAATACGGATAATTTTCCTGAGAAAAATGTTTTTATTGAAGGTTTAGGGATTCAGTTATGTATAATGTGGGGAAGATTAAATAATGCGGATGTTCCGCAAGTGTTAAGGGATCTAAATACTTTAGCACTTTCCAGAGACACTGTGGACAAGGTAAATGAGCATGTCAAGAGGTTATTTGAGTATAGGAAGGAGTTAGAAAGGATACAGAATGAGGATGATGAAGAGGGAAATATGTATGTACAGAAACGGTTCCTTCCGTGTCGTAAACCGATATCAGAGGAAATGCGAATTTGTAAGAAAGATGCGATTAGATGGATTTCAGACATATCGATAACTCCAGTTGAGGTGTATGACACATATAGTCAATATACATTGGAAATGCAGAGGAAAGTGATACAGGCAATGGTAGAGTACCTGCAGGATGAATGTGTAAAAAGGAAGATTAGTTTTCCCACATAGTTATTGAACATTTATAAGAGAGCTTTTTCACTTGACACTTCTTCGACTGCTTTAGCGCTCGACTTGGCTCTGTTGCTTAGTAAGCGTTCGGAGTTGCCTACATCTCAGTTGCAAATGAGAGAGGTTCCTCCGACATTTGTCCCGAAAGTTGAGGTCGCGGCCAATGCTGCACAGGGTATAGTCGCTGTGAACATTCCTGCACATTATGTATCACAGTTAGTTCACGTTCCGGTTTCACGACAGGAAGTGAACACCATTAGACAGTCAATTCCTGATATTAGTAAAAACCCGACAGGATTTTATAAAGAGATAGAATCTGTTTTGCAATCCTCAGTGTTCACCTTAGGTGACATTGATTTGTTGTTTCCTGTACTGCCCGTAGATTTATGGAAACAAATTAGAACTATTGATGATGTACCCGGGTTGGGAGATACATGGGGGAATATAACTAGACTTGATGGGGAGAGGCCAGCTGGCGAAAGACCTCAACAGGTGATATTAACTCTGCCTGATAGAATCATTGCTAAATTAAAAACCATAATTCCCGAGAAAAGAATTATTTGGGACAAGCTTACGGCCTGTGTCCAAGGAAAATGTGAAGGTGCTACCGAGTTCTTTAATCGGTTCGAACAGGTATTCTCAGATTTCAGTGGAAAATACTTAGGCACAGAGTCTGGGAAAAGATTATTTGTGGACAAATTTGTACGTGGATTACTGCCTGACATCCAGTCACAGATTATGTCTTCTGAGAGTGCTTGGCAGGCGAAATCGCAATCAGAAGTACTGCACATGGCTCAGTACTATGAGAACCGTGTCAATAATGAAAAAGATAGGATTGAAAAACGGAAAGGTGATTTAAAAACTAAGGTGCTATTGCAGCAAATTGTTAGGGGCCCCAGAGGGGGTAACTCTCAGGTTAGAGGTCAGTATGTCCCACAGGGGAATGTGCCCTTGGGTCCTGTGAATATTAATCAATGTGCTTATTGTCGTCGAGAGGGTCATTGGCGAGCACAATGCCCCGTCCTTCAACAAAGGTCAAATAATACATTTGGTAATATGGGTAGGCGATCCAGAGGTCACCCGGGCATAGGGGGCCCTGGTAGAGGTCAGTTTTCACAGGACCTTTAACAACCCTTTTCGCAGGATAATCAGACTCCGAGTGCGGACACTAGGAATATATTTGATCATCCTTCTGCTGCATATTTATCTGAAGAGCTTCCTTTTGATAATATTCTGTTTCGTTAGGATTGCAGAGTTTGGAAGCTACACCTATTCCCGTCAATCAGAAAGGTCCCTACGTTGAAATGATGGTGGGAAATAGGAAACATCAGTTTTTGATAGACACTGGAGCACAGAAGTGTTCCATTGATCATTCACGGGTTCCAAACGTTCCACTGTCAGCGCAAACCAATGTTTCTGTAGGGTTTTCTGGTACACCAGTTGTTTGTCCGGTTTCTATGACGGTACCTATTTCTTTGGGTCCCTTTACGGACCAGTGTCCTTTTCTGTTGACCTAGGATTGCGGGGAGAACGTGCTGGGGTTGAATTTGTTAAAAGAATTAAATGCAGTGATTTATTGTTCTTCTGATGGAGTGCGCTTGATGATTTCACCACAGCGATCTTCTGCCTCGCAATTTTTGACTAGACCTTTGCCTCCAGAATTCATTGATGTACCAGAGAGCTTGTGGGCTGTCGACGACAATGATGTCAGTGTTTTACAGATTGAGCCTGTTAAGATAGTTTTGAAACATGGAATTGAGCTGCCACACATTCCCCAATATAAGATTTCGGTTGAGGGCGAGCGAGCTTTGAAATGTATTGTTTCCGATTTTGTGCATCGCGGTGTGATTGAAGAAATTTCAGGGAGTTTGTGTAATAGTCCGATTTTACCCGTGTACAAGAAAGGCGATAATGTAATCCCATTCTGTCTTGTAATTGATTTACATGCCATTAATAAAGTTGTGGCACCGCAATTTCCAATTGTGCCTGACGTGATGACAATCCTAACCATGATTCCAACTACAGCTACTTACTTTAGTGTTGTGGACTTAAAGAATGCGTTCTTTAGTATTCCTATACACAAGGATAGTAGATATTTGTTCCATTCACCTTAGGGGGGCACCCGTTTACATTTACTCGTGCACCTCAAGTGTACACAGAGAGTCCTAGTATTTATAATAGGGCGTTGAAAGAACAACTTGATACCCTTGAATTGCCCTCTACTTGTACTTTGCTTCAGTACGTTGATGATTTGCTTCTGGCTGCTGACTCTGAGAGTGCCTGTAAGGAGGGCACTGTGTTATTACTTATTCATCTAGCTAAGCATGGTCAAAAAGCTTCGCTTAAAAAAATTCAATATTGTTGTCAGGAGGTCGCCTATTTGGGCTATCTCCTGTCAAAGGAGGGAAGAAGATTGACACCTGAAATAATAAAACACATTTCTGGCATGTCTGTCCCAAATACGCAGAAGGAAGTTAGGGCCTTCATAGGTATGGCTTCTTACTGTAGGTTGTGGATCCCAAATTTTTCACTAGTGATAAAACCGATGCTGGCCTTGACGAAGAAGGGCATTTCTTCGCCGTTGCCATGGACCTCGGAACACCAGCAATCGTTTGACTTGCTTAAGACTGCATTATGCTCTGCACCAGTTTTGGGCACACCAAACTATGAAAAGGCCTTTGTATTGTTTGTGCATGAATGTGATGGATGTACTTTGGCTGTATTAACGCAGGAGACCGTGCGGTTACTATTCCTCCGCCCTTGATCCTGTAGCATGCGCTTTGCCAAGATGTTTGTGCGCTGTCGCAGCTGGTGCCGCGTCTGTAAAACAGAGTGAGGGAATGGTCCAAGGCCATGATTTGATCCTGATGGTGCCTCACTCTGTAGATGTTCTATTGAACCGAACTCAAACGCAACACCTCACTTCCACACCATTGACGAGATACGAATTGATCTTGTTTGCCCCTCACATTCAAATTAGGAGGTGTTGTGTCCTTAATCCGGCTGAACTCCTACCTTTTCCGCAAGATACTACTTGCGGCGATGGAGAATCACATGATTGTATACGACTGAACAAGAAACAAAGGGCAGAATTGATTTGAAAGATACCCCTTTGGATAATCCGCAAGGAGAGCTTTTTTGTGACGGCTCCTGCTTTAAACTTCCGGATGGAACATCCACAGCCATTTATGCAATCACTACATTGGGCACGGTTATGGAAACTAAGAGAATTACGCATATTTCTGCGCAGGCTGCAGAGATTATAGCATTAACCCGAGCTAGTGAACTTTCCGAAGGGCTTGTAGTAAATATATGTACGGATAGTCAGTTTGCTTTTGGGGTGGTTCACAACTTTGGGAGACTTTGGTCGGAAAGAGGGCTTCTAACCTCGCATGGCACTAAGATTCAACACGGCTCCCTAATAGTGCAACTACTCTCAGCGCTTGCGCTCCCTACTCAGTTAGCAGTTGTAAAATGTGCAGCACATCAAAAGATTGTAGATAATATTGGAAAAGGGAATGCTTTCGCTGATCAAATAGCTAGTCAAACTGCCACTGACCTCTTTATGGAGATGTATGTTTCAAGGGAGACTGAAAATGACTATGTAATGGATGAGGGCATTGGGTCTGTACGGGATATCCAAGCCGATGCCACATTAGAAGAATCCAAGAGGTGGGCTGAAGGCTTGGGAAAACTTGATGATGATGGGTGTTGGGTGGAAACAGTTGACGGAAAATGACTACTTCCTGATGCTTATGTGATGATGATGGTTGTAATGGCACATGGTCCTGCGCATGTGTGTGCCCAACAGATGACGAAAATGTTAGAAAAGATTTGGGTAAACGACAACATTTCAAAAATTGCTCAGCATTACGTCCAGAACTGTATGATTTGCCTACAACATAATGTGGGAAAAGGGACAGCAACCCCAAGGGGAAGTGTTGGGCCACCCTCTGTCCCATTCGAAGTAATCCACTTTGATTTTATTGAAATGGAACGATGCAACAATCTAAAATATGTCCTTGTGGTCATTTGTGCCTTTAGTAAGTGGGTTGAGGCTTTCCCTGTTAAAGATGCTACAGCCATGACCACTGCGAAAACCATGTTAAAGGAGTACTTTCCCGGTTCGGTCTGCCGAGAGTTATCTAGTCGGACAATGGTCCACATTTTGTCACCACTGTAATCGTACAGATATGTACAGCGTTACGAATTGACAAACGTTTCCATTCGACCAGAAATCCTCAGAACGCCGGACTAGTAGAAAGACACAACGGTATCATCAAGAACAAGCTCGCTAAGACGTGTGCTGGCACCAAATTAAAATGGCCGGACGCCTTACCGATCGTGTTACTAGCTATGCGTACAACCCCTCAAACTAAGACTGGGCTCTCTCCATTTGAGGTGGTAATGCGGAGACCTGCCAACATACGGAATCTTCCAAAATGTGGAAATGTGAAGAACATTGAAAATTTACTACTTTCAGATTATTGTAGCCAATTGACTAAAAACCTGTATTTGATTTACCACCATGTACGAGAGGCCTTACCTGTGCGATACGAAGGCCCGGGCCACGGCATACGACCGGGGAGCTGGGTGCTCGTCAAATTATTGAGCGCACCTCCTGCCTCGCGCCTCTCTGGCGTGGGCCATTCCAGGTCCTGTTGGTCACCCAGACAGCGGTGCGGGTAGCGGGTCGAAAGAACTGGATCCACGCGTCACACATCAAGAAACTTCCTCACCCTGTGTCACACGCTACAGAAGAAGAAGAACCCCTCGCTGATACTGCAACTGATGATCCAAAAGCAGTAAGCAGCACTGAGAGTGTGTCGGAGAATATCTCTAAGCCCAGGAGGCTTGGGGAAGCTGCCATTTTGTCTCCACAGCCTCCGCAAATTTTGCACTAGGGAAAGGCTGTTTCAAATTCAGCCTCCACACTTGCCACTGACACGTTGCTTCCAACGGGAAGTGACGACACATTGTTTCCGGATCAATCAGTACCAGGAACAGCCAGGTACCACCTACGTTCGAGAAAATAGACATACGGCACGGTTCGGCTGTGCATTCAAGGAAGGAAAAGAGTCATCAATGGCTTACTTTTGCCCAAATTTGAGAAAGGGGATTCTGTTGGCTAGGGTTGTGGAAGGACTAAGAAATCGCATGACCTGGGGGTCGCCAGCAACGAACATTGGGGTTTCCATCTGAAGAACTGCAATGCCCGCTACCGCCGCCACTCGTATTGGACTTGTAAATAATGGGATGACCAACCAGGACAATGGACAAAATGCCTGAGCCCTGAAAACATATTGCTGTATTTTTTTAATAATATTTGGGTTTCTTATAGAGACTGCCTTAGGATAATGGTAGCTTGAGGAAACTCATTCCTTAGAACTTTTGTTGCCTACTGAAAACGCACCCATTGTTCTTACTCCCTTTGTACATTTGCACACTTTATCCCCGCGAGATTCCCAGCACAGACAAAGGTACCATAATAACACCCTATTACTTATCATGAATGCTACACATGCCATTTTTAATAAATCCAATTGCTGGGTGTGTTCGCATTTACCGCAACACAGGGATAAGGGGCTAGGTTGGTATATTCATCCTTTACCGTTGACAACTCCTTGCTATGCTTCTCTTAGAGCACTGTTCTTTGGCCGATGGAATGATAGCGTCTCAGGGAACTTTGTTGGTACCAATTTGAATAGATTTGAGAAACGTGTTTTAATTCCCCTGGGATGCTCCCTTTTTGCAAATAGGAGTAAACCGAATGTTGCTTCTATTAGGCCTTCTGATAAACTGTCTCGTCCTTTCCAATCTTTGATTTCCTTTAAAATGGCTCCGATAGGCAATAAGGATGCCATGCCTCCTTCCTACACTGTTAACCATAGCCCCGATGCAGTTTCTTTCTGCATACAGAGGAATGGCACTCGGTCAATGGGAGAGTTTAAAGGTTGTGCCAATGTTGCAAATTTGACTGGAGAAAACAGACCTTTGTATGTAGGCGAACCTGTCTACTTTGTCTGCGGTAATGTGGCATTTCCATGGTTGCCCAGGGATTGGCAGGGAACCGTTTATTTAGGGATCCCGTTACCTGGGGTGATTATAGCTAGTACAAAAGAAGTTTCGAAGGCTTGTCCACGACGGGATGAGAATGGTGATGCCCCGGCAGAAGTATTGGGAGACATAGCAAAATCAGTTGTGTCATTTTGGGGGCAGATAGCGAATTCAGAAGATATTAGAAAACTAGCGAGAGTACTGGAGAGAACCATCAACCGGACCACAGATATACTCTACAATATGACATTAGAGCAGAAAGCAATAAGATTAGAAGCACTCCAAAATCGAATGGCATTAGATGTCATTTTAGCTGAGCGTGATGGAGTATGCAAATTAGTGGAGTCCGCTTGCTGTGTTTTCGTACCAGATTCCTCCTCAACTATTTTCAAGGCAATACAAAATCTGCACGTCCTTAGTTCTGAAGTGCATGTTCCTGAGGGAAACTGGGATCTAAGCGCTTGTTTCTGGGACTTCTTGCGATCTTGGGGTTGGAAGGTACTTTCGGTCTTATTAATTATTTTGGGAATTCTGTTGTTTCTTTGTTGCTGTATTCAGTGTCTGCCTGGTATGTGTTCGATGCTAGGGGGATGTTGCGTGCAAGCGATAGGTTCGATAGGACATAAAATGTATGCCCCAGATAAGACTGCCAAAGAATACGTATTGAAGGATATTTTAACAAAAGACCTGATGGCAATAGATATTTCAAATAGTGATTCAGGGTACATGGATAATGATGCATGGAGTTATTTGCAAGGAGACCCAAAGTAATTTTGGCACTTGGCATAGGCCAAAAGGAGGGCTTGTCGGAATAGAAAGTATATCGTGCCTCCTATTGTAATAAATATATTTATTTATTGGCCTACGCCAAGCTGCTCGAAAGTTGCATGCAAAATCTGTGTTGCAAGGTCTGCAAGGTTACCTTTAATCTATGTAGGCCGCCATTTTAGGTCAAACCGCCATTTTAGTATTTGTTGTGGAAAAGTCACACTGTGAGCTAAAATGGTGGACAATGTCATTGCAAAAATACAACATGGCCGTCTGGACCTCTGTACATAGCTAATGTGTAATCTGCCTGCAGGCCACTTGTTGAGGTCATGAACTGAGACCTCGTTCTTCGTTGACCTATGTGTAAAAGGATCACTCACGTGATGAAACTAATCGACGAGCATATATTGAAGATAATGTGTTTGCATACTGAACGAAGAACATCTGTCTTACTACATTGTATTTATGTTTAAGAAGGCCTGCATGCGAAAATTTGGAATACACAGTTAATGCATACGCTTGTTGTTACACGTATTAAAGACAAACCAGTTAAATGCGGTTATTTGAGACTCGGCACGAACCTTAGAATTGGTGATGTATAAAGTAGAATATTAACCCGAAGTGGGGCTGGACATAGTGCCCACAAAATGTATAAAAAGCAAATGCATTCTAATGTACAGTCTCTCACTGAACACACTGAACCACGCTGGCGGTCGTTGTGTTGTACTGAGGGCTGATAGCTATCTGACTTTGCACTGTTTTTGTAATTGAATTCAGTAGAGAATAAAGTACTTTGTATGTTCCTTTGTAACCTGTGTTCGGTGCATTTCCTTTTGGGGTACTCAGCCTCGATATTTTATTTCTGTTTTCACAACCCGTTTTCAGAATAATCTGACTGCACTCAAGCTTGCCATTTCCTATCCATATTTAAGGCAATTTGCTGTCCCTCTGCTCGCACGTGGTTAACATGCCACCCCATTAAAGAGATGCGCAGTAAGAGTTACCCTTTTCATCGATTTCAGTGTGTTCTAATCCTGAGAACTTTTCTCTTGTGAATTAACTGGCAACAATGTTTTGTCATTCGGTGTCCACTAGAAGTCTTTGTGCTAGCGCTGGTTGCCGCCAAATGCACAACTGGAGGTACTTGACCTTTGCCTGCTTACCGCTCCTAGGTATCTGGGTCTGTGCACAAATGTGACTGCTAATGTCTTCCCGGGTCTTCATTTGGCCATGGATGCTTTTTCTTGCATAGTACAGTAATCTCACATGTGGCATCACTTATCTGGCTAGTATTTATTTTCATGATTTATTTAGCACTTCATGCAGATGGACTGGTTCTAAGTGCTATCATAAACCTTGTTGTTCAGTATTGTGATGTTCTTGAGGAGACCTTGTTGGGCTTGAGCTATCCATACAGCTATCAGTATTTCCGCCTCTGAGAAAGAGTGATGAGTTGTAGGAGTTGAAGTTGCTCTGATCCTGTTTTGAACTTGCAGGAGCCCTGGCACTAGGACTCTGAAGGCACAACAAAAATGTAATGATTGGAAGGTTTTGAATGAATGGTTCAGTCTGGTATTGCTCTGGCCGATTCCCCAGAACACTGTTTTTAAGCCTGCCATGCCATTAAAGAAGGAGGAAGACATATGCAAATCAGGCTTTTTCCCACCACAAAAGGGGCAGTCCATCCTGAATTGATAGGTGACATTGCTTCTGCACACAACTACAAGAAACCCCCAGACATGTTTCAGCTGATTGGCCATCGTCAGTCAGTGAGGTGTTGTTTGGGTCTCTAGGTAAGGCAAGCTCCGGATCCACATCTGATCATACACGTCCCACCCAGGTTACTTCAGCCAAATAAAAATGTGATGGCTGGAAGACTTTGAATGAATCATAGTCTCCCGCGTTGCTCTGGGCATCCTGCAGACTATGGGTTTTCAACCTGACGCGCCATTACAGAAGGGGAAATACCATATGCAAATCTGGTAGGATTGCACAGCTTATTGTATAGATCCCACTTGAGGGGAACAATGATGTCATTAATCCAGGGGCACTTTTGAGTTTGAAGCAGCCATGAGGTACTTAGAAACGGGTTCTCCTGCAACCCGCTGGTTCCCATTCGAAGTAATTGCATTTTATGGGGAAAAACAAAATGCTATAAAGATGCATTGTTCCAACAAGGGACATGGAGCTACGATTTATTTTTTCCAAAAATTCTTGGAAGGATAAATCAGCAGCTGCATAGCTTAAATATATTTCATTAGGCCCAGGTATGCTCTACTATGCATTCTTCTCCATCCTATTATAAGTGATATATAAGATCCCCCTTGACGGGCAAAATGAAAGGTTTTCCCTTGCTAGGCAAGAGTTTAACCAAGCAAGAACTGTGCTTAATATCATATTAGTATTCGGATGAATACTGAATAGTTCATCAAGTATTCGGCCGAACCCGATTAGTTGCTTTATTTAACATACATTGGGCCTCATTATAAGTATGCCGGTCTGGTAACAACAGTGCCAGTAAACTACCGGCACCCTTGTTACCGGACCAGCATACTCTGAGTTCTGCGAGCAGGTGCCTTTCAGCCTGCCAGGTCTGACCTGGCGGGTGGAATGGCACCCGCTAGCAGACCTGGGGCACCATTCATGAATGGTGCCGGTGCTACCGTCCTCCCCATTCCCATTGAGTCCAATGGGACTTGAATGGGAATAGGGGGCAATTTTTTCTGGTGCCCGGCAGTGAGGAATCACTGGGACCGCCGGGGGTTGTAATGCCCCAGTAAGTCCCCATTGCTGGGCGTCGTTTCTACCGGCACGGCTACCGCTGGAGTCATAATGAGGCCCATTGTTCTGAACATAAAAAAATCAACTTTTTTGGGCGTGGCTTTGTGTCATGGCGGTCGGTTTGGCTCTGTGAGAGCTCCCGGCTGGCGCCACGCTACCAGCCACAATGCCCGGTGTAAACTGAACCCTGAGTACCAGAAAAGGGAGAAAGTGCGGTGCAGATGAAGGAGCGAATTTCGGGAGTCTTCCGACTCGAATCTTCTGCGTGTAGTGGCTTATCCCTGGGTCCAGAGCCGCGAGGAGCCCTCCTGAAGAGCAAGCGCAAAATGGTGGGTCCAGCCTAATTCCGACAGAGCCTTTGGTGAAGCAGTCCGGTGGAGCTCATAACACATGGGCAGTGGGCCCCAGGACCTGGCCTCGGCACAGCGGAGGAGCAGCTAACCCCAACAAACTGAGGAGCCCCTGGCGAGCAGCGCTCCCTGCCCTTCCCGCGCCTTGCTCTTGCTCCCCCTCCCGCTGAATTTATCATCCGAGGGCCGTCGGAGGAGGTGGAGCGACAGTTTTCCCAGACACGGGCAGCGGAGGCTCCCGATAGCGCTGAGTTCCCCGGTGATCCTCAGTAGTTACCACTCTCGGATGCGAGGTGTTCTCCGGAGCGGTGCTCTGCCAGCCACAGCAAACCCGTTCCCCTCCCTGGGAGCCCACAATCCTCCTCGGGAGCACCTGGTCTTGCCTCCGAGTGCGCCGGGGACCCAGGACAACCCGAGACACAATCTGCCCCCGCCCCTCCAGGACGCAGCAGCGGAGGGGGGCCGACGGACGCGGGACCAGCCAAATCAGACTGCTGTGGATTCTCCGGGGGGCGAGCCGTCTTGGGAGAGGACCTTCCTTCAGTGACTGATCACCATGGCCGGCAGCTGCCGACGCGCCGGCCTCTGAGGTCTCTGAGGCCTCTGCATTCTCCCCAGCCCCCAGACTGTGTTCGGCACGCTTGTGGGTCCCGATCAAGGAATCCTCACCCAGTGACGCCCCGGATCCCTGCGACGGTTCGCCCCCGACGGGAGGGCCCCTCTGGGGCACAACCCTAGATGCTCCCGCCCCCCCCTCCAATGTGGCAGCGGAGGCGGCCTGAACGGCCGTTCCCATTATCCCAGACCGGGTCCATGCTATCCCAGCAACCAGCGATCTGCAGCTTCAGCGACTCCAGCGGGCGAGACTTCCTGGGCGGGCGCCAGTGGTCAGAGAGAGGCACCCCCCTCCACAGTAGCCTTCAGCTTTCTGGGGCTCCGTGCCTTCCCACCCGGCGGTGGCAAACTTCTGGAAGGGTTCCAGTGGACCAAGCCCGCTCACCCAGCAACGCGGTCCCCTCAACAGGCAGAGTGGACTGCCCTCCGGAGCCCCGGGGGGGGCCCCAACCCCACTCCAACGGTTTTGTGCGTCTAGTGTGTCAGCCTGCCCGTCTGCCTCTGAGGCCGCTGCACTCCTCCCAGCCCCCAGCCTGTTACACAACCAGGGAAACCTCTGCCAGTGGTACCCCGGAACCCTCTACGGCTCCTGAAACCAGCCGCGGCTGCACTGCAGGGATCCTATGTCAATTTTCCTGTGCCCCCTTGGAGGTAAATCGGACTTCAAACGATGCGGGAGGGGGGCCTGCCTGAGGGCTTCGGCGATCTGAAACGGTGCCAGCCCACATCATCCTTCCCGGGGGTGGGCTTCAGCTCCCACCACTAACCCAGAAAAGGTAAGGCGGTACCTGCCGCACTACACTCGGTGGGAAACCACCCCATTGGGACCAGAACTGCCCAGCCACCGGCAGATCCCCCCCCCGAGGCCGAATCAGCACCCGCCAGAGTACATCACCGGCTTGGACCTGAGCTGCGAACCCCATCTAACTACCAGCCCGGCCCCTGCTTAGGCCCCGGCGCCCCTGAAGGCTCAGTAGCCTCCCGTGTCTGTCCTGGGCTTAGGTGCCTGTAACTTTCTTTGTTAAACCCCTCATCAGCAAGGGCCTATTGATCAACCCACGCCACCTAAGCTAACGAGTCCCCTTCCCTTGAGGTTGAAAGAGGAGTGAAGCAGCTTGGGAGGAATTGCTAGAACTGGTCCAGCACAGGCTCTCCCCCCCTATCCCTTCGGTACGGGGGTGCACGGAATCAACATGTCCAAAGATAACAAAACCACTAAGCAAACGGACATTTCAACACTACTGAACACTCCTGTGGGGGAAAAAAACAAGAAAGTGAGCATAACGAGGGTGGGATGGATAATCACCCCCCCCGAGGGACAGATGGGCATGGCATCCCAATCGGTCACTAAAGCTGGCTTGCACGACCTCCTATCGGCTCTTACAAAGGAATTCAAGAAGGGCACGGAAGAAGTAAAGAGTCAAATCACACAGCTGGATAAGAGAGTGGGGGAGATTGAAGCGAGAACCGAGGAAATCAAAACCACACTCTGCAAACAGAACTTTGAGATCGGAGAAGGAGCAGATAGAATCAGGGCCCTGGAGTGCATATGTGAGGCACTCGAAGCCAAACAAGAAGATGCTGAAAACCGCTCGAGGCGGAATAATATCAGGATACGTGGTATTCCATTGTCGATCCTAGAGAAAGACCTCCCATCCTACGTATCCGACCTTCTCCGCCATATTATCACCCTCCCAGACAACGCCCCCCTGGAGCTCGACAGAGTGCACAGAGCGAGGCCTAGGCAGGGCCCCAATGGTGCAGCTGACGTACTGGTGAGAGTCCACTTCTACAAGCTCAAGGAGAAGATAATGCAAGAAGCCAGGGCCATGGCACACATTCACTTCCGGGACGCAGAGATATCCCTTTTCCAAGACTTAGCAGCATCCACATTAGCAAAAAGAAGAGCCCTCAAACCAATGGCTGACTGGTTACGCGAACGTAAGATAACCTACCGTTGGAGCTTCCCCTCAGGTCTGGCCTTCACTTGGGAGGGGAAAACTCAGCAAATCCCTTCCCTGCGAGAAGCGGAACTATTGATGAACCTGAACGCAGGGGAGGAGATCCCCAGGAGCTCGAGCCACTCACCTGTGGAGCCTAACAGGGAGTCTCTCCGCTCATGGTCCAGAGTGGGGGGTCGTCACAGGATGCGCGGCCCGCCCCCCAGGTGGAAGAACATCAACAATCGCTGAGGCCTCCTCCTCCTCCTTCACCTCTGAAAATTTCTCCGCAGTGGAGATCTCTCTCTGAATTAGGGGGTCCAGATCCTCCTGGGTTGGACTTCCCGAACTGACGTCCAAACTCCCTTGGAGCTTCGCCTGGGTGCCCAGAACTGTGCAACTGGTCCGGCCCCGCAGGGCCAAGCCGGAATAATCTCCATGCTACGAGCTCCCTTAGCTGAAGTAACCATCTGCGCTTTTTCCCGCACTGATATGTTTTCACCGACAATGCACGAGGCCCCCGGGTCTCCCACCTAGCTGGTAGCTACGGCCCAGCCGACAGCCCCGTTGGTAAAAGGCTGGTCTGGATACCGATAGTTGTTCACTGTTTTAGGTTTTGTTCTAGTTCTTTTTGTTTGTTCACTATGGTCAGAGGGATGGGGGGAGCTGAAGCTGAGGAGATAGCTGAAGGAAGGGGGGATCCAAGCGTCAGGGCGCAATTGGCAGGGGGGGTTTTCCCTCTATACGCATCCACCGCAACACTGACAGCCCAGCCTACTGGGGAAAGGGAGTCTTCAGCCCTGCAACCGGGCAAAAGCAAGGGAAATCCGCCAACCAACTCATTGACGAATGGCCCAGCCAGATAGAGAACTTTCTGTGTTAACCTGGAACGTCAAGGGTCTGAACGCCCCTCGGAAGAGAAAGTCCGTGGAGCACAGGCTCTCCCAACTGGCACCTGATATTATATGCCTTCAGGAGACACACCTCCTCGGGATAGATGAGCGCCATATGTCCTTCTAGCACTATACAAAACGCTTCTTTGCCTCCGCGGGCCTCAAGAAAAGAGGGGTGGCCATCCTGATAAGCCGAGACATCCCGCTAACGAACATCACGATCAAAAGAGATCCAGAGGGGTGGTACATTCTGCTGAAAGTCCTGCTGGTAGAGCTGCCCATCACATAGCAGCGATATACTGCCCAAACTCAGCTCAAAGCCTTTTCCTGCGCAACCTCCTTCCTGTTCTCATAACCTTCACTGAAGGTCACCTGCTCATAGGGGGTGACTTCAATTTGACTCCACACCCTAATCTGGATAAGACGCTCCCTGCATCCAAGAAGGACTTTGGCAGGGCTCTCGCCATGGCAGAATTCCTGAGGGAAACCGACTCCATAGATTTCTGGAGATGGGCCAATATGGGGGTAAGGGACTACACGTTCTTCTCCCACGCCCATCTGGGGCACTCATGGATCGACCTGTTGCTTCTCTCCAGCTCTCTCGTCCCCTGCGTGGAAACCATCCAAATAAGACACAGGGCCCTCTCGGACCACGCTCCGGTTATAATGAAACTGAGGGTACAGAATTTTCCTGAGCCGTTCCAGCGACAATGGAAACTTCAAGACCAGATCTTGGCAGACATAGCAATCAGAACGGAAATGGCAGACTCCCTCAAGAACTACTTCAGGGAAAACACCACCAAAGACACATCAATATCCACGATCTGGGACGCCATGAAAGCGGTCATCAGGGGCACGGCTAATGACTGCACCGCCCGTCTCCGACGTCTACGCAAGCTACAACAGGATAAACTCGAAGCGGAGGTGTCCAAGGCGGAACGCATCCTGAAACAGGGACAGAACAGGAAAGCGAGCCGTGTGCTCCAAAAAGCGAAACGAGCTCTAGAAATGCACCTAGCAGACAAGGCGGCCAGAGCACTAACATATAGCAAACAGTTCTACTATGTGCACAGCAACAAAGTAAACCGCCTCTTGGTCCACAAACTGAAAAAGCTGCACTCGAGGAATAACATTCAATATCTCCAGGACGCGCAGAGGACGCCACGCTACGCTAACGCAGAGAAAATGGACATCATGACTGCACACCACAGAGTAATCATGTCGGGCTTCCCCACTGCCACAGACGCACACTCAAAATACCTAGCTGGAGCACAGCCGCGTGACCCTCACCCTCAAAGGGAAGCCCTGGAAGCCCCTATCTCAATAGCAGAAGTGAGCGAGGTCATATCAAAATTGAAAAACTCAAGTCCGTGTCCGGACGGGCTGACTGCTCAATTTTATAAGAAGTTCTCATACATTCTGGCTCCCCAGTTGGCATCCCTCTTCAACTCTTTCCTATCATCAGGGTCGACCACCCCCTCGATGGAAGAGTCGCTAACCGTGCTGCTACTGAAACCTGGCAGGGACCGGAGCCTCTGTGCCTCGTACAGACCCATTACTCTCCTGAACTACGATGCCAAAATCGTTGCCAAAATCCTAGCGAATAGGCTGGCTCCCTTGCTCCCAGACATCATTCACCCAGACCAAACCAGATTCATTCCCGGCCGTAGCACTCACGACAATATAAGGAGAACCATAAACATCATTGAATCAGCCACCAGGAGGGGTCAGGAGCTGATGGTGCTCTCACTAGACGCTCATAAAGCTTTTGACATGCTAGATTGGGGCTATATCCAAAACACATTAAGACACTACGGCTTCGGTCCCAACTTCATAAAATGAACTCTGGCAATCTACCAGCGCCCATCCACCAGGCTTATAATCAATGGAACTAGATCCAACATAATTCACATAACAAGAAGCACTAGGCAAGGATGCCCCCTCTTCCCTCTGATCTTTGCCCTCTCCCTGGAGCCGTTCGCAGACAGGGTATGGTGAAACGCAGCTATCCAAGGCCTGGCACTCAAAACCCAAATATACAAAATCGCTCTGTATGCTGACGATGTCCTCCTTACATTAACCAAGCCCAGGGAATCCATGAAAGCTCTGTGTAGGGAACTGCAAGAATTTGGGGAAACATCGGGGTTCAAGGCCAACCTTTCCGAGTCAATGGCACTGAGCATCAACCTACCTCGAGCCCTAACCTCAGAGCTGCAAAACGAATATTGCATACCCTGGGCGAAAAAGCACTTACCATACCTAGGGGTCCAGCTGACGTGCACACCCAACAGCCTGTTCAAAGCCAACTTCCCGCCTCTGTTCAAGGAACTCAAGTCCGATCTACGACGCTGGCAGAAACAGGAGATCTCCTGGTTCAGGAGAATTACGGCGCTGAAAATGAACCTGATTCCACGATTACTTTACCATTGCTCAGCCCTACCAACTACCATCCCGAAGCAGACGACACAAAATCTGCAAAGGGGCATTATGAGATACATCTGGGAAGGAAAACAACCATGGATCCCCAGGAAACTCATGCTCTGGGGTCGGGCGGTGGGGGGTCTGGGAGCCCCGGACGTTGCCAGATATATCCTGGCCGCCCAGCTCTCACATGCATTCGCCTGGCCTCCTGCTTTGCCGAAACCCTGCTGGCTGGAGCTAGAAGAGGCCTGGAGCCCTGTCCCGATAAACTCTCTCCCACACATGAAATGCTCCATCGACCAGGTGGAGAGTGGCCCCTGACGGCAACTGAAAACACGGTTGCGAGCTGGAGGAAGGTGGCGCGTTTGTGGAAAGTCCGCAGCACTACGGGCCCACTCACCCCGATCTGGATGAACCCGGAATTTTCGCCGGGCTGCAACCCCAAGGACTTCATGAGGTAGAAGGAGGGAGGACTGGAGAGAGTGCGGGACTTTTTCGAGGAGGGGAACCCTCTCGACTTCGAGGCATGCAAGGTGAAATTCAACGTTCCCGAAAATGAGAGGTTCAGATACTCTCAACTTCGGCACTGGCTCCCAAACAGGAGCATGAAACTCCTTGGAAGCAGAGTCCTCACAGCCCTGGAACAAACCCTCACGTCGACTCCCCCCAAGGGCAAGGTATCTACCTTATACAAGATCCTAGACAGAGCTGATCCGTCCCGGAAGGAGCTATACATGCTCAAATGGGAGAGTGATATTGGGCGACTCATCGAGCCGGAGAAATGGGACCACATCTGGACAAGGGCAAATAGAAGCTCGAAATGCGTGACCAACAAGGAGGGGGCATTCAAGGTATGCTACAGGTGGTACTGAACCCCAGAATCTCTCAACAAATGCAATCCGGCAATCCCACCGTCGTGCTGGAGAGGTTGCCCAGACAAAGGCACACTATACCATCTGCTCTGGACATGCCGCAAGGCGACGCAATTTTGGAAAGCAGTGTTAGATCAAATCAACATGATTACAGGCTTGTCAATACCTTGGGACCCGGGTATCGTACTGCTCGGAGCAAGTGGCGAGGGCCAGTTCCCCCTATCAGGCCACAGAGCAGAATTATGCGCCCACCTGCTGACGGCTGCCAAGATCCCAGTGGCAAGGATCTGGAAAAACCCAGAGGGCCCGGCGATCCAGATGTGGTGGACTAAATGTTGGGACATTATAGTGGCAGAAAAAATTACAGCCCTCCGGCTCAGGAACAGAGACAAATTCTTCCAAACTTGGTCTCCCTTCCTGGACTACGCACAGACTTACCCATGCTTGGCCCGTCAACCCCCCTCTCTACGGTGGATGGACAAATATGACTGATATGGAGTATGGAAGGGCAGCCAAAGGTTCCGGCCGGGGGAGTCCCTCGCCGGCCTGTTAACTCAGAGACGATATATCGATGCCCTTGTCCTGGGCAGTGCCTCCTCCCCCTTCCCCAAGAGGACCCTGAAACATGTTCAGCCTCCCTGAGCTCTTAACTCATAGAGGGGCCACGATTAACTCACCCCCCGCCCTGTCCTCCCCCATGGACTCGTGTCTTCTTCTTTGACCTAATGTTGTTCATGTATTCTGTTAGGTTCTTGTTTTCTTTCTTGCACTCACAAGTAAGGACATGCTGACTGAAGCATTCTCATCGTACATGCCATAATTTATAACTTGCTTGTATAAAACCAATAAAACCATATTTGGAAAAAAAAATCAACTTTTTTAAAACAATCAAAACACTATCTTAAATGTGTTTCTGTGTTTCATTTATTTCTCAATATTTGAATCAACATCTATTGAAAGCATGCAAGCCAGAAAATAACATTAACAAAAAGCAGATAACAGCAAATAACAGTTTAACAAAAATGTATGCAAGTGTCTTGCATAAACAAAACGAGTGCTACTCAAAGTTGCAGGCTTCATGAAAACAAAGTGCTAGGTTGCAATGAACAAAATAGACAATGAAATGTGTAAATGCGATTGCAAATTGCGCACATTGCAATCTCTTCCGAGTTGCACAGTAGATTGGGTGGAAAGTGATTCTCAAACACACCTTTCAGATGAAGTCGAGGGTATATTTAGGGAGACTGAACTCCATCTCTGTTCTATTTTCTCATGATAGGACACTCCTAGAGAGGCCAATATGGTTGGTGGATGGGTAATCACACGTAAGAAAGTCTGTCATGTTACTAAATCTGCCTAAACCCAGCAAGATCTAAGAAAGCACTGGCCTGTTGGGCGGTCACTCCATGGCACCAAATCTCAATCCACGTCCACTTACTCTGCGTCTTCCCAACACACTAGAGAATGCAAGGCTTTATGGCTTTTTCAATGTCTCTCGCTATTCAGCTATCCATCTGACAGCCCCAGTGGATGCAGTACTCTCCATCTCTCTGTGTCCACACAGCCAGGTTCTATCACCTTTCACACCATTCATACTGGCACAGACTGGCCTATTATTCTATTCCAGATATTGTCAAATAAGCAAGTACCCCCCAAGAGGCCAATATGGGGTACTAAATGTTGGCCTAATCCATCACAGCCTGACATGTAACTGACTCATCCCCAGCCCCACTGACATGAAGAGGCAAAACTGCCTGTTTAGAAGTCGTCATGTCTCACTGCTTGACAAATAACTGACCACCTCAGCCCTAGTGGTCTCCACTACCTGTTGTCATTGTAAGTTTTTCCGCAGGCCTTCTCCATAGGAAGAAACCACGTTCGTTCGTTCGTCCCTCACTCTTCCTCACCACACCTCTCCAGTATACAAAAATACGCACATGGTTCTTATCAGGAATACTTCAGGCAATGTTTAAATCCATTCACTTTTGCAATCTGCACTATATCTTGGCCTCTCCGAGTTGATAAATTGCTTTAAAATGAGAAGGCAAATTATTCAGCTGTGGCCGATTAGCAAGATATTTTTTGTCGGGAGCAGAATAGCAATTTTTCAGCCGGGATTAGGCCAAATTCTTACTTGGAGCTGCAGTTCGGTAAACCCCCACTGGCTGCATGCGCTGTTTTACTTTCCATTCTCAGGTGGTGTCATCTGCAGGTGTGTGTGTTATATATGAGGCATGTGTATGCCTATATGTTTATGTTTATCAGATGCTTGTGTGGTGGGAATGTCATTGTGGATGCGCTGTTTCCTTCTATTCTTGGTATGTGATCATGGTTTTCCATTGGTCATTTCACAGGCAGGCATTGTCAATGCCCCCTCGTTTGTTGCCTATCGCCTTACACTGTCTTTTGTAACTGCACACATTGTGTATCTTTGCCTGAGGCCTACATGCATCAGACTACTCCTTGTGGGCCAGTTTCATGGAATTTTCAGCACAGAAAATAGGGTACTTGTGAGCGCAACTGCGTGCAAATCTGCCTTTGTCGATTCATGGAACCGAATGTGCAGTACTTTCCCTGGACTTGCGTGGATTTTGCGCTGGTCTGGCATGTCTGTGCGAGCCATCGAGGGCCTTGCGTGAAATTCCGAGCAGAGCGTGGCCGTGGCCTGTGTAGAGGGCCAGGAAGGGGGCGGAACATGAAAAATGGCAAAGAACCTGTGAAAAAGTGGGCATTCCAAGGGACAGCCTGCAGACAGTCCGTCACACGCCCACCAATGCATGACACGAGACGTATTCATAGATTCGATCATGCGACGTCTCGGCTGGGAAATGGCCATGTAAGTCCTTCATATGATCCGCAACCCGAAGGCTGGTACACTTGCTTGTAGGATTTTCAGAGTGCAGGTGGGCTTGCATGTCGGATTTCGGGGTGCGTGTACTCAAATGGGATTGCGATGTAACTTAGAGGTGCGCATAAGCAGTGTAGCGGGGTGCAGGAACATTTTACGTGGGTTTGCATGCAGATTTCCTGAGTAATTGCAGAGTTACGCTTTTTATATGCATGTTGTTGGGGTGCCGGATAGAGTTACGGGAGACCCTGTGCAGGGTACCAGAGTCACAGGCCTGCTTACAGGTGACCACACACACTGTTTGAAAGTTGCATGTATTTGCACCCGGGGGGCGCGTGCCAAGGTAGCTGTTCTGGCTGTTCATGCTTTGCGTGTGGGTGTGTCAGGGGCGTTCCATGCACGACTTGCGAACACGGTTACTTTGCGCTGTCAATTCCATAAATACGCGCAGTACACATTTTTCTTTCTGGTCACAGGCTCACGCAGTATCCTTCTCGGTGCGCAGCGCTTCCATGAATTGCCCCCTATATATTTAGGCACGTGGTGAACAGTTGACATGGAAGCAAGTTTCTTGGGTTGCAGGTGTGCAGCTTGTTTTTGTGTTGTAGTTCTTGTCAGTGGCAGATTCAAGGCAAACGGTCACGTGGACAGAAATGACAGAGGTCCCGAGATGGGCCTGTCATGGCGGCCGAGCATAGAGTGAGCAGGGTTTCACAATTATAAACTTTAGGGACAAATACTATTTTTTTTAAAGTTGTGTTTTTTACAATTTTCTGTGTTGGTGGGTCTCACTCTAGCTAGACACAGATGGGCCCCTTTGCCAGGTTTGGTTGTCAATGGTGGTAATATTGTAAGACCAAGCCTGAAGCTAATGTTGGGTATTATAGGGTAAAAGGCAATCGGCAATGGGGGGGGGGGCATTACAGTAGGTGATATCACCGGGTAATTCCTACAGCGTGCAGAACCATTTTGTGCATGTCCCCGGTGCTCTTATCCCACACACTTGAAATGCAATTGAGCATCACAAACTTAAAGGAGTTCACCTTCTAATCTCTAAACATATCAGGGTCTACCTTTTTGTGGATGCTTTTTGTGGCACTTGAAAGACTAATTAACTCCAACCCTCCACCTCCATATCTCCTCCAAATACACAGAGCCCTGCTGCAGGGCAATGAATGGAAAAGTGAGGGAGACAAGTAGAGAATGGGCAGGAAACATGAACACTGGTGCGACAGGAGAGGGGAGACTGAATGTGAGCAGAAGCATGAGGGAGAGATTGAGAGTAAGGGAAGACAGGAGATAAAGTGATTGAACAGAGCCAGGTGAGGGTAAAAGGGTGAAAGGGAACAGAGAATGAATAAGGGGAGGAGAATGGGGCAATAGTTAATAAGACACAAGAGTAAGGGGAAATGTAGGCTGAAGAGGATTAAAGGGCAGGGAAACAGAGAGCATGGGGTACAGAAGTGTACGGAGACTGCGAATAATGGTGGTCTAAAGAGTCAGGGAGAAATGAAGAGTGAGGGAGGGCAAGACAAAGAGAGAGAAGGGATGCAAGTGAGTGAGGGATGGGCAGTGGAGGGACAGCAATGTAAAGGCAACTTGCATGATGTGGGTAAACAAGGGAGGGACAAATTGAGTGAGGGATGGCAGGTGAGTATGCAAATAGCAGCAAAATGAGGAAGAGAGTGGTATCTTTATAACAAGGCGAGAGGAGGATTAAGGGAATGAGGCAAGAACAGAGAATGACACAGTGTTGAAAAAGGGAAGGAAAGAGTTGGATGCTAGAGAGGAAATTGCTACTAAGGAGGAAATGAGGTCAAAAAGACTGCTGTATGGGAGAAAATGGAAGCAGGAGGGAAAGGAGTAAAAGGGGAGCATATTACTGATGCGAGGTAGGCATCTGCTTTCCGCAGCTGCCCAACTATACGCAGTCACAACTGCAATAGCTAAATGTACAGGTAAACAATTAAAATGCAGCCACTTAGATAAGAATGTATGCTCCACCAGCACCCCCAGTTTCAGCTTTGGGTCAACCGCATTTCAATGAACCAGTTAGAGGTTGATGATCCAGAGCAAGGGGTGCCTGGGTAAGGACTGCTGTCCCTTCAGAGGACTGTTGTCCCTTCAGAGGTGCGATTGGTGCGATTGGTGGGTGATAATAAATAGGAGGTTAGCATAACGATACATGTTGTGTAAAATAATGGCTCAGGGAGATTACCTTATATTGAATTCTCCTTCACTGTGAATACCTTTTTTAAGCCAAATGATATTGTTTTTAGGTCCACATTCCATTGCAGACTGCAATAGGAATTGTGCATTCAAGGTGGTGAAAATAAAGCTATATTTGTCTTTTTTGCTCTGCCTATTTCTATAACAATGTATGTAATGTCAGGTTGGTTTCTTATTTGATGTGTGTACTTTTCAAGGTCTCGATAGAAAAACTAGTCATTTTGTCTTTGGAAACCTAAACCTAACAACTTTTGTGACCTATCACTGGGAAGATATGTAGTCAAGTACTTAAATCACAGCCTAGGTCCAAATACTTATTTCACCACTTTAACGAATTGTGTGATCCTGAGCAAATCATTTAATCTCACTGTGCTTGATCTGCTGACATTGGGTGTCACTAGAAGAGATTTAGTTTGCAATTTTTGCTATGAAGGAAAACTCCCACGGTTTACTAAACTATTGAGTTATTGTATATTTTTAATAGTGAATATTTACACATTGCACATTATATTATTCTCTTGGCTTACACTTGAAAACTTATTTTAATGTCTTTACCAAAGGTACCCTAGAGTATTGAAGACTGGTGTCACTGCTTGTAATGTTATTTACTGTGATGTTGCTACTGATCATGTCAATCCATATTGTGCAAATTAGGGTTCTGCATATCTTTTGTTGGACGGGTCCGGAAGACAAATTAGAACATATCAATCGCTTGCATGCCTAACAGCCACAATGTGTTGGGAATGCGTTGTTCTGTGTATGTGTTCAAGAGCCTCATGGCCCAGCTGCCCACACAGCTGCCCCTATTGTGGCTGTCTTATTACACATTTTATACGACAGGTGAACCCAAAATTTGTTTTCCACGAGGGGTTTGTGTTACAATAGGGTTAATGCAACTGTGGGGGGACAAGGGGAACACAAACTACCTCCTGCTCCTGCAACGTGTGCAAACAAACATCCATTGTTAGTCTCTAGAAACCATGTCAGGAAAAACCCTGAGGAAGCGGGTGCGCAATACTTCTTTAACCAAAAAACACCCGGCCTGTTATTTATACAGAAGAGCAACAATTACGTGAATCGTAGGAGCCTGCAGGGTACATAGAATTTTTATTACCCTGTCTACATTTGGTTCCTATTCATCAAAGGATAAAAAGTGACTCACTCTTTGAGACACCATTTCACATATAAGACAAAAGTAACATTTAACTTATAAATCAGGACATATACTTATATACATACAATTTATAAAATATGTATCACAACATGGGTTGGGTAAAGTGCCACCTGGGCCCCCTTACCTAGGCATTGGTCCTTCCCCTAGGTGGCCAAAGGATGTCTGGGAGGAGGGGGAGGCTCTATAAAATATAAGCAGATTTTCTACTGCTTATATTTTCTATTAAAAGCAGTCACCTTAATCCTTTTTATATTAAAACGTTCACTTTAATCTTATTTTAAAGAGTCTGCCCCCCCACATTCTTTGGGCCCCCTAATTTGAGGACCACTGCCTTACCTGAAGACTTTAAATGTGTGCTTTGACATCAGGCTACAGATTGCCTTTGATAGCATCCAGCAGTGTTTACACCTGTTTTCCTTTTACTCTAGTTTCATCTGTGTTAGCTCCTTGCTGGCAGAGCAATTACTAACTTTTCAGTGGTAGTTTAGTGTTTCAGCTTGCCTCTGGCTTCCTGCCCCATGAGATTAAAGGGCGTTCCTTTGCATCCATTGTTATTTGAGCAACCCAAGGGTACAACAGACTGCGTCCAACCCCCTAAATCTAGGCAATGGGGGCCCAATCACTGACGTAACAGGGCCCCCCACAGCCTCTGTGGTTTGGGGGCCACGCTAGCACAGGTCCTGGTAGGGGCCCCACTTGAAGAAAAAATGAAAAATATTTTTTTTCCAATTATTTTTTACAGAAGCAGAAATAATGTCTTTATGAAGGCAGAGTGACTACAAAAAGGGGTGGGGAAGCCCTATGACTTCAAAAAGAAATAGTTTATTTTTGAAGTCACTCTGCCTTCATAAAGACATGTATTTCTGTTATGGTTTGGTCCTTAATGGAAATCATTTCTTTATGAAGTCAAAGTGATTTCAAAAAGAAACTATTTATTTTTGAAGTAATAGGGCTCCCCTCAACCCCATGACGTGTGCGTATGTGAGTGTATTGTGAAAGGGTGTACACTTAAATGTGTAGCTGGCTGCCTGTGTGAATATATGGTGATAGGGTGCACACAAATGTATGGGTGGCTGGGTGTGCATGTATGGTGAAATGGTGCACACTTAAATTTATAGGTGGCTGCCTGCGTGAGTGTATGCTGAAAGGGTGCACACAAATGTATGGGTGGCTGGGTGTGCATGTACGTTGAAAGGGTGCACACTTAAATGTATGGGGGGCTGCCTGGGTGTGCCTGCATGGTGAAAGGGTGCACACTTAAATGTATAGGTGGCTGCCTGGGTGTGCCTGTATGGTGAAAGAGTGCATACTTAAATGTATGGATGGCTGGGTGTGCGTGCGTGCGTGTATATGGTGAATGGTGTGTGTGCTTGTGTTCAGGGGTGCAACAAAGCCTACATTTCAGGGGGATGATCCTTCAAACGTTGGGAGAGGCGCTCACTTCACGGGCGACGGGGAGGGGCAAACTTATTTGTGTGGGGGCATCTAACTTCTTTACACTTTTTAATGAGACTATTCTAGTGCAGCTTCAATGTTACAACACTCTCCTTTAAGTGTGAAAATACCCACTTAAGAACTGCTGTGAAAATGAACAATCTCCTGTTCCCTTTCTACCCTTCCAATCACTTCTCTGACATGAAAGTACTAAACCCACATCACAAATTAAATAGCCTAAAAAAATTGGCATTTGAATGTAGGTACTAACAGTGAAATGCTTTACGTTAGTAATTGCTGGGCCATTGTTAAGCACGAAACCCAGGTGCCGTTTAACATCTGTGTCCTGTTCTGTCTGGCAACTGCTCTGAAGGTCAGCCAGGTTGAGTCATCATAGCCCAACATTTCTGGGGGTAAGTGCTGCAGCCCAGTCAACTCAATATTGTTAAACCCCTACTTGTGTTTAATGCCTTAATTACTTATTGGTAATCATCATTACTATCATCATTACTCCTAGCCCTATTCTTCCTCGTCCCTGTATTTGTGTATGAGGCAGTACTTGTGTATGAGGCACTATGCCTAAGTACTGGGATGAGGTAGAGGTACATGGGGGTAATGCCTGACTTAACTGCCTGTATCTTCGTTACTCCTAATCCCACTCTTCCTTATCCCAGTACTTACCTATGAGGCAAGGAGCCTCAAATGTAAGTTCTGGGACAAAGAAGAGGGACGTGAAGGTCATTCTGGGCCAAGGAGCTGATTTTGGAGGTTGGGGTAGGGCACGGGAGGGAGAGGGGATGTGTAGGGGCGGAATTGTGTGATAAATCATAATGATTGTCCATGTCCAGGCTAAGCAGGTATGATATGTGGTATTAGTGGCTAGAGAGGCATTTTGGTGCAGCCTGTCTAGCTATTCCTCAGTTTGGTATGACTTTTTTTTAACTGCGCATTTCTGATAAAGCAGTCCTACTAGGTGTAATTATCTAGCTAGACTGGCATTTGGGTGTTGCCAGTCTAGCCATTTCTTACTGTGGCATTGTATATTTTTTTGGGCATCTGTGATAAAATGATATGACATAAGTCGATTATAACACGCCTGTACACAAGTGTTTCTAGGCGCGGCAAGCATGGGAGGGAAGATAGAGGGAGGATAAGATAAATGATCTTACTAGGCCTTGTGTTATTCAGCCCGTGCAAGTGCGAGAACGAGAAATGTAAGGGGAAAGGGAGGGGGGAAGTGCAAGGAAGAAGGGAGGGGAAAACAGGGCATTAATGCTCTGAGTAAGTGCAGTTGGGCAGTGCGGCTCTGGGTAGTGCAAGGAGAACAAGAAACTGGAGGGTTACAGTTACAGCCCATAAGTGTGTGGTAGGCAGGAGACAGTGCAAGGGTGACTGATCAAAAACGAGCCTGGACTCAGTGAGACACTGAGGGTAACCAAGCAACCAGTCGGTACAGCAGACAGGTAGGTCAGGCAGGTCAGCAGGCGAGGGAGAGAGTGGATGCAGAGGAGAAGGGGAAAGTTTTGAGCTGCTTCCGGAACATCAGGTGGTCCTCTCAAGTTTTTGAAGGTCAGGGAGGCCATTCCAGAGGGAGGCATCTGCAGAGGAGAGAGTTCTACCCCCCACTCTCTGCCTGGAGAACCGACTAGCCCTTAGAGAGTTGGAGGTAGCTGTGGGAAGGGCTTGAGAAAGAAGCTATTTTGGAAGAGAGCTTTGGATGTAGTGTGGGCCCGACCCCAGAAAGCCTTGTGAACAATGCAAAGGGTCTTGAATTTGATTCTTGCAACCACCGGGAGCCAATGGAGAGATTTCAGGGCTGGAGAGATATGATCCCTGAGCTTGTGGCCAAGGATGAGTCTTGCAGTCCTGTTCTGGATTAGTTGCAGAGGGTGAAGAGTAGAGGAAGGCAGCTTGAGAAAGAGGCTCTTGCGGTAGCCAAGCCTAGAGAGAAACAGGGCTCTGGAGACAGTGAGCTTCTGGGGGAAAGTGAGAAAGGGAAGAGTCCCTTCGAGGAGGAGCAGCTGGTAGGTAGTGGGACTCCTTGGCGACATCCAAGATGCAAGGAGAGAAAGAGAGAGTGGAGTCGAAGATGACACAAAATGTTTTTTGCCTCGCAGGAAGGCGAAGGAAGAGGGTCCAAGGTGGGCGGCAGAGTGAGAGAGGGAAAGCAGGGGCAGGGGTCGTTAGAGGTGCACCAATCCTAAATCATGGATAGCCAGTCAAGAAAGAGTGAGAGATAAGAGGAGCCTGAAGGAAAGCTGAGTGCCATGCGCATAACACTGAAAGTTACAGGAGAAGGAAGAGATCAAGTGGGTCAAATGGGCCGAGTAGAGGTTGAAAAACCAGGGTGAGAGGATAGAGCCCTGGGGAATGCCACAGGTAGAGAGAGAGGTGGCAGAGAGAAGGGGACCAAGTTGGACCTGTGAGGGCCAGTCCAAGAGGAAGGAGGTCAGCCACTCCAGGGCCTGATCCGTGATGCCCAGGTTCTTACGTAGTCAATTGATCAAAAGTAGAGGAAAGATCAAGGAGGATTAGGACAGAAGGAATGCTGGAATCAAGGTTAGAGAGCCGATCTTCACAGATGTTCAGGAGAGCAGTTTCTGTGCCTCTGGCAGCTCTGATGCCAGACTCAAACAGCCAACAGAGTCAATGTGGAGAGTAAGCTGGGAGATGGCCAGCTTTTTTCCAAGAGTTTGCCCAGGAAAGGGGTGGAGATTGGCCGATAGTTTGCCAGACAGGTAGGATCGGCAGATGGCTTCTTGAGGAGGGGCGCACAAGAGAGTGCATAAGTGGAGAGGGGAACATTCCAGTGGTGAAAGAGTGATTACAGAAAACAGCCAAGGCTGCAGCGAGGGTGTCAATATGGTCCTTGATGGTTCTGGAGGAGCAGGGGAGCACCTATTTGGACGACACTTTCATGGATCGGACTTGTCTAGAACCCTCGTCAGGTGTTGTCAGAGAGAAAGAGGAGAAAGGAGGAGGAGGGGTAGAGATGGCTAAAGGTGGGCTGAGAGAGGAAGAGGGAGAGGAAGAGGAGAAAGTGGACAGGATGTCTTGAATTTTAGCAGAGAAGTGAGAGGCCAGAGCCATACAGAAGGTCTGGGAAGGAACAGGAGAGGTGGAGACCGCAACAGGATTGACCAGTTCCATGCAGATTTTAAAGAGTTTGGCCGTGTTGTTAGAGGCCGCAGAGACTCGGGCTTCAATGTGTGCTCTCTTCTTGATGAGTGTTATTGCTTCGACTGGCATTTTTGTGCAACCAGTCTAGGTATGTCTAAATGTGGCCTGACATGCTTTACTGTAATGTTATTACATGTCTTCAATGGTCTACATTGTGCAGCCAGTGGGACATGTTTTATTTTTAATAGCAAAGCATTAATGTGCCTGTGCACTGTTGGTGACTTTCATGTATTGGATTGGTGTTACCCTACAAATCAATTGCAAACACTCTAGCTTTTAAAGCCAAATTTTCTCAGAAAGCGTGCTGTATATTGCTTTAAAGCACATATTTATATCTTTCGCCTAGTACAGGGCATGGCATACCCCTTCAGCAGCACGTTCATGCGTATTGTGCTTGCATGATAATCTAGGCTGGCCCAGAGTGTAGCACGACCCGTGATTTGTTGCTGAGTTGAAGGTGTGCCCTCAGCATGGCTCGCAGGGGGGCCCCTACATTTTGTGTTACGCCACTGGGCAAAATAATATTGAAAAGGGCCCCCACAAGCCCTGACAAATGTTTAGCCGAGCCCTGTCTGCGAACACTAAAGCTGCTCTTTGTTATTCCAATGTGTCTGACTGCCAGCAAGGACGGAGGAGGTTGTGTGTGTTGTGGCTGGTGTGATGAGATGGGAAGGTGTCGGACCAGGAAATGGCAGGGCCTGGTCGCGTTTTGTCTGTCATCCGAGTGCTAAATCCGCCTCTGGTTCTGGTCGCGCTGCAGTCCCACGGATCCTTTCTTCGATTTACCAAGGGGCATTTGGTTTCCTGCTGTATTAGCAAATGGGTCATGATAGGTGTGCCTAAATGGTGTGGTGTATTGAGCAACATCACGTATGAGGCCTTTTCTTCTCCATTGTTGTAGGCCAGCTATGCAGTGTTCAGTGTTGCTGAAGTCTATGTTCATGTCTTCCTAATCCTAGTCTAACGTACGTCATTTCCTGGATGTGGGCCGAGGCGTTTTAGAAATGCACTAACACGAACTTTGATGCACCTCTGCACTGTGAGGAAAGACCAAGTAGTAAACAAAAGCACATACCGTGCAGATCAGTCTCTGGGGGTGGCTTGTAATGATGTGGTTAGGCATCTTAGTAACTATCTCCACAGGCACAAAATTGCTCCCTTCATGAAAGAGCCTAAGAGTGAGGTATTTCCACCGGAATTGGCAATGAACTGTGCGACCTGTTTCCCGCGCCGCTTCCCTCGTTTCGGCGACGTTCTTTTAATTCCTCCTTTTATTCACGGTTGCCTATTGCACGCATATGTTATTTGAAGAAACAGGCTTCCTCTTTATTGATAATAATTCTCCTTTATTATTCTCCTCCGCTGTTGGCGCTAGGCAACCAATAATAACCTTGTAACCCTGCGTAATAACCAAAATAAATAAAAAACGAAAAACATATATGGGGACGAGAAGCAATTTTATTTCAGCAGACACACTTTCAAAGTGCAGCTATGAAGATGTCTTTTAATAAAGCAACTGCCAGTGAGGTTGCCACCTTTTTTTATCATTTAAATAACTAGAGGACCACCCTTTGAGAAATTTCATTAAATCTTCTCAGCTCTGTCTAGGAAAGTCTCCCGCTGACAAATTTCATTTGGTTTCGTCATGTTGCGCTGCCTTCCTGGCTCCTGGCAGCGACACAGATTAAACAGTGGCTTCTACTGCGGGAACCAGCAGTGTATCTACACCATCAAATCGCGTGCCCTGGGCCTATAACTAGACAAGTGGTAACCTGCCTTTTTCCTGTCGATTGTGAGGCGAGTAGGTACTTTCAAATGAGAGATTTTCGGAGATTTGTCAAGATATTACACTCTGGTGTTATTTTCTTGGGCCGCTGTCCAAGTGGTGTTTCTAGGGCTCTGATTATGAGCTATGGGTGCCTGTGTGCTGGGTTGAGGCAAGAAGATACAAACGCCATGACAAGTGAAGTTACATCATTAGGCTCTCCCACTTACAATGGGGGTAGGGTCGGAGATATGTAGAGCCAAAATGGCGGCCGCTTGCACCTCTCTGCTGGCAGCCTTCTAAAACCATATTATTCAAATCACTGGCACTGCCTGGGCCAGTGAAGCATGGCTGGGTGGCTCAACTCTGCTCTGTGGGAGAAAATATGTAGAGAAAAGAGAACTGAAGAGAGGATTTGTAATGCCTCAGCAAAGAAATTATTTTTAGTTGGTTATTTGTACATAATTGTTCAATTAATCACACTGGGTGCTTATGGGTACTTCAACGTCCACCTTTTGCTCTGTACACTTTCACACAAACACAGATGGAAGTTATTTGAGATTCCATGCATTACTTCTTTACGTTACTTCTTTACAAGCGCCATACAGCTCGCTATCTTTCCTTTACAGAAAGTCTCCCTATCCCTTCCTGAAGTTTGCCTTTCCCTAGCTAGCGGTGATCCCAACCTATCTGGGTTAAAGGGACAGGGTACAGACATACTCTGGTCTAGCGAGCCAATTTGCTAAAAACTTTCTATTGATGAACTTCACCTATCTGCGAGTTTTTCAATAACACACCAAAGGAACTAATCCAATCTATAGATTTTTGATATGATACCAATTGAGCTAAACAATGTTTTCACTTTTTGTCATAGCTTATAAAAACAACACTGAGAGAGTTTGTTCAACTTTATTGCTCCCTCTTATATGTGTCTGGTAAAAGCACAGCTACCTCTGTGATAAGTAAATATAGTTTTTTTTTATTTCCCTGGCATGCATTTAGTAGGCAAATGTCCTAACGGTTCAGGGTACCACTCTGAACTCCAGTCGTCGATCAGTTTCAGCGAATGTGCATTATTCAAACCTCTTTCTTCAGGACCTAGTCGTCGTAAAACAACCTAAAGTTCCTGTATGGTTTTAGAAAGCAGTAGGGTAATTATTTTTTCTCAATCTTTAGTTTAGGACTGGATTTCGTTTTCTCTCTCCTGGATATGACCATCAGAACTCAAATGGTGTTTGTCCAGGCAGGCTCTACCTTCGCTCGGCCGGTGTAGCCCTGTCCTATGTTTGTTGAGGCCTCATTTGTTCATGCCTTTCGTACATTTCCATTTGTTTTTTCCCAGGCTCCCTCTTTTTCTGAACTTGCCGGCGATCTTCTGTCTCTACTCTATCCCTTTTACGTAGATTGGTGGCGCAACAGCGCTACCTAGGGAAAGGCAGCATCATTGTTAATTATCATAGGACAGCATCACGTTTTCAATCAAGATTTTATTGAAAAACATATAATTTCAGGCCATCGGCATGTGAGGTCACTGCCTGTAATGCCATAGTACAGTGAGTGCAATGGCTCTGTGATGTAACTTTGCTTACTCCTAAGATTTTGGTGAAGCAACACCATTTAAACTGATCGGTGAACATGCACTTAGGGCCTGATTATGAATGTAGCAGTATTACCCTAGTACATACCATCAAACTCTTTTACCATGACCATATTAAGTACAATTCCACTACATGAAAGGGTCTTCGTGATTCTAAGTCATGCTGACCCTTCTGTTATTCCCATTTCTGGGCTCTATAGTGCTTAATAGGGATCTATAATTACTGCATGCTGTAATTAGCATATCTTTTAATGTAATGACCACCACACAGGACTGAAACTCATAGTTTGGCGGATTGGTAAAACATCCGGAATTCTAAAATACCAGCTGTTTTATCACTATGGCCAACCTGATAATCGGGCCTGCAATGTTTCTGTGGTGGGCGGTGAGCAACAAATGCCTTTGCAGCCCCTTCGTCAGTCCATCTTCTGGCAAATCTGGGTATGTAAAGAATTTCTTTGTAGGAACATTCAGCACCACCTTTCTTCATGTGTGAATTTAGTGTGTAACTGCTCTATTCAAGTCACAAATGGTGGATTGAGAGCGTTGAAGATTGCAACCTATTCACATGATACATATAACATGGGCACTGCCTGTGCATGCTTCCCCATGCTGCCACACCAAGCAGCCTCCACAACACATTGGCTGCGTTCTCAGAAATCATGTTTAATTAATCCCCCTGCCGAGATTAACAAGAATATCAGAGATCAGAAACTGGTTTGGATCCTAATTTTGATGAAACACTACCCACTGGGAAACGGTCTTAGACAACCAACCATGGAGGCATAGGGGGGACGAGTCCCCCACAACTTTTGTGGCATGCCTTTTTGTCCCCCCCATCTTTTGGTGGGAGGGCCGGGGGACACATTGTGGCTGCCGCATTCATTGATCATGTAATGGGATAGCTTGTGCCTGGCAGAGGTGCCCAGCCAGGCTTGCGCTGTCTCATTACATAATGCCAAGCTGAGCTCAGCTGCGTGTATTTTTGTTGGAAGGCTGGGCTGCGGGCTGACCCTAGTGAGCACATTTGGACAATCACATTTGGTGTCGTAGGAGAATCCAGCATTGCAAGAGTGAGAGGTAAGGTGAGCCACGAAATGCAATGTGTGTCATAGTTTCATTCACACCCCCAAACCGCCCAACCCTGCCCCAATCTACTTTTTTGGTAACACTAGTGGCAGATGGCCTTTTTGCCACATAAAAAATTAAAACTGCAGGATCATTGCAGATGCAGGAAAGTCATCTATTAGAGCTCTGTCCAAGCCCTCTGGGGCAAAATACATGGAAACCTCCTAATTTGCATATGGATTGCACCAACAGTAGTGACTGCACAGAAAAAGACATATATCAAGGAGCATCATTAGTCTTTGATACATGTAGACACCATGGAAGTGACTTTAGAATAAGTTGCCATAAGTAAGCCAAGTGGCAAATAACTTTGTGGTGCACAATACCAACATTGCACTATCGTTATACCTGGTGAAACTCTATAGTCATTAGGCTTTTTTTATTATTCCGGGAAGTCAGGTGCTGGTAAATGTAATTCCCCACTCCCATTTGAGTCTCATAGGAAATGGGGACCATGGAGGCACCGTAAATAACAGTGCCAGTCCCTCTGTTACGGTCTGGTTACAGTGGTTGCTGTTCCCAGCAGGGCAGACCTGCCAGGCACAGAGACTCTTGCAGGCAGACTAATAGTGTGCCAATCCAGTAACAACGATGCTGGTAGGCTTACCGGCACCATTGTTACCGGACCGGCACACTTGTAATGAGGCCCAATGTGATTAAATTAATTGCCCAGGAACACACACTTTGTTAAAATGGTGAAAATGATTTAAGCAACTGTGCACACCTTCCCAGGTTTAGTTGATATAGATATTTATTAAGGTTTCGCTTTACATTTCATGTGCTTAAATAGTTATTTCTGGCTATGCCTTGGAAGCAAGCAACATTACACAATAAGCTAGCCTTTCATAGTAAACTAACTGTACACTATATACATTGTCATAGAAATATGTTGAGGAATGAAAGTATGGCTTTAGTTTTATTATCCCCATCCTGAGGGCAAAGTCACAATAGCATCATGCAGATTAACGTGAGCCTAACAAATCCCCCTTGGGTTTTAAAGCCATAGTCATTATTTCATAAAATGTGCAACATTATGCACCCTTTTGACTTCTGATCACTCCCTCCCATTGCCATTTCCAAAGGGGCAAACGTCCCTGCTAATAGTCGCCCCCTCCTTCCCATCAGTGCCTAATGGCTCACAGTGTAATGCTCTGGTGACACAGAGCAACGTGAGGACCCTCTGCTTACCACCGCTCTAAGAACATTGTCCTGGCAGTGGAACACCTGTACCATTCGGAAAGGGTATCTTGTCCTGTTGCCAGGACATAAGCGTACTGAGCAGGAATTGCTTGGCACACATTGTCCTACCAGTGTGACACCTTTTCCGTTGGGCACCCTCTATGAGGTGCCGAACGAGAGTCGCACCCCACTGACAAATGTCCCGGTCTGACCTTCTGCTCAGTATGCTACTGCTTGGGGTCATTTGAACACAGAAAAACATACCTGAATTTTAATGAGTCAGTCTGTTGCAAGTGAATAATGAAATCAGAATAAGCAACATAATGTGCCATTTTAAAATATTTCAGGCATCAATTTTGTATTATGTCTATATGCTTGTTTGAGTCAGTGCCCTGGTGGCAATAATCAAACACCAGCTCGCTTCAGGCTGCTTGCAGGCCCTCTTTAGGAAGAGTGGGCGTAGGCTTTTTTTTACTGGTGTCAATGCAGTGAATTCTAAAGACCAACTGTAGTATTATATGTTTCACAAGACTGGAGTGTCTTTAGAATTGAATTTTAAAGATATGTCACCAGTCTTATGAAAGTTATAAGAGCGTCGGCAATGGACTCTTGTGATATAGTAGTTTAGTGTTCTACCTCAGAGCCACGTGTGGGGTACATTTACTAGCCCAACAGAAATCCCTGCCTCACAAAAGTGCATTTTCAGCAGTTACAAGAATAATGGCTGTGCTGTGTCTGCTCAGCACGTATGGGGCGAGATTGAACCTAGCCCCCCAAGAATGGCTGCATTTTGTTTCTTCATGTCAATTCAAAGAAAATAAATTAAATGCAGAATGGCTTTGTGCTGCTGTGCTGTCATCTTGAAAACTTAAGGGTGCACCCAGAAAGGACCTGAATTTAAAATTACATCGCATTAGTGCTACTTTCATTGCAAACCTCACACAGTTTTGTTCTAAGTCAACACAACCCTGTCCATATATTTCAATTTGACATCATCAAATAAGGCTATCCTGCCCAGAATAGCATTTTTTTATCAAGTAAAATCTGTGAAGAGCAGAGAAATTCATTTCAGTCCGCACGGCCAGCGTTCACTTTTGCAACAAATTAACCCATGCAGAGCACTTCAAAAGAAAGCTCTTTCTCCCTTGCTATGCGTCAGTTACAAAGAAAACAATTCCAGAATCTTTCTGTGCTCTGAAACTGATCTGATCTGTCAAGGCCTTTCAGAAAATATATGCAAAAGAAACTGCATCTTGTGAAATCCCCATGTAAAATGAACACATGTAAATTTGTTTTTGCAAAAGCAGTGAAATGAAACTTTGAAAGCTAAAATGTGAAATCATCCCAAATACAGAAGAAAGAAAGAAAGAAAGAAAGAAAGAAAGAAAGAAAGAAAGAAAGAAAGAAGAAAGAAAGAAAGAAAGAAAGAAAGAAAGAAAAACAAATTTAGTTTGAAAAGAGCAGAATAAGTTAGCGTAGGCAGACAATTCATAGGGAAAGGAATCCCCTCCACAAACTATGAAAGGGCCAAGGTGTGGAAATGTGTGACCTCGTCAGACTGACCGGCATCTCCCCAGCAAGGGACAATGGACCAAGGGGAATCAGCACTTCACAGAGAAGTGTCAATTCCTTTTGACACCTCTCCTCAGCTTCATCTACCAGAATCAAAGGGCGCTATGGCAAGCCTGTTGTTCAGAACTGACACATAGGGAGCAGGCTGGCTGTGGGGATTTGAAGGACCGCCCTATAGTGACAAATTCCATCCATAAGACTTGACAGAACTTTTTAGATTAAGACATTTATTTCAGTAATCTAAAGGAGCAATAATGTCAAATTACGACAGCTTTAATGTAATTTTTACGCCATTATAATAAGGTCCTATGGGTTTTCCTGACATGTGGTGGGTGCGAACGACAGTCAAAAGGCATTTCTGGAGAAAGCGTACATGGCACAATTATAAAAACTTAATAGAAATATGCCCGACACTGTTAGGTTTATATGAAACTATTTGTAGGATTTTTGATAAAATGTTTTCCATAGAAATTGTGAAAGAGTGGCAGAAGGGCTAGTTAAAGCTGGACACACCAAAAAAAAGCAAACAGGCTGGGACGAGCGTTCCCTTGTAGAGCCACTGCTAAATGGAACCACCTCCCACCTCACCTCAGACTCGAACCTAACTACCTCAAGTTCACAAAAAACCTGAAAACTGTACTCTTCAAATGAGTTAAACAACTTGCAGATCCCTTCCTCTGATTGACCGCCTCTCTCTTGTCCTGTCTCTCAAGCTGATGTCCTTGTCTCCTTGTAAGCGCTCTGATGCCTGCGGGCTGCGGCACTCTACAAATACATAAATAAATAAATAGAAGGGCAAAGCAATATCGCACAGAATTGCTGTTTGTACCGGCATATTCCTTGTGAAATATGGGATTTACCTATCTGATTTGTATAGTTGTGACTATTTAAAATAGGAAGTTGTATTCCATAACTCCTTTTGTGAAAAATGTGGCTTGTGGAACAAAAGGGATCATAAAATGCATACACTTAAACTGAGGTCACTCCCTTCAGTCCAATCAGCTTGGAGGGAGGTGGTGAATGGAATAGCCTGACCTATCCTAAGTCAAGAGGTATGTCCAGATTATTTCTGCCCACATTGTAAAGTCTCTGGTGTCATCCTGCCTATAAAAGGAGGAAGCATAGAGAGGGTGAGGGCATTCAAAAAGCCAACATTCAAAAATCCAACCTTCAAAATCCAGAGATACAGACATTCAACATTCACCCTGCAAGACTCCAGACTCCAGAGCCAGGCCAGAGGTAGCTGATCCAAATCCAGGCAGAACCTCCTATCCAGGCAGAACCACTTATCAAGAACTAAACCCTACAAAAATCCCAATAATTCAGGGAGAAAGGGGGAAAGGAGGCTGACCCCTTGGGGAGAATCCAGTGACCAGACCTGTCCTTGCCCAGCTGATGCACCCCACTGTCCACTGTGACCAGACCCTGGTTGCCCCACTGTTCCCTTAAAGGAGAGCCTAGCCACTGTGTAGTGACCAGTTCCTTGTCCCGCTGTCCAGAGACCTGGTTAGCTATCCAAACTACCCAATTCAAGTGCATTTTGTAAGTATTACCTTCCCCAGTAACCAAAAAGCTGCATACACTGTTCCGTTACCTTGCATTCGGTCCAACCCCATAAAAATCCTATAAATACCCTAGTAACTTCATAAATTGTCCGAATTCTGTGTTCATCCTGTCCTTAAAAGAATCTGTGTTAGTCTCCATGTGTTAGCGAAATTCTTTCCAAATCATTTCAGTCCGTTGTGTACTTAGTACTATTTTGAATAAATTAATTAATTTCGCATAGAGATCAATGCAGCGTGAATAGGTTAACCTTGCAAATTAACCGCCCTGCGTACCGTGTCTTTCTTTAAATATCTAGCCACTCAAATATAGTTGCAGTAGAACCAATCATTTTGCTAACAAAACCGAGTTTGCCCGTGAAAGTGTTTCCCTTTTAAAATCCGATTTTCCTCCCCTATAAAGAATCCCCTACCGTCACACATCAAGAGTCACCCTTTCACTTCAGTATCATACCTGTTATGCGCCTTTTTACCTCATCAGTAAAACCGATTTTCGATTTTGAATGTTTAGCTCATTTTCTAAGCTGTTTGCTTGTTTTATCCCGTGAAAACTAAGAAATTGCAATTGTGCCACGTGTGATTTTTGCTGCACTGTTTTTCCTTCCCAAAGTCAATTTTCTCACTTGCATGCTTGTTGTTTAGTACCTTGCCTCATATGGTGTAGTTTTTCTTTCTTCTTTAGTGCAGCCACACAAATTCCTGTCTCATTCATTCAACCGCATATGGAAAATAACTATTCAGTGAATTCCGAGTGCTATTTTGCTCATTTTCAAGGGTTCTCAATCCGATTTTGGCCTCCCCTTCAGGGGTGCTAGGTCGGATTTCTAATCTGATGTTTGCCTCTTACATCTGACTCCTTGCTACTCCTCTCCACCCACACAAAACTTGGTTAACAGGGATTTGGGGGAGTGTTGCAGGGGGAATGCATAACAGTTGTCCCATTTAGGTGATCTGGTTTTCATTCATATTTGCATTCCTGTGTCTGATATCAGAAAGTTAAATAAAGCCTATCCTATCATGTTGTTGTGTTATTATAACCCCACAGGTGATAGCTGCCCTATATTGAACCTGTTTGATTTTTATTTGAATTAAAAAAATATTTCATTCTTAAACACCGGCCTGGTTCATGGCCCATTGTGACATGGGGTGTACCTCAAGGGGCGTGTGAGACGGGTTGGCTGCCTTCTCAAAACAGAATCTGAATTTAATAAACTTGAAAGTGTTTTTATCGTGCGCCACATCGGTGGCTTGTAGAAAGAGTCCGGGTCTGAAGTGTGCCATGTCTTTAAATCTGTGAAACACTGTCCGCCCTTCCTCCAACTTGACCCTTTCTTTCAGTTGTCATGTTCCCCCCAACATTTCCAGCAAAGTTACTCCACTGCAACCAACGTATGCCGCAAAGACCCTGAATGTATCAATAAAGTATGACTGCATTTAAATTCTGAGCCACAACACTGAGTTTAAATGCATGACAGGAGTGAAGGGTTTTCTAACCTTGTGCCAAAGGGGTGTGTCATTAAGTCCTCTTGGAATAGTTGCTTTACTTTCCCATCCTCAGCTGTAGAGTTTAGTTTGGCCAAAGGAGGTCAGGAGACAGTCGGGAGTCCCCTTTTAGCAGTTTGACTGGACATAAAATGTGTCCTCTTGCTTTGCTTCTTCCTACTCCACCAGATGGTGGTGTAGAACTATTGCAGCTCACTCGCTTCCCCACTCTTTCCTTTTGTACTTGCTTTCCTGAGTTAGCAGAGTAGCAAAAGGGTACCCTTCAGGCAAGCAAATGGATGATTACGACTCACTCGACTGTCCAATGAGGTTCATTGCTGCATCAGCATCCGTCTACACACCCTTTCAGAGCTCTAGCAGATGCACGCGCGGCAGCGTCCAGGGGCCTACCAGACCAAATGCATACGATAGAAAAAAGTGGGAATAGGTGCTGCCAGATGCAAAGTAGGCACTGTGCAACCAAGGTTGCACATTTCATAGGATCTAGTAGCTAAATTGACCTTAAGAAAGTGTGGAACTGATTTACTGAACACACAAAAGTGCAAAGCGTGGTAGGGTGTTTCCAGGTTGCAGAATTAGACTCTAGCTTCCCATAGGGGATAGCAACTTTAATATAACTTTTTTAGGTATTGCACAAAATACATCTTCCCCATGTTCACAATTATCTTACTGCAAGTGGAAATTTAACTTCCAGACTTAAATGGCAAAATATGACTGGGCATGTGCAAGTGGCACAAATTGGCTAGGGGAGCCCTATCTCCACACCGAAAGGGCAGGAGAGCACAGAACCCACTCACACCAGCTATCCTACTGAAACGCTTAGACCACACATTAGAATTTTTCACAGTGCACTACCTGACTGCGGCATGTTACCCCCAGAGGAATCAAACTGAAACAGAGTGACCTGCACAGGGGAAAATATGCAAAGGGGGGAGAGGGTACAAAAGACAGACGATGCGGGCCTGAATGTGGGCAGTCACCAGGAAAAGGCAAAGGTAGGATAAGGCTTGAGCAGAGGTTCCGATGATGCTCTATGCAGAGGTAGCCCTCTTCAAGGACACCACCAAAATATATTCTTTACAAGCCAACATGTCAAAAGGCAGTAGTAAGAGTGAGACGAACATGGAAGGACATTGTCAGAAAAGGCAATTCAGATGGCTGGGGCCTCCATGTCCCTAACAACACGGAAACCGTGCTATGACCTGTGGTGCAAGAGCACCAGAGCCATAGGGGGAGCAAGCTGGCCATACCCACTGGATGGCCTCACAGCAAAGGAGCACCTCTTTTTGGGATCATTGACCCCAGGGCGAGTTAATGGTTAAGTGGTAGTTCGAATTTATCAGCCTGGGGTATTTCTTACAAGTTCATATGTATTCTGAGTGAACGTTGAAAGGCTGAAAGTAAGCATGGCCCTTACCATACATATAGGAACACCCCCAGCCACTCAAGTGAGAGCTGTACACATCCCAGTCCAGTTGGGTGCATGGAAGGGCTTGCACTGACACGCCAGAGATTGCTGCTCAGACACTTGCAGCAAAACAAATGAGGTGATGGCTGGAAGGCGAAAGACCATATGCAAATCAGGCATGGACCCACCCCAAAAGGGACAGGCCAGCCTGAACTGCAAGGCAGAGGTGTTGCTCGGGTGGGCTAAGGGGGCTAGAGCCCCAGGTCTTTTGGTTGAGGCCCCGGATAGACGCTCAGGGGCTACAACCTAAAGGCTAGCAGTCCCGTTATTTGTGTAGCCCCTGATCTTTTCAGGACCTAGAAACCCCCTTTGTGCTAGGTCACATCCCCTTTGCACATATTACAAGCATGCCCAAACATGTTTCGGCCTCATTGGGCCTCATCAGTGAAGAGTAGTTTGGGTTTCTAGGCCCAGCAGCCACGGGACACACGTTTGGGCATACTCGTCCCACTCGGGGTGACTACAGCAAAACAAAAGAGCTGATGGCTGGAAGGTTTAGAACTAATCTTAACCTCTTGCATTGCTCTGGGAAACAATTGTCACATTGCCATATCTCACGCAGATAAACCCACTCGGTCAAGATCCTAAGGCAAATGGCATCCTTTCCTTCACTTTATGGATTTTTAGTCAGTTGTCCGATTGCCATGTAAACATTGCAACCTTCACTGGAGCACTTTGAAGTAAGTTGAAACTGTTGAAACAAACATTGCAGAGTTTAGATTGGCTCAGCCAGTAGAAGACTTAGAATATGGACATTAAATACTGCTGTTCGCCTGCATTATAAACTGCCCTTAGCTTCAGTTAAAGTGCAGACCTTGACGAGAAGTAGGCAAGGGGCAATGGGCATGTGTATTTTCATGTGAGATGAGAGGCTGAGGAGATGAGTGCTAAAATACTTGTTTCAACTAGGCTGCTTAGTGTCAGTTAATTGCCCTCCATGGCCGCCCCTATTTCAGCTCGGCTCCATTATTGGAGGCCGACGCAAAGGGCTACCATCTTTAATTAAAGCACCCTTTAAGAACATTGCAGAAGGTCCTGCTCATCACTATGGCAGATTTATGGGCACTAATATCTGATAGTGCTTCGAATTTTGCCCCCCGCTATAAAAGAGCCACCCACAACCTCCTGTCCGGCTGCCTCTCCACAACTGCACTCACCTTTTTGCAGACCCCACCACCACCACACCCACTTCTGTTTTTGCCCAAGTCTCCATGCCTCTTCCTGGCCTTCCTTCCTTGGCCATGTCCCCTGGCAGAATTCTGCATTGGGGGCCTGTTCTCTCTTACCACTGCACCCTCACTGTTGTCATTCCCACTACACGGACCGTATGGCCAAGGCACCCATGGGGCACCATGATAGCCTGGTGTGCTGGCGAAGTCATATCTTGCCTTTTTGATTGCTCCTCCACTTGTGGAGCTACATTGTGCCCCAATTCATGCTCAAAGCATTACCGCCTTCTGCGGGATGTAGTGTAAGGCAATAGGTGCCTGGTTGAATGAATGAATGAATTGCCCTCCACCAGTGGAGATAATACTTAAGAATACAAGTCACTGACATCAAGACATCAAAAGAAGTCTCTTTTTAACTATGCCATATCACGAGAAAACCAATGCTTGGACGTGAAGTCTGAATTCCATTGCCAAGTCTAATGATATTCACGTGCCCAAGGCAATGCATGTCCAACAACATGACTATTGAACTTCCAAACACTGCCTTCCAGATCACAGAAGATCAATAGCGATGGGCAATTTTGCACTGATATTTGTACCGGACGAGCAAAACAAAAATTGCATTTGCAAAGACTAACCAGTGCAAAAATATTATCTCTATATACATAAAAGGGAAATGTGTGGATATGTTTGTTTGTGTGTGTGTGTGTGTATTTGTTCAAAATGTTCAGCATACTTCCCAACATGCTACAAACCTGAAATGTGGCATGTGGGTAGGTTCCATGGTTTAGACAATGTAAAAAGCATACAATATAAATATAGTCTTGTCGAATTTTTGTTTTTTTTATTAGGAATTCAGGGCGAATCTAGTAGTCAATAAAAAAAATGGTGCACAGTTTCTCTGCAATGTATGTGCTGCAATATTCGGTACAAGACACATTTGTTAACCCTATTAAGGCCGAAACATGGATAGCTTTCCTTGAAAAAATCGAAATGCCAAGGTAGACACGGAGAAATCCTGTACATTGGTTAATATGCCGTTAATTCCTCCTATTAATGCATCCTATGAAATGGTGTTGAATATAATTATGGAATTAAAATCCTCACGTGCCCCTGGCCTGAATTGACTAGCCAACATTGTGATGAAGTCTCATCCTGAATTTGGGCATCACTACTAGTTATCTTGTTCAAAAAGATATTAAATGAGGGGAAAATACCCAGATCCTGGCAAACGGCGGTTCTTATACCGGTCTTTAAAAAGGTCAATCGAGTGGACCCCAATAATTACAGACTCCTTTCAATGCTGGATGCCACGGGGAAGATATTTGTCTCATTCTTATTAAAAGAGCTACAGCTTTGGGTAGAGCAATCTGATATACTCTGTAAATTCCAGAGTGGTTTTAGGCAGGGCTATTCCACGGCGCATAACATCATGGTTATGGACCTCCTAAGGACACAAGCAAGATCAGCGGGACAGCCCCCATTATATGCCCTCTATATAGACTTCTCGGCAGCATTCGACTCTATTGTCTTTGGCAGAAGTTAAAATCAATGTGCTGCCCTGAGGGCCTGACATACTATCTAAGATTGCTCCATCAGAATACTTCTGTAAAAGTAAAACTGGATCAGGAAGGTCATACCACTGGACGTGTGCTCCAAAACAGGGGGGTTAAACAAGGCTGTGTTACGGCTCCTCTAATATATAATCTATACGTACATGACATCCCTGTGGCTATTGGGGCCGCGATAAACTGTCCACCGAAAATAGGAGACTTCATCTGTCCTGTTCTTGCCTATGCGGACGACCTAGTAATACTTGACTATACCATTAGTGGGCTGCGTAGGTCGGCCTCTGCCTTGTGGGAATATGCCGAGAGAAATGGCCTTAAAATTAATCTGGAAAAAACTAAGGCCATGAGATTCACCAAAAAGAACACCACTCGTGTGCAGCTTAGAGTTGGCCTCGACAACATCGCCTACACGCCTCATTATCGCTATCTAGGGATTGAATTTGAGAGCGTTGGTGACTACGGAATATGCAAACAGTCACGCATTTCAAGAGCGGTTCAATTGACTGCACTGTTCCATAGATTCACAGTAAATCAGGGCGGTTTTACTATCTGGGGCACACGTCAACTATATGTACAAATATTGTCCCCTATGATCACCTATGATCTAGAAGCTCTCCTCAACACTGACCTGAAATGGTTGCAGGTGATTGAAGGAAAATTTTGGCGCTCCATCTTGGGCCTACCACCAGGAATTCCTATGGCAATAATAAGATTAGAACTAGGGCTGACCTCATTGAAAGCTCTAGTTTTAAAAAAGCGAGCCCTACTCTATTTGAAAATGAGTGGCGAGACCAATAACAGGCTACTAAAGGCTGTCCATCAAGAGATTTCTAAGGTTCACCCTCCGTGCCCTCTGAAGGAGCAAATGTCCAAATTTCTGACGACCATTGGGTGGCACATCCAGGTGGATAGTGTCACAGAAGAAGTACAAAAGGCCCTGGGTAAACGTATAGATCTCTGGGATTGGCTAGAGAACTATGCTCATCTCCGGGAGCTGAAAAGCTATCAGTTTGTCCAGTATAGACTATACAACTTCAAAAAACCTCAGAGTTACCTTAATCTGTGCCCTGTTGTGAGACTCAGACGCTTCATTTTACTTTTAAGGCTTGAACAACTACCTACGTTAACGATCACCGGCAGAAGAGACACGATCGCTCCAGAACTACGGCTCTGCCGACTATGCAAAGAAGTGAATCAGCCAGAGACGGACAGACATTTGCTGACTGAATGCCACAAAATGAAGTGCCATAAACCTTGGTTTGGGTAATTTTGTGCACAATCACGGATACATCAAAGAGGAGCTATTTTGGTATCATTGCATTAATTCCAATAGCACGAGGCTCCTGATGGCACTGTACAATATTTGGCTGAAGGTGGAAACAAGCCTTAACATAACCATATAGGAAGACACAAAGATGAGTTACTGAATAGTTTCTGTCGAAGCCTAAGTGATTTTGCTACTTACCATGAGTTTGCACTTAAACAGGAACTGCGGTTATATTAAACCTTCACTGCTGTGTTAATCAAATGCTGAAAGTCTGCCCGGAAGAGTAGTTGGCACTATGGGGCACCGTATGGTTCTTGAACTATTACTAATCTGAGACTAATGTTAACTTAAATCTTAATGATGCTGTCATTATGGTTGGTTTGCTCAGGGAATTAGATGCTTTTCCTTTCCTTGTATTTTTGTATCTAAATATTATGTGTTTTCTTTTCATGATCATTCTTATTCTTTTTATGTTCTTTTCACGTAAAAGCTATTTTTATGTGTAAAGTTTAAATGTAAACTAAATCACAATAAAATTATATATATATATATTAAATATCCGGCACAAATATCGATGGGTGCCAAACTGCTCTGCAAAAATGGACTGCAGCAAATGAACTTGTTATTATTATTATATATTATTAAATGATGTGCTTCCTCTGCGGGGTTTGTGTGAAGATGTTCAGAGGCAATTTCTAAGATGGCTGATTTTACGGGGCATGTGCCACAGTGCATTGATCACGTGCACATATCACATTACAACCTGTGCTCCTGCAATGCACGATTTGGCTGCTTGGAGGTCATTCTCTGATGGGTACTCACGCAGCATCGTTCATAAGAGTGCAGGAGAGTACACATAGGAGAGACTGCAGCAGAGCAGCCCTCCCAGAGCTCAGCCTCATACCGAGACTTTAAATTTAGTGATATGTGAAAAGCAAGATTAAGCTACTTCCCCGCCGCTAATGGATGTTACTGTGTTTTTCATCTGCAACATTTCCCCCATTCTTTACAGCACTTTTATTGTTTGGTTGCAATTAACAGTTTTAATAGCACATTCTCTCTGCTTTATTACTGCCTATTTATCTTTAAAACCTTATTACTGGCACCATATTGATTCGCTTCCTAGTAGCAGCACTATTTATAAGGGCGCGCGGCTCTCACTTCCGTTCAGCGACTTAGAAGAGAAAAGAAGTGATTCGAGGGGAGGTACTTAGCATAGAAAATGCATAAACTTCCACCTTAAAAAGCATTTAGAGGCGAGCAGATGTTTTGAAATTGCATTGGTAAATGGAGCTGTGTTATAGGCCAATCAATAGACTTAATGCTAATTGTATTGTACTTTTGTCAAAATGGCACTTTGTCTTAAAGTTAATTTCTGATTTATATCACCCTCCACGGGGCATTCCAAGAACATAGTGCTTATTGCATCAGGTTTGCTAATGGGAAACAGGCATCATTTAAATATTAGTCTCCCCTGAGTGCCTTGCAGCAAAGTTCAATATTTCCTTCGGATGATCAGTGCAAACTAATGCAGAATGTATTATTTTCTTACAGTTAAGTAACATGGAGGAGGCTGCCCGCGGCACGGTGGTGATCAATAATTTTGAGGTCCTCGGGGCAAAAAATTTCTTTGCAGAAAAACGGTACAGATGCTTGCCTCCAATTATAGATTTTTTTGCAGTCAAATGCATTCCCTGAAACTCAGACAAGAAGGAATTATATTATGTATGCGTGCATTCCACCAGTTGAGGGTAACGTCAGCAGTTTACGATGATGTGTCAAGTTGTACCTGATACGACAAAGCGTTTATGCCGCATGCAAATTATTAATGATGTGCCGTGGGGAAGAAACTCCACAACACCAGTGAAAAACGCTCAATAATTCACAAATCATTAACTGGTATTACTGTATTTGAGAGCAACATTTGACAATATCACTCTTTTTTATCAACCCGATTGGCTGTCTCATCAAACAACATTGCTACTATTTTGGCCCCAATTTGGGTTAGAAGTCTGACCCCCATTTGTTCGCATATTTATATGTGGGGGGGTAACGTTAATAGAACATGCATAGGCGTAAGGTGGGGGTTTAGGGGGATCTCCCCCCACATATATATATATGAGAACAAATGGGGGAGGCAGACTTTTGGTAGTCAGACTTTTCAACTTGGTCATTTCACGCAGATCCCCCAATTGAACCCTGCCACAAGCCGGCCCACTCCTTCATGTAGGGGGCTTGTCATTTCAACACCAGGTGGTTCCTTGCCATTCATCTGGGGGTCCATAGTACCACACATACATGCACTGGCTCTGACCACAAACAAACTGGAAAAAGGAGGCGGGTGCGACGTAAGCAGCCTTTAAAAAACATAGGCGTTCAGCCGCCATGGGTACACTGTAACAATGGGGGATGCACGACGAAGTAGCTGCTCAAGCTACCCATAATGCATCGTAGAGCAGGGTTTTGATCCACTCCATTAATGTTATCTTAAATGTGTTCATTAAAAGGTACATTCAACAGGCACCTGGTTTGTTTGTCAAAAATAAAACAGGTTGTTGCTAACTGTTGTGTTATCGTCTGCCCGCTTTCCAGCAGAAAAGAGCTACCATCTATCTTATTTGCAATATTACTGCAAACCTTGTTTTGTTAAGTGTGTCCTACATTTTGTGAGATGCTTTCACACCCTTAAACAGACATCAGAGGTGGAGAGGAAGCGCAGTCTCTAGGTCAATTGAAATTCCAATGTAAAGTCTTATTTGCCGCATCCTCACATTCCAGAGGATCCAGAGCAAAATCTGAGGGTCCTGCCTCAACACCAAAACATAAGAGGCCCGCAACACCAAGTACTCTGCCTCCATCCTGCCAGGAAGACTGGAAGTAAGCTTGAGCGCGCTATTTTGTGACTATTTCCATTTTATTTTATTTTTTACATTTGTGTAATGCCCAGACCCACAGGTATCACAGCGTTTGTATGGAGAAGGTGAGGAGCAAAGTCAGTCCAGGGAGTGAGGAGGAGATGGCAAGATCCTCACATCGTACATAGTTGCCTCACAAAGGTTAGTCATATTTATTGAACAGCCATGTTTTCAGCAATCTCCTGAAGACTGCCTAAGATGGTTCATTGCTGATATGTGCAGGAAGAGTGTCCCAAAGAGCTGGGGCTATGTCACTACGTGACTGAAATTCTGTGCAAAGCACGTCATTTTATGCCACAAGCTGCCATTCCAGTGGATCCTGAGCAACATCAGAGGGTCCTGCCTCAACTAAGAAACTCCCTGGTGCTTCCGCAGCGTGCACCTGGTTATCCTCTGATTTCGGGCTCAGGTACTTGCTCACCCTGCCATGCAGCTGCACTGCCTCCTGGCAACCCTTGCACTTGGATTTGTATGTGTAACCAGAAAGTTCCCCCTTTTTTGGCACTAATCACACACCCCCTGTCTGCACCTTAAACCTATCACTTGCCATTGGCTGGATGCACTTACACTTTGTTGTTATTACTTTACCTTGCTTAGCACTTTCGATTTTTCCCCCTCCCTCCTGCACTTTCCCCCTTCCCTCTCCCCTGCACTTGCACTTTCTCAATGTCACTGGACCTTGTAAGATCGTTGTTTTCATTCTCCCTTGTTCCCCTCCCCTGCCTCTTCACGCTCTGAAAGACTTGTTTGAGCGCGATACAAATAAAATATCAATATCAATAGCAATACAACATCAAACACTCTGATTGTCTCCAGAGGTTCATGTGAAATGTTGCCTCACTGGTTATTAAGCCTCCCTGGCGTGTCCACCCAAGGTGTCTGCAGCTGAAGGCCAAAAGCAACACATGTCAACTCATTGTTTAGGCCTGCCAGCACCGGAAATGGCCAGCACCGGAAATGGCCAGCACTTCACTCACCTAATCTGACTTCTCCATTGACCCCTCTCCCTCCGATCATTTCATTGTTGAGTTTAAAGTCTCAGTGTCTCCAACCTCTACTCCTTCAATGCCCTATTCAATGTCCAAGTTGAAATTCAAGCAAGACTCTATTGCCCGATAGCTGTCTCTTTCCCCTATTCATGCCTCCATTGGCCAAGCTTTCTCTGAATTTCACTATGCATGTATGACTCTCTTTAACCAACACTATGCTGCACGCACATTCACACATTCCCACCCCCATCCTTAACCCAGGATCACCTCTGAGATCCAAACCCTCAAAACAAATATGTGCCATGACATATCATGCTGGTGCAAATCCTGGACCCTCACCCTACCACTAGCCTACACAAATGTCCTTGCCTCTCCCTCCTTTGCAGTGTACTTTGCCATATCCTATTACTTCACAAATGTAATCTCCCTATGCAATGGCCCTGCAAACTTTCGTCTATCTTTCAAGCTTTGATCCCACCTCCCAAGCCACTAACAATTGCCTCTTCCTTCTCTCCTAATGTTTTTTCTCACTACCTTGCCTTTAAAATCCCTTACATTCATGACACACATCCAACCCTTGTCGCCCTACTTCCCCCAACCTCCTTCTCTTCTCCATCTCTCCTTCTACCCCTTCTACTCATGATAACATCTCCTCTACCTCTCCTAGCGAACTAGCACCCATTCTTAACAGGGTCAACCTACCTTGCGCTCCAATTGACCTGTTTGCTCCTCAAATGGTCAAACATGTAGTCCCTATCATGTGCCCTTATCTCTCTGACCTCCCTCTCACTGTCTCATTCAAATCTGCAACTGTCCTACCTCATTTGTAGAAACTCTCTGCTGACCCAGCTGTCCTGGTGACCAATTGCCTGGTACTCCACTGATCACTAAGTACCCTGTGGAAAATGGCCTTATATATCCACTTTGGTCTTGGTTTATTATTAAATACTCCATAGAGACGGCACTCATGCATGTCTCCAACTTTCTGTCCAATTCTCACCACTCCAAACTCTTATACACACATCCTTTTGGGTCTCTCTGCCGCTTTCGACACTGTTGACTACTCCTATCTTCTTCTCACTATCCACAACCTTGGCTGTCACGAATACATTATTGCCTAGATTGCTTCCTACCTCAAAGTTTATGCCTTTAATATATTCTGGAAATCTTCTGGACCTCACAAACCTCTGACACCATCCTCCCTATGCCAGTGTCCCACAGGGACCACTCCTTGGACATCTGCTTTTCACCCTGTATACCTCTGCCCTCAGTAGACCTATCCCATCTTTTGTCTTTCATTATCATCTCTTTGCTGAGAACAGCCAAATCCTTTTCTCCTTTACCTGCTTCATCCCAGCGATCTCCGGACACATTACCAACCGTCTCGCTGCAATCTGTCACTTAATGGCTCTCTGCTGCCTCATGCTGAACTCCTTCAAAATGGAAGTCATCTTTCTCTTGGTTTCCAACACTATGCCTACCCTCCCATCTCCTTCCCAGCAGACCATCTTGCTCCCTCACACAAGGCTTGGAAGCTTGGGGACATCTGACTTCAACATTTCACCACTAACTCTGCTGCTCATATTAACCTTCTTAACATTTGAAAATGTGTTGAAAACTCTAACCTTCACACTCCTGCTCAGAAAACATGACTATTGGTCATTGCTACTCATTGCCCCTATTCTCTACTCCTTCCTCCCTCAACACAAAGTCAAGAAGGTTGATACGTGCACTCTCCACAACCTACCTAGATCATGCCCCTCTTTTACCTACAAGATCATGCTGGTTGACCCTTCCTGACCAACTGCTTCCCTTTTAATGTCCTTCTTCTAGTTTGCAAAGATATTAATGATCTTGCTCCTCTGCACCTAGCTGACTATGTCTCTGTCTACTCACCATCTCTTTCCCTTCACTCCTCCTATGCATTCAATTTCACTGTCACATGCCCCATGCCACTTTTTGTGTCTCCTCCAAACTTGCCCCCTCTATTGGAACCTGCTTCTCATCATAATTAAAGGCTGACAGACTGTGCAGCTGTTCACAGCTCAGTTTCAACTTCAGCTACAGGGTCAAGAGGGGGCTCTTGCCTATCGTCCCTTCTTGGCCTCACCACTCCCTCCAGTGCCACATAATAATGGAATTGTGTATATTTGTACAGTACCCCTCTCTAGTTTGCAGCCCTTGCCCATAGGTTAATGTAACATTTGCAAGTCATCGGTTTTCGGTCCCTGGTCTATGTCCCACTTTGCTCTTACCCTCAAAAACTGCTGAACAACGTAGTTTCATCTTTATGCTATTATACAGGCACCCTTCCGGGGAATGCCTCCTCCATCTGCAAATGTGTGATTCTAAGTAATTTCGGATTAAAATTAATATCCCTCGTTTACACATAAATACAAAGAAGTAAAAATAGCAGAAAAGGGGGATAGTAAAAGGTTGCTTGTTCTTATACTTTACAATAGGATTGCATACCTACAAATCCTGCACCATAGTGGTAGCACTAGAGGTAGTATTGGTAGTATTAGTAGAAGTAATGGCATTACCACGTACAGTAGTGCCAGTATTTGTATTACTACCAGTGCTAGGGCAATCAGTAGTATCACTATTAGTTCCACTACTAGTAGAAATGTTAGCTGTAACCACAATGTAAGTATTGTGATTAGCAGTAGCACTACTACTGGGAGTGCTACCTCTGATTCTGCCGGAGCACTAATAGTGGTAGTAGCCATGTTATGTTACTTGTAGTAGTGACAGTAGCGCCATTATTACTAAAACAAGCTGCGCATGCCAAAGCACCACCTAGTAGTTATCCCTAGGCGTTCACCTCCAGGAGGACAGAGCCACAAAGGAATTCATTGTGGGTATGCTATTTTTGTGAGATAATTGTCACTATATTATAGAGCAGCGCTATTTCACAAAGCGCTTCCAAGTTGGGCTTAAAATAGAGCTGCCGTAAAAAGACCATAACAAGTATCACACATCGAGCTAAAATATAAGCTTTTCGGCTAATTTGCATGCCCACAATGCATCGTGCGACGTAAGTGGAGGCAAACATCTAAGGATGTTTACTAGGGGCTGCTGAGTCAAGTGCGGCTTCTTCATTGAATTCTCCTATACTACAAATATTATCACATCAACGAGAATTGTGTGTTCTTTTTATAACTTGAAACATGCATATTGTTTTGATCTGGACTTTAATGGTAGTGCTTTCATGGAGAAATGTAATATTCCGAAATTAAGCCTAAACATCTAAGAGCAGCAATCATTTTCACATTACAACATTCTTTTTTGCAAACCTGTTCTCTTGCCTCTGAACTCACAAACTCCAGCATCCGATTTACCCTTGTGGCTAAAGTCATACTGCTTATGAAAGGTATCAGGTAATATTATCCCCATATATATGGTCGCCGTAAATAATATCACCGGGAAAAGGTTGTGCCGATATTATATGGGTGACCATATATATGGGGACATGGGCAAAAAAAAAACAAAAAAAAGTTTGGGGGTTGCGAGGGTGTCCCCCGCATGTTCCATGCAATAATGTCGCCACAAAAAATGGCAATTTTTCGGCGATATTTTTGCATGGCGAGATTTTTGTGGTGACATTATTACATGGAACCTTATGAAATGTTGCCAAGGAAAGCAAGGGAGGTTGAGTTGCGGTTTAAATAAGAGAGATTGGGAAAAGTGACCCTTTCACTACATGGGCCTCATAAAATGATAACTTTGTTGAAGAGGTTAATTTGCCAAGCTGGAGGTACACACGAATTGGAACTCCATTGTGCCTCCACACTTTGTGGAGCTCATGCAGTAACTAGTTTGAAAGAGGACCTTCCTCAGCGCATTGCAAGTACAAATATTCTGCTCCCCAAACCACAAAGAGGCAAATGTCCTTTAGATGGTTAAAGAGACAGATGTAACCATATGCAGCTATCTAGCTACCTATAGCTTATATATTAGGTGTGTTTGATAATACAATAATTGGTGACTGCTGAAACATCAGTAGACTCAGCTGAATCTTTTACTGCCAAAGAATGAAATCACATTTGTGGGTCTTCTTCCCTAGTTTAGTAATAAATCTAGCTTTATGTCATTGTCAAAAATATGGGTAGTAAGAATTCAATTTTGATGGACCAAATTCTGTGATTTCCATCCCCTCTCCCTGTTAAGAGGCAATTTTATTACATGCATCCAACTTAACTACGCGGACATTACAGAGTTAAGTATAACAGGATAGGTTAGCATGGGTCTACATACAGGATGAAGTGTATTAATATAGAATTTCAGCACATCTGTAACACACCTGTTTTGAATAACCGAAGACATAGCATACATTATAGAGGGCCTTCATTTTATGCAGTGTAAAGTACACATTTTATTATTTATTTGTTTATTTCGAAGGCGCCGAAAGCCCGCGGGCATCGGGCCGCCAACATAAAGACAGGACGGCAATAACAATACAAAGACACAGGACACTTGTTCTGTGGAGGAAGACTAAACATTGGTGTGGTCAGTATATATTACTAACTGTCTTGTAGTCCAATTTATTTAAACAGGAGTGTTTTCAGCTTTTTTCTGAAAACAAGATGATTTTGTCTCTAATCTTATGTTTAGGGGCAGGCCATTCCAGTTTGTGGCAGCACGGATCTGAAAGGCCCTGACTAGGCCGTTTGCTTTCTTGTGTGGTTTTGCACTTAAATTGTGTAAAGGTGTGTACGCGACTAAGTGTGAACCTTAAACTGAGTGCAGAACTTTGTGATTGTGGAAAGTAGTTTGATATTTCAGTGGCTTTTAGGCAGCAACATAGATTGACCAGTGTCTAGGCCGTATTACCTCAACAGGAAAGGTCAGCTCCACCCTCTCTGGTTCACCAAGTGCCAGAGGAATAGTACGCTGCTTTAGAGTGTAGGTGCCAGTGCTGTTGCACATCAATGATGGATTGAAACTATTGTGGGACCGGTCCTGGCCCACCTTATCAATGAGAAGACAATCCAAGAGGTTTAAACAAGAAAAGGATACATTGCTGCATTTTCTGTTATTTGATTAGAACTCTTTGCAATGCTAGTCCATGCATGAGGATTTATAGCCATGTATAAATATATGTGGAGGAAATAAGTCAAATGAGAAAGATCACAGGAGGACGCAGGAGAAGGGAGAGCAAAGAAGTGGAAGCCACAGAGGGGAGATAACAAAGGCAAAGGGAACATGCATTATTTTATCCAGTTTGGATTGTTTTAATTACTCTAAGAAGGAAGTAAAAAGGAGACAGGAGTTTACAATTGTCAGTGCATTAGACTAACCGGCTCTCACCTGCAGCCGGATGTCATCTTTGCACATCTGGAATTCCAGAATTTTGAACCTGATGGGCTCCAACTGCTGTTTCTTGCATGCAGTAAGGATGATCAGAGAGTGGTGGGACTGGGGGCAGGGGTAAACTAGACCTGGGTTACTCAGCAGTCGTGGGGTCGATGGGAGACAGGAAAAGATCATGACGTGATTGTTACGACCTGCAGGAAAGAAAGGACCCTAATGAGGATAAGGCATTCGAGAAGTGATACGTCACAATTGAGGGTGACAAGCACAGCCAGGAGTACATTTAACACTGAAACCTTTTCCTAAGTACCTAAAGTAGGAAGAAACAAAGATGCTGAAGCCAGAGTGAGAGAGAAAGGGGATACTGTACATCAGAAAAATACTGGGGGTCACAACATAGGAGGCAGCCGGTGTGCAAAAGAGCAGCATTAGATGGGAGCTGATCAAAAATGATACTTCCTACTGCCCAGTGCACGGGGCTCTAATCATCTCCATCTCAGAATACCCCTTTCTAACTCAACTATTCCCTTTGCTGTGCTGAGCTTGCTACCCACATTCAACTCACACCCCCAGCAACCGCGATCAGAGTAACATCACTACAGAGCATTTGTCTCCAGAAGAAATATCATCATGTCAATATCTGCAATCAAGTAATAACAAAACCAAACCCTTCGTTTGAAGAATTAATGGCAGCCAACTGTTGCCCACGCCCAGGGCTTTAAGTGGGGTAAGAAATCGAGGGGGGGCCCTTATTTGGGGGCGTGGCTTGTGGGAGGAGTGTGGCCTAAAAAGTACGCAAATCGTAGGGTATACACACAAATATATATAAATGTTATATATTTGTGTGCGTACCTTACTATGGTTTGTGTACTATGCAAGCCATCTTTTCTAAACATAGAAATATGTAACATTTCTACGTTTATAAAAGATGGCTTGCATACTACACAAACCATAGTACGGTACGCACACAAATATATAACATTTATATATATTTGTGTGCATACCCTACGGTTTGCCTACTTTTCAGGCCATCTTTTTTAAACATTTCAGGTTTATAAAAGATGGCTTTGAAAGTACACAATTCAAGCCATCTTTTATAAAGCTTTGACTACGGACAAAATTGTCCGTCGGCAAAGCTTTATAAAAGATGGCTTGAAATGTGTACTTTCAAAGCCATCTTTTATAAACCTCGAAATATGTCGAGGAATCCCCAGGTTCGCCGAGGGTTAAAGACGCCTCGGCGACCTGGGGAAACAAAGGGACAGTAACTGCCTCTGGTGACCTCTCGCGCGAGGGGTCACCAGATGCAGTTACTATGACTGACGGAATTGGCAGCCAGTCACAGCGTTGCTGTGGCTGGCTGCCACTTCTCTGTCAGCTTGCCTGACTTCATTGCAGGCGCATCTCCCCCGGCTCAGTCCCAGTTTTTTGGAGACTGCCGGGCCCCGGCCCACTTTAAGCACTGCCCACCCCACATGGCTCTGCTGTAACAGCAAAAAAGAACCTTCCTGTCGCAGGAGTGCACTAGAGGCAGCGGTCCATGAAGAGGAGCCCTTGAAAGGGATTGTGAAATGGAGGAGACTGGAGCTTGTGAAGAAGGGTGAAAAACCAAAGCCAATGGGGAGCAGGGAATGCAGCCATGTCTTGATGAGCTTGCAAATGGGGCACGTGACCCAGTACCCACCATGACATGGGTGGGTACCTGGCTGCCTGATGAAAAGATGTCTGTGAACACTTATTACTAAAATAATATATTTAATTACATTTCGTAGTGGTCTTCTGGGGCCTTGAGTCTGATGACTGGCTGCTGTTGACAACAAAGTTCATATCTGATCATGTAATGTTGTAATGCGTTCTGTGTTCCCTATAGTAGATGTAGTTTGTGCTTTCACTATAGCACAACCTCGTAGTGTTTACACCTTTCTTTGTGGAGTATATTGTTCACGTTCAATAGCAGAAGTTCAAAGGCACATTCAGATGGTTGAGCGTAATGATGGTTAAAAAGAGAGCTCATTGTAATAAGCACTTCTTGCAGGGATGCCAGATTCTGGCATGGCCAACTCAGCCATTGCACTCTGAGATTGACAAACCTTAGTACATAAACTGCGGTACACATTTCCATACAGTTGTATTTTGGAAAGGCTCCTCTCTGGATGAAGGGCTCTGTGCTAGCTTGACCTCTAGGGAATCCTTTACATGGTGACAAGGTTCTAACTTTGAGTGTGCCACCACCTCTCTCCACTAGATCCAAACAGGCCAACTAGACATGATCCACAGACACTACCACATGATTTCCTGGGTCGCCAGGCATCACAAGACTGGAACTGATAAGACATTGTCAGGTTTAGGTGGGTAATGGTGGGACTATCAGGCAGTAGCTGCTCTCTGGAACCTCCACCTTCAAGTTGGTCTTAAGGAGCACCCGATTACAAATTGGAAAATCAAGATTGATAGGGTAGAATAGGCTGTGCTCCACACCATGCATCGCATTGGCATCCCGGCTAGCAGTGTCAAATGAGAAAACTGCTGCTCGGATCACCTCTGTGGCCCCTCACTCATTATTTTCTTTGAGTCTGCCTGTGGTTTTGGGAGTAGTGTTCTTAGGTAGAACACTTCATCAAGTTACTAGGTCAAGAATGGGGGGGTGGGGGCTATTTTGCAAAGGTTTTCTACCTACCCCTTTTAGGCTATATTCTGTTTCACCAGACTGCACGTGATTACCCTAGGGGGTAGAAACTGTGTCCTACAGTGGGTTGGTCCGTGAGAGCTAGGCCAACGATCTACTTTTGCCAACACCTGTCATGTAGCCAATACGGATCAATGAACCAAACACACTCAGAAAAATAGAACTAAGTGATTTATTAGGGAATGAGCAAAATAATACACGGTTAATGCATACAAATGCAAAAGAAATGACAAAACGATTCTAAGGGCAGTGAGTAACTGAAAGTTCAGAGGAAACTAAAAGTTCAAAATGGCTTTCTTCAGCCTGATGAAGTACAATGTTCCATTCTTGTGACAAAAAATTAAGGTCTTTAGCCTGCAAAAAGCCACTCAAGTCTTTAATTTTCTAACACTTGGGTTTTTCCTTGATCTTAGGGGGTCTTGGCCTGTGCTCTGCTGCATGGTTTTATGACGACGTCTCCCCTTTCTTTCTCTGACTTATTTGGGACTTTTTTGTGGTGTGTTCTTCTTCTGTTTTCCCACCATCTGTTTCGGTTGGTTTGTCAGCTAGAGTAGAGATGTCAGGGTCCTCAGGTAAGAAAATTAGTTGTCTGACTTTAGGTAAGGGCATCTTCCAAAGTCTAAGCTGTGAGCTAGGGAAGTGAGGCAGGGTAAAGGGGTGGCCAACTACTCTGTGATCATTCCCTCTACTCTGATGCCAGCTTATCATTTATTTTTTAACAAAAGATGTTATTGACATTTTGTAACGAGAAAAAACAAACACTCAAACATAAAAAAAAATACAGTACAGTCCATTGACAATACTGCCACACATTCTCATTTTTAGCCATGGTGTCCCATCTCCCCTCTCTCCCCTGTCCCATTAGGTCATTGATATCCCCCCTTCTTGACACGAACGGGAACATATTGTTCTATTCTGCGTATCTGGCCTAGCCACCTCCCATCTTCATGGCTCATACTGCCTCTATCCATCGGGCCTAAATTATTTCCTGTTTCTGGGGACACCCCCAGTGACTGTACACCATTCTTTCAAGGTCACAACAATAGTCTATCCACTCTCTCCTCTTTTGTATACTTGATATGTTGGGACTACCCCAGTCTGCTGCCAGATCCCTTTTACCAATCATCAGGGCTGTCTTAATAAGGCTCTTTTCCCTAGAGGTAAAGCCAGTATTGCCCCAGATGTGGAGTAGCCCAGGTTCGGGGCGGTCGGTACAGGACACCCAATAATACTGGAAATTGCATCCCTAATCGAGCACCAGAAACACTGTATAGCAGGGCATTTCCAGGCTGATAGCAGTCTTACACTGCAAGCAAAACGAATCCATCGTCTTTCCCATGCGGTGTAGCCTTTCCTCGGTGTAATACACATGGTGAAATATTTTATATTGTACAAGGTGCAATCTGCATACTTGCTTCTCGGGGTGAGCCTAGGGCCTCTATCCAATCCTCCTCTTCCAATGCTCCTACATTTGCCACCCATTTACCCTTTAGGTTGGTCAAGGGTTTTGAGGTGAAATTAGTTATCATCTGGTAGAGCACCATAATCGCTTTTCTGGTAATTTCCCCTTCCAAGAGATAAGCTTCTATGGGAGATTTTTTGGGGACGTCCCAACTGTCTTGTCGTACTTGAGGCAAGGCATGTTGCAATCATATGTAAGTGTATCAGTCTCTGTTCGTTAAAGTATATGTGTCCGCTAAGTGTTGAAAGGAGGACGGTTGGCCCTGTGCTCTGACATGCTGTAACTTCTTAATCCCCAGTGTCTGTCATCCGGTCTGAAGACCCAGCTTTTTGACCGAAGGAGGGTCAGCATTACCCTAAAGCATCCAATGTACCTATAGCTTCCCAACCCATTTCCTTCAATATATCCCTTTGTGCTTCTAATCTACCTATCCCTGGTTGAGGAATCAGTGTCTTTGAGGGTGATCATATATCACCTGCAGAGGGGGGTGAACTCCCATGCATTCCCTCTGCAACCTGATATACGCTAGTCCCCTATTACACTATACCCACTCATGTATTGCCATAAGATGTGAAGCCCAATAGTATTTTTGAACATTGGGAAATCCTAGTCCCCACTCTCAGACCAATCTGGTCAGTGTATTGAGTGTGATCCTCAGGGCTGACGTGCCCCATATAATCTCCATTTGGATATTGTCTAAGGCCCGGAATACTTTCTGGAGGATATAAAAGAGCCTAGGTAGTGTCATCATTTTAAACAGGTTGGCCCAGCCCACCATTGAGATAGGGATGGTTGCCCAATGTTTAATATCCTCCTGCAACTTCGCAATCACTGGAGCCAGATTATCCTGGAGGAAGGTATTGACATTCACTCCTTGAGTCTTGTGCTTTCTTCAGAGGGCAATTGTCCGGTATGGCCTCCACTTCCCCTTTCACTGGCATGAGTTCGGACTTATCCCAATCAAGACAGAGTCCACTAAATTCTCAGAATCTCTGGACCACCTCCATCACCACCGGGTTAGTAACCTTAGTGTCCCCTATATAAATGAGAACATTATCCACATATAGTCAGATGCGATCTTTGCTCCCCCCCTGGCCATAAGAATCCGATCTCACATTGGCCACCAAATGTTCCATGGCCAGTAGAAACAAAAGTGACAAGAGGGGATACTCCAGCCTTGCTCCCCTTTGAAGCAGAAAGAATATGAAAATGTACACGTTGACTCTCACTTTGGCCCCTGGGTCGGCATCTGATGGCAGCTTTTAATTCTGGTGCTCTGACCTCTTTCTTGCTTGCCTCTACCTAGTGGGACCACTTCAACTTTCACTCCTTCTCTTGCTCGATCCCTCAGATTTCTTCTCTCTTTGCCCCTTCTCTCTCTCTTTCTCTCTCTTTCTCTCTCTCTCTCTCTCCTCTCATTATTCGGCTCTTCAAGGGAACACCCTACTGTGAGAAGCTCCACAAACGCCTGGTTCTCCTGTCCAAGGCATTCTTCTTGTGTCTCCATCTCACATTTATATATTCCCAGTCTGGCTTCTCTTTCCCTCCTTCTTCACTATGATCACTGTCATCACATTCTGTGTCCCTATGTGTACTGCTATTATTTTCCTCACCATCTTCCCTTTGGTTACTGTCCTCATCTTCTTCACTCCTCTAAGTACTACCCTCCTGGAACCCACTCTTACCTTGAACACCTACACCCCTCTGGAGACATTGTTAATTCCTTGAGGCACCACCATCCTTCGCTGCACTGCTATACCCCTCAAGTTCCTTATCCCTGTGGGCACCTGTTTCACTGCTTTAAGCACCACCCTCCTCTGCACTACTATCACCTTCAAATTATTTACCCCTCTGAGCACCTACTCAACACCCCTGTTCATCACTACTCTCTGCACTACATGTGTCACCCCCTTTGCCACTAGGCTGGCCCTCCTTTACTCTTGCTTTATTGCTCCTTCATCTGTTTCCCTGAGTGTCTCCTCCAGCACCCCGGATCCATCTCTGCCCAGACCCCTAGACCTCTCTTCCAATTCTCTAGGCCCTGAGTAGTCTCCTACCTTCTCCTCCCTTCTCCAAAACTGTCACCACTGCCTGTTAAAGGACAGGACAGCCCTTTATGACCACCTACCAATGCCTGTGCAAACTCAGGGTGAGTCATTCTGGCAAGGACAGGATAGGTCCTTTCTTTGGAGTGTCAACAACACGTAGTATGAGGCCACACACAGAGAGGCTTTCCACCAATACACACAGTTGCATACTGTGTCATAGACAACGAGACTCTGCTGTGGGAAAGGTATGAATGAGAAAGACTGCAGCAGAGCTGTGTTCTTGCAACTGTCAAAATTGGTGAAGTTCCTCCTTTTGCCAGGCCTACACTGAACCTTACCACGCCTTGCTATTTAGGTTTTTAGTAGATATCTTTTGGCATTCCTACAGGCACCCTGTCCCCTTACCCTCATCTCAGAAGTGGAGCCTTACATAGACAGGCTTGTCCATATGCAGGTGAGAACCTACCTTCCTGGTTTTCATTTCCTTTGAGTGTTTCCCTATCCCATATTATAATTCTCTGTCCCTTATCTCCTTTACACAGCTCCTGAGCTCCATTTCCTTCTACATCAGTGGGTCTTTACGGTAGCACCCCCAGCCTTGTAGGAGAGATCTCACTGTATTGTTCCACAAACCGATGAGCTGTTTCCTTACAAGTCTGGAGCGTAATTGATTCTCACAGTTTCCTAGATATCGGCAGCCCTTCAAAGTTCTGGAAGAAGACACTCTCCAATTTACAGCTCAGACTCCAAACACCTACACTGATAGAGTGATTTTGTGTGTTTTTGCAGTGTTGCTTTCCCACCCTGTCTGATGAAAGGGGAATCAGATGTGTTACCTGGCAAGAGGTTTGGCGTAGAGAAATCAATATGCAACTTTCCATCTTAAAAAAGAGTGAATGAATGTAATACATTTTACATGTCTCATTTCTAGCTAAATAATAATATACAGTATTATTCAAAGTGAAGTGAACTGCGTGGAAAAATATAATGGAACTTCAAATTATGTTTGTTATGCTCCACAACAATGTTAGAACTATACCACTGTGAGAAAATACTAGAATTGTTCATTTATATTGCATTTTCACATGAATTCTCTAATAAAAGGAAAATAACACATTTAAAAATGGTTAAAATAACAGATGGATTTTCCCTTCAATGGCATCCAAATTATAAGAATATGCTGAGAAATTAAGTTCTATTTATGCTTCATGGCTGCAAAAAAGTGTGTCCGGGACTGTGGTCTGTTCTTTTTCTCATAATCATACTCCAGATGATTGGGCCTTAGTATTTTTCTACATGTGCCAGAAGTTCCAACTTCCATATGCATTTCTCTGCATGTCCTTAGCATTGACAATAAACTGTATTTTGAAGGGCTTCAGAAATGGTTGCAGTGTGTGAAAGACAACTATTCGCCATTCACAGGTGCTCTCCCAAGCCAGGTAGCGAGTAAGAGGCAGAAATCCCCTACACAGAACATCATTTTAGTTATTTCTCTCTATAGAGCACTTTCTGTTCTCACTTTACTCCAGAGGAAAGGACTTTCACTTTGAAGTTCCCCACATGCGTGCCATTTTTCCTGACGACAGGAACCATGTGATGCAAAATTCTGACCAACCAACACTGTTCAAATTTCCAAGTGTTGAACAACAATTCAGCAAGGTGCTCACACATTCCTATTTTGCTGAAGCCTTAGGATGTAGCCGTAGGATGTGACAAGCTTGGAGCTAAACATCTGTTTTTCATCATTTTTCTGGAAACATGAGTGAACGAGGTTGATGATTAAGGGTGTTTGAGACTGGGCAGGCAATTTAATTTTCACGTGAAGTTTAAATCAAAATGAATACATTCTGTGAAATTGGTAAATATGAGACAATTAAAAAAACATATAACCGGTACATTTGGAGAAAATAAATTAAGTGATGACAAATAGGTTTTGTGGTTTTCAAATCCTGCAAAATAACTGCAAAACAGTCGAATTTCCCAGAACATTAAGTGAAAAGTCTTTACTTTTATTTTCCACTTCATTTGCTGATATCCACAAAGTACATTCTTTCAGCAGTTTTATCAAATGTTGAATTAAAAAATAAATGCATCATTTCACAATGTCCTGAAATTAAACAATTATTTTTGCCTGCCATTGCATGGCAGAACTTAACTTCTGCACACTCCTACTTCTGATGCTGAGCCACAAGTGAGAGCAGAGAGCTCCACTAGCTGACACATCTCTTGATAAAGAAAAACACAGTGATCTGATGCAATATTTCGTAAAAGCCTAATTGAATACATTTGGGCATATAAACCTCGTGCATGATTTACAACGCTTCCTTCACTGGGATTGCACCATTGTAAACCGCTTTTGTAAATCAGGCCCTTTATCTAGTTTGCATGAGGATAAAAGCTGTGCAAAGAAAGAGCGAGTGAATATAAAGCTGTTAAGTGTGAAAGGTTTACAATTATTCATGTTATGCTCAGTCACTTGCTGAATCCCTTCATTTGGAATGTTAAAAAAAACATTCATGCACAATACGAGTTGGACCAAGAGAGAAAGAAAAACGAAATGAAACTCAGCCACAGCATTTTACATCTTTGAACACAATTTTAATTAACACTAAAAGGTTCAAAAACAAATCTTCATAATTTAGTAAAAGGTGTGAAAACACGTGCGTTTAGCCTGACATGTGTGTGACTAACAAGGGTAAAAGGCGTTCAGCTAGACCGAAACGCAGAATCTGAAGTAATCCGTATGACCTCCATATTATGATTACCCACACACTGAGAATTATAACAAAAAGATGTTTGTAAACAAGCCATGCTTACCTTATAAATAAATGCTTTGCTTTGCTTCATAGCTTTAGAGGAGTGAAATTGCTGCTCATAGCAAACCCGGAGCAGCAGTGCCAAATGACTCATGGCTAGCATCGCCTGGGACTGTCTACCAGAGCAACAAGCGCCTGAGAGTCCCCCCAGCCCCCCCCCCGGCCCATGTTATCAAAAGAAAGGACACATTGGGTGTTAGGGTTTTTCTTCATGCTCTGGTGCCATGAACAAGGCGCCCTTCACAGGCATGTGCCACTTCTGCATGTCTGTGAAATGTGTAAAACCTCGTCTTCCTTTTTTTCGAGACCGGATGCTCGTTTCTGGCCCCCTTTCTTGAACCATGCATGGGAAACTGCACTGCACCCGCAGTAAGAGGTGGTCCTATCTGTGGCACGACATTTATGGGCAGTTCCTGGCACACCTTCAGATGTAACTGTTAGAACATGCATTCTGTCATGTCGTGTAACTGTCACATCCCTGCCTGCCAATGTAAACTGTAATGGTGCCATTTTTGGTTTTGGAAAATTTTTTGTGGCGCTTGTTCCACAAAATTGCCGAAGTCATTGTTATAGAAGAGAGAGAGAGAGAGACGTGGTTTCTGAACTCAGAAAATCTGGTTGGCATAGCAACTGGCAATACCACAGCATGAAAATGCCAACTGACTAAAGTTTATTTTTGAATCCCCTCCACCATACTACCCAAATGAGGAGTTCCCTAACAAATATTTGCTCCAATCAGTAGCTTTTTGTAAGAAGCAACTTGGGTGCCAGGCTTTCCATTCCCCAGCCACACAGTGAAGTGATTTTGGGGTATTGTGAGCTATTTTGCATTGAGTTCTTTTTGGGCTACTTTTGACAGCAGATTGCGTTATTGAGTCCTCCCAAGCTGTCTGTCTATTGTCACCCACCCACCCCAAGCCCACTCTCTCTACCATCCACACAGACTCTCTCTACCCCACCCCCATGATGTGTGCTGGTTGGATCATGTTTGGGCTACTTTGTGCATTTATTTTTTCAACAAGTCCTCCCATTCTTCTTTGTTCTTCATGTTTTCTGCCCCAACCAACTAACACAACCCACCCTACAGCCACTTTCTCTACCCAGACCCACCAACTCTGCCCCACTCTCTCCCTCTCTCTATACTCCCACCCACCGTACCTCCACTCTCTCTACCCCACACCCCACACTCTCTCTACATACTCACCTTCCCTCTACCCCATCCACCCACCAAACCCCCACCCTCTCTACCCATGCACCCTGCCCGACTCTCTCTACTACCACCCACCCACTCACCCTACCCCAATCCTCTGTACACCCACCCACCTGCCACCCACCCTATCCCCATTCTCTCTACCCCATCAATCCACCCCCATCCACAATGTCTCCACTCCTACACACCCACTCTCTACATACACACCCTCTCTCTATCCCAGCCACCTACCAAACCCCTACTCTCTCTACCCATACCCACACACCCTACCCCCACTCTCTCTACCCTCAATCACCCAACCACCACTCTCTCTACTACCAGCCATCCACCCAACTCCCTGTTCTTACCCCTCCCTACCCCCACTCTCTCTACCCCTCCAGCCCACCCTACCCTCACCCACTGTACCCCAATCCACCGACACATCCAACCCGAGTCTCTCTAAGCCCACCCACTGTAACCCCCACTCTCTCCACCCTCACCCACCTCACTCCACCTCTCTTTCCTCACCCTCCCATTCCATCACTGTCTCTCTCTACCCTGACCCACCCACCCTATAACACTGTCTCTAAGCACATGCATGCACCCTACCCCACTCTTTCTATCACCACCCACACACCCTTAACCCACTATATCTACCCCCACAGTCCCACCCACACTCTCTCTACCCCCAAACCACCCTACCCCCTCTCTCTCTACCACTGCCAATCCACCCTACTTCCTCTCTTTCTACCTCACCCATCCAACCTACCACCTCTCTCTCTATGCTCAACCACCTGCTCTACCCCCTCTCTCTACCCCAACCACCGAAACCCCCTCTCTCAATCCCCACCCACCTCACCTCCTCTCTATTCAACCATAACCCCTGTCTCAGGCACCATACTGCAATCTCTCTAGCCCCACCCACCCTAACCCCTCTATTCCCCCAACGAACCTAACAGCCTACCCCCTCTCTCTACCTCTCTCATCCTTCCTTTCCCACTCTCACTTTATTTCTTACAATCTCACTCTCACCCTTTCTCGCTCATACTTCCTCTTGCTCATCATTGATGGCACCCTCTATCAATGGCTTCCTCCTTTGTGTTATACCCCTTCTCATTATATTGCACTCCTGCACCCCTTATCACATCCTCCTTTGACTTTTTGAACTCTCCTCCTTGGTGCCTTTAAATGCAAAATGCAAATAACAGCAGTAAACTCCCAAACTACTGGGTTTGCCAATGCTTGCTAATTTTGGCTATTGCATTAGAGTACAGCTAGGGAGAAATGGCATAAGGGGAGGTACACAAGGTGCACAGGTGTTGTTTAGTTAGCTACCCACCCATTGACTGCCCATGGCCATGCTAATCCCTAAGGCTATTCCCACCAACTCCTTGCTGTTATCAGATCCACCAGGGAACTCTTTCAGCTAGCTTAATCAAACCTTACCATCAAACTGTGTACACGAAGTGCCTGACAGAGTTTTTGAAAGTATCCTTCTGAAAAATAATGACTTAGGTGAAGCTGTACATGAGCTACTGGTGTAATAAAAATGCCTTAACCAGGTCTGCTTTCAGCCACTCAATTAATAAGCACTATATGAGTTTTCTTTACCGAAGACCTGTTAAAAACAAGCATTGGCATAGCAAACAGTTTTGGCTTATATGTAGGTATTAGGCATTTGCCAGGCACTGCTTACTTGCACCATTTTGCTGCTGCCACCATTGATGGCCAGCTTATACCACTAAAGAATTGCCTGTAAAATGAATTTCCCATGCCCAGGCAAAAGCCCAAAATGCTTGTTCTGGGAGAATGGAGTCCTGAAGTGTAGAAATTACTGTTTTCTTTTGGAACAGTCTCTTTTATGTTGTTTGATAAGAAGACAGTGCATTTATATAAATATAAATAAAATAAAATACAAATATAAATACCCCAAAAAATCCCCGGTCTACTGATACCACAGGTGCCTATGCAACCTATATAGTATAGGAAAAGTGGTTGACACATGCAGCAGAGACTTTGAAAAAAAAAACATTATTACAAAAAATCTGTGACCAGTGCTAACATAAAAAAACACAATGAACAAACAATAGGCCTCATTACTAGTTTGCTGGTAATTTTGCGGTAAATGTGCCAAATTGCTGCCAAACTCAATTACCGTTACCACCCCTCCGTCCAGTGTGGTTACCAAGGGATTACACGTTGTGGTTATTCCCCATTTTTGGAGTCCGTAGGACTCCATCAGTATTTTTGGCAGATTTACCGCTGGCAGAATTACAGTGTGGTAAATCTGGCAACTCTTTGGGGTAAAGTGGCAGTTTCAACTCCAGAGCTTTTTGTCACCTCCAAATTGATTGTGTTGCAGGAAAAAAAACAGTATTTCCGTTACTGCCCAAAAAGTGGTGGTAACAGAATTTCCACCAGTTTCTTCCCACACTGCCGATCTTGTATGAGTGTCCTAAATATACAAATACTGCAGGGGTAACCAACTGAGAACAACACCTCACAAAATCAAACACCAAAATGCAGCCCTGCACATAAATCTCTGCTTTGTTGCATAAAAATGCAGTGTCATCACATTTGTAGTACAGGACAATATCACAAAACAAAATGCACTTTTTTTCTGGCTCAGATCACTTCAAAATTAAAGAACTCTATTTGGCAGTTGCTATGACAATTGTGTTGTTACTTTAGATGAAATCCTGCATAATGTAACACATGCCAAAATGTTGCTTATTTGTTTTGTCAGTTTTATTTATTTAAAATTGAAAACGCACTTTCAAACATAATAAAAACATAGTGCAGATGCAAAAAGCCATTTCAATCGCCAGTGTGCATCTTTTGGCATGTGCGCCAACAATGTACCCTGTTCAGAATCGTGGCCTGGATAGAGGCGGGGCTCTGTACGTCAAATGGGTAAACGGGACCCTACAAGCTGGCCTTTGCTCACCTCTTCAAGTTGTGGTACAAGGTAACACTTCATCACATTGAAGAAAAAGACTATCCATCAGGGGTTTTATTTAAATACTGTTTATCTCCTAAAAGATAAATACTATAAATCCCAAGGCTGTGCTGGATTGGTAAACTCCCATGTCCCTATGTGGAATCAAACAGAATCGCTTAACCCCAAGAGTAAGGTTCAAGTTCGGGGGCATCGTAATTCCAGGGACTCACTTGGGCTCAGCAATATCCATTCATGAGTTCACATGACAAGTAAAATGGTGGTCCCTTGGCAGAGCAGGATCTGGTCCTGATCATAAACTTTGTTCACATTTCGATCAAGGGGTACAAGGTCATGTGGAACTAGGATGCCGGGGGCAGAAGCAGCCACGGTCTTAAAGCTGAGAGCTCACGGTGGACAGCTTGATATGGCTAGGAGATGAAGTCCACCTTCCAGTCCGAAATGGCTACAACAGAAGAACGAAGGCAGAGTCCCAACACTCTAGAGTAGGTAAGGTGGACCTCTGTGGGTGTATACATTCTATGGAAGGTGGTAACAGGTATTCAGGCTTTGGCAGCTTAGCAGATGAAGGTTTCTGGGTCTGCAAACTCTTGGCCATTTCAAATCTCATGCGCCCTTTCTTCCAGCAGTAGGGTCACTTGCCTGACCTGGGCGGGTGAGACTTGGAAGAGGTGGCTACTGAAGCTTCTGCCCTACCTAGGTCTGCCGAAACAAGGTAAGTGACAATGCTGCCACCATGCATTCCGGCTCTCCACTGAGCATGTACGATGCCAACAAACGAGATGGCCATGACTAGCATCTGCCCCATGTCAGATGGGTTCCAATCTAAAATGATTAACTCACTGTTTTCTTTACCAGTATGAAGAATATATATCCTTACAAGACTTCAGACTCATACTTAACTTTGTATTCATTTTCGGGAACACAGCAGGCTACTTATTATCCAGGTCCTTGATATCGATGGGATAGGACGCCCCTCCACCACTTCTTGAAGCTACCCTGGCTGCAGTCCGGAATGCTTTTGATGCAGCAATGGAATGGATATAACAGATGTACCAGCTGTCTGATTGGATTTTCTTATCCACTAGTTAAATTGTCTGTGAATAAAAGAATAACCGTTGCCATGCATAGACCCCCATGCCAGTCTCCCGCTAGGAGCACAATTCAGCTTTTCTTATTGCCACCAATGCATGGACATGCTAATCTTTGTCAAGACATGCCAGTGCCCTGAAGAAGGGTGGGTTACTAGAACTTTGGCACGTCCTTTAAGATCGAAACTAATATGGCGCTATCAGGAATGGCTACAATAAAAACCATTAAGAGTTACTGAACCACAGAAAACAAAGGTTCACATTTCACTATTAAATCATTTTAAATATGTGAAAACTGTATTCAGTGGACACATCATAAAACAATTTTGCATTCTAATTTTTATGGGCAAATATCAGGACATGGATCCACTCAAGATTCAAGACATTACCCGTTAAAGTGGCTGGATTGGGCTTGATCTGCACTGCCACTGGACATTCAGACAGGCATATTGTTGCCATGTATTTGTATGGTTTTCTACCATCATTCCCGTGGCCACGCCCACCTCTCACACAGTCTATAGGAATGATGTCCGGCCGCAGGATTTCAGTGCTAGATTTTAGAATCAAGGGCCTGTTAAACAGCTGTCCTGCACTCCCTGAAAATTAACAACAATGACACCAACCAGGGATGGCACAAAACAGCCAGTTAGGTTAGTGTACTGAACTAGGAATAACGAAGTACATTATATATTACCTGTTATTGGAAGGTAGGGTCCTGGGGGCCCACATGATTTCTTGTGTCCTTGATTAGTTCTAGAGAGTAAGGTTTGTCAATGAAAAGCAAACACAAATATGGGTGAATCACACAGAGAAATCAAATCAGAATGATAAAATGCCACTTCAGAGCTAAGGACATTAAGTCGTATTTCAAATAGAAGTAAGCTTTGGAGACATGAGGGACACTGTATGAGAGCTGTAGACTGACCTACAATATGCAAGACCATTGACAGGGTTAATGGGCTGAACCACTTGTTAAAGTATCTTTCTTTGTATGTACCACTGCTGCAAAACCTGGTGACTCTGCTCCCACCTTCTTTTACACTCGCTGAAGAGCATGGTGTCTGTGTTTCCGCTCATGTTACCCAGACGGTAAAGCCCGGTACCCGTGATTCCCTCTCATGATAAAACAAACTTGTCCAAAGACAACAGACAGTTGTGCTCCCAAACCTTTCTAAATGCCTATTTTTGTGAGGACTGTTTGTTCAGAGTGTGGTACTGTATATCTGCCTCCACTGCATCATCATGGTGCTATGGTAAAGACATTGGCCCTCATTGTAGGTTTGCGGTATCCCACTGGTAATTCCAGTGGGATACCGGCAAAAATGCCTTATTGTCTCCACCACCCGATATCTCGGTAATGCCGGTATATTAGGGGCGGCGGAGAGCTGGTACGTTCCCATGCAGTCCTAGGAAACCATGGGATGGGATTGCCTGAATCACCAGTACCGTTAGTAACAAACTTGAAGTGTGCCCGTCGGAAAAAATGCTGGAGCCGGAATAACCGCCATTTTTTCCAGACCGGCAATCTTATAATGAGGCCCATTGAAACAGTAAATATTGGAGAGAAATTGAATGGAGGTTTGCAAAACTCTGTGTCCCTGAGAATGATATGCTACCCACCCATCAAGGCACAATGCAGCAAAATGGACATGTCACCCCAGCAGCGACTCGTGGGGGAATTTCAAATAAGTGCCCAAGGCAGACAATGTGGTTAACAGGGAGGTACCACAACAAAGTGAACACTAAAAGTGTTAATGGGTCAGTGGACAACGAGTGTTTGGACAGCTCCCCCCCCCTTAGACAAACCATGGGACAATACTGTGGAGGACCAAAGGTTAACAACCGTACAGAACATGATAGTAGCACTGACATCCAATTGTCCATTGTGCCTCAATGAGGCCATTGTATATCTCCAAATATGAACTCTGAGGTACTTCTGCTCACTTCTGTCAAGTTGAAAATCATCAGGGAAAATGTTGGTACACAGGGTACAGTGCACACTGTATATCAGCGGGGCACTTCACCTACACTAGCTGTGGGTACTAATAACACATAAACACGACATATTATGAGTAGATTTAACATGCGAAAATGTTTATATGTGGAAAATGAAATTCTACCTTTTAATCAAACACTTCAGGTTTGGTTAAGTTTCCCCTTTGTACCTTTATAGGGGCTTCATGTATGTGGTAGACATGGTAAATATGGTGAAATGACAAGTCCAGATTTTTGTTGTAAGTGCTAAGAACATCCCGTTCTGGTCTCAAAGTGAGGCACAAACCAAATAAATACATTACAATAGAAATACAGTAAAAGGTCCTGCAAAGGAAGCTGACCGGGCCAGCAATGGTCCAACGGTACATTAGTCTGAGTGAGATAGGCCAGATATAAGTGAGGGCCTTGTGAGGGATCAGGGCCGTTACCCGCCCACTCGGCCCCCTTTGCAAGGTTTATCGATATTAGCAAACTGGGGCTCCCTACGGTGTATTAATAGCTTTAAGGCATTATTTTTCCAGCAGATGGTAGAGAGGCAGGTAAGAGGGATTGGGTGGGGAGGAGAGGAAGGTGTCAGGAAAGACAGAGGGAACATAGGAGGACAAGAACAGGGGAGAGGGGGAAGAAAAGACAGAGGCCCAAAAAATGGTGGACACCTGGTGGAGGCGCTCAGGCGTCAGGTGGTTACTGTGGTATTTCGCCCATGTCTCCGGCCACCTGATTGGTCTGCTCCTCCCCACCGAGTGATAATAAAAAATATATCACGTTATCCAGGTCACAACCCGTTGCCTTCCCCCTTTAATGGTAGGTGTCTCATCAAGTGGAATACCAATGTTTCACCCCTGAACCGATGCGCACACTAGGAAAACTATTTGTTTTTTTTCCTTCTGTTTTCATGAAGTTTTAAAGATAAGTAAACCATTCTAAGCTAAAGTGGCTACATGGTGCCCTCCTCCAAACCACAGGCTCACTAGGAGTCACTAGCTTGTTAGTGGTAGTGAAGCTTCCTACCACATAATGTGGCTCAAAACTAAAAACACAGAGGCCTTCCAAGAAAAAATCTTCACAAAACAATGTGGCCAGAGCCAGGTCACTCACCCCAGTCATGTCAGAGTCATGATCCCTCCTAGAACGTATGGAAGCAGTGTTTTGGCCATCTGAAACAGACATCTTACAGGTAGGATGGGGGTCAGGGGGTACGGGGTCTCATTCAAGTTCAGCAACAACAAGCTGAATGGCCTTTTCCATACAATCTCAGAATAGGGCAAAGTCTGCTGTGCCACACTTTCTCTCACAATTTTGTATTTGCAGGAAAAACCTGATAGATACAATGGGTCTCATTATGAGACCGGTGGCAGCCGTGCCGGTAAAACCGGCACAACTACTACCGGTATAAATTTTTTTCCGGCCCTCAAGTGGGCAATTACTGGGTCATTACAGCCGTGCCGGACCCGGTAATTGCCCATTCGCGGGCGCAGGAATGAAATGCTCCCCGTTCCCATTTGAGCCCCATAGGGGATGGTGCTGGTGCATCTGACATGCTCTGCTCGCGGGTGCCGGTACCAGGGACGTCATTTAGGGTTCGCCAGAGGTCGCAAATGCGACCTCTGAAGTCTCCCTTGCGACCTGTGTGGTCTTCCTTGCGACCTCTGTCTTAAAAGAAATGGAAAGAAAAACGAAAACAACACTTTTTTTTTTTGGTAATGCAAGCTCCTGGGCTGTGGCCAGCACCATGTGTCTCTTTACTTCTGGAATGGCTGGCTTTCTTGCTCAGGCCCCTTTAAAAAAAAGAAGAAAAATAAGAACAGGAGTGCCACAAGTCTAACACTTTCAGCACTGACCCTAAATAAGAAAGAATAGGAATACCAAATAATGTGTCTTTCTGGAATTCTATACAATAATTGCTAGACTTATCAAAGGTTTATTTCAGGCACACTTCGGGGGGCGAGTCACTGATTTAGTCTGTTCTCAAATGCCTCAACTCAGTCTTTCATCCTTCTGAGGTCGATAAATGAGTACCAATTCAGGTTGGGTGATATTGAATGTACATTTTTTCTATATAAAGCGCTGAAAGGTCGTGTAATGTCACTTTGGGGCGGTGTCAAATGACATCACTTCCTGTGATGTCATCAGGGGTAAAGGGTCGTGTAATGTCACTTCCGCTACCCCTGGCATTTTGGCAAAATGACGTCCCTGGCCGGTACGCCTGCCAGGTCAGACCTGGCGGGCGGAAAGGCACCCGCAAGAAGAACTCGTAGTTTGCCAGTCCATTAACAACAGTACCGGCAAGCTTACCGGTACCGTTGTTACCGGACTGGCAAACTTATAATGAGGCCAAATGTGTTAAGCACTGCTGGAACGGCTGCCTCTGAGCCTTTAAGCTGAACTATATTTATTCATGCAACTTTAAAACTACTCCATCAATGAATGGACTTTATTATGGGTACACCTGCTCTTGTAACAGCCATAGTTTGTGTGTGGGCGAACTCATAGCTGCAAGCATTATCTAGCACTTCGTGGAAAGCTAACACACAGGAACTGCCCAATTGGTTTACAATTTGGTTGTGCTAACTTTTCAAGCAATGCTGAACCTGGTGAGCCAATGATGACAGCAAAAGACTGCCTTTTTTTGCGTCGTCTCAGCGCTTCCCCAATGGGTGTGAACACGGGTCCCTCAGGGGGCTTCACCCTCTGAACACCCCATGGCAAGCACCCCTGACAACATTTCCTGCCACGTCTTGTCCTCCCTCCAACCCCCAGCCGTCGCGCCCCAAACCAACCATGTGGGACAACCCTCTACCCTGGTGTCCTTCCAAGCCACTCCCCCTGTCCTCCAACCTCCGCCCCATAAAACACGTATCTGTTCCATCATCGGGGCCACCAACCCTCCCCTTCCCCTGTTGCGTTTTTCTGTGGGCGGGGTTTCCTTTTCAGCCTCTTTTAGAGGCGGTCCATGAAACGTGGCCTGAAGTCACCAGCCCACACTGGACAGAGCTTGCTCGTGCTTGCCAGTATATGTATACCTAAATCAGGTCATAAACGCAATATAAGCATGCTAGCTGAGAACGTGTTCATGTTGAGTGTACATGCATAACACTAAGACTGTCAAGCTTTGACATGAGTCGTCTGATGTTAAAATTACAGCGAGAGGCATTAAACTAATGAAAACATTTGTAAGGTCATTGCAGAATACTAGTAATTTGATGACAAAATTAGGGAATCCAAAGCAGCCAAAGGCTCCGTTGACCTTCACAATTTTACGAGAAAGTTATGCGCTTCAAAATATATCTTGGGACAGCCAATATTATCTGGGATGGGGGCGAACCCACCCTTAACCAATATGAAAATATGAACTGCACTGGGAAATGTTTTCAAGTGGGACGCTGTGGAGCATCAAGGGTCTTGTTAGAGTTGCTCTCGAGACCTCAGATAGCTCACTTGACATTGTTTCAAAGTGTGAAGAGTGATCCATAGGCATAAGGAGGATCACCCAGGGTCTCTCTCTCTCCCAACCTCCTGAGCCAATTAGTCGCCTAGACACAAGGTGAGGGGTAAAGGGACAGAAGTACACGATAAAATACACAATCTTACAGGAAGCGAACACCCACACTATACTGTTAGACATGGAGGCTGGGTCGACGAGGCAGCTCAACTCGCTATTGCACCACTGAAGACAACTGAGCCTAAATGGATATTTAACAATCAGAGCTACGCGCACTACTACAGCAGTGGAAAATAACAAGCACACCAATGTTTCAATAGTGGGGTCCAGAGTTCTGTATGTATTGGATTCCTAAAGCTAAGACCACTGGACCGAACATAAATCGAACATAAGAACAAGGAACCTGAATTCCCCAGTAGCTATGCACTTTATAGAGGATAGACACAACATAGCCCAAATCTACTGGAAGGGGAGGTGATCTAACAAAATGATTACTGCAAAAATAGCATGGATCGAATGCTTGTACTCCATGATACCTAGGGGCATGAACTGTGACTGGGATTTGACATGCTATCTGTAGTGTGATGCATGTAAGGTTAAAGATGATAGATTACTGATATATTTCGGCAGACATACGGAGTAGGCCCCTTTGGTTTTTCACTTTAGATAATCTATTCAATAATTATCTATTGTTGTCCAGATTGTAAGCAGGCTAGACTGTGAGGGATCCGTCCGCATACAATTTGCTTTTTTTGGGGGCTTGGTTGGGGTTAGTGAAAAGCATGTTCATCTGCGGTTTGTTTTATGTTTTATGTATGTCACCATAGAAGGCCTTTCACCTCCCTATACAAGATGTTTTTTCGTCTGAGATTTCTTTGTTATGTTAACTGAGAATTTGACCTAAATAATTGGAGTAGGCATGGCTGAGAGGGGATTATTCATGTGATGTAAAGGAGTATCTGTGTACCTTTCTGCTCAGGATCTTGCCGTTAGAGAATGTGCTTGGGAAATCCTAGGCACCTGCAGGTGTTCTATGCATAACCTATAACAATCGCTAGTTTTTGGGTGTCATCACGGAATTTGGGCTGTCGGCTAGAGGATGTGTACATCTTCATACTTCTTGCACTGTCACTGTGAAACATATTTTATTGATCGTGACTTTACGAGCATGGACTGATACAGTGTTGCCCCTTATAGAGACAACCATTCCAACATGGCCGCCGAGCGCGATCGCTGTTCCCTTCACTCTGATATGAGTGCATGGAATGAAATTGACTACTAATTAAGGACGCGGGTGACCAGAATTTACCCGTAAACTACCAGCCAATTGCCCTCCTGGGGCCAGATTACAGAAACTGTGCACCAGTGCAAGTGCAAAGTTTGCACAGTATTAGCACTAGGGCAACGTTTTCCCTATATTTAACATTTAAAAACACTGGGACACATTAAAAAAAAACATTGCACCTCAGCAAGTGCAGTTTGGCATATTAAAAGCACCAAGGCCAAGATTGCCCTCGTGCAAAAAAGATGCATTTTCAGTACATTTTTGCACCAGGACAAAGTTTGCCCTAGTGCTAATACAGAATGGTATTAGCACTAGGACAAACTTTGCCCTGATGTAAACATTTATAAAAAATGTATCGTTTTCGTACTAGGGCAATTTTAGCCCCGATGCTTTTAATTTGCCAAACTGCACTTATCGAGGTGCAATGGTTTTTTAATGTGTCCCAGTGTTTTTAAAAATAGGGCAAACTTTGCCCTAGTGCTAATACCGTGCAAACATTGCACTTGCACTGGTGCATAGTTTCTGTGTTCTGGCCCCTCTATTCTTCCAGCAAGATTTTCGTCTCATGGGTCCTAGATAAATTGATGAAGTGGGTCACAGAGACGAATAAATTAGCAATCCTAAAAACAGGGTTTAGGAAGGCACTGGGGACAAACTTGAACAACCTTATCCTAAAATTATTGAGAGACAAGACATGGACAAGCAAGGGGAAAATTCTGTATATCACATTTCTGTTCTTAAATGCTGCATTTGATGGCTTGGATCATCACAGACTGTGAATTTTCCTGCAAACCCATTGAATGTGTTAATGCTTCTACATTTCAATACATCCGTCCGAATTGGAATCAACATGGGAGGATCACTTACCAATGGAATTGCCACTAGAGTGAGCCATAGGCATGGGTGCGTATTAGCCCCCTGCCTATTTGACCTCTACATGTGGGATTTTGGCAAGGAGTTGGAAGATGGAAGATCCTTTCACCCTAAAATGGGGCATCTTCATCTGAGGTGCCTGGCATTTGCAGATGATGGCATCCTCCTTTATCAAACTATTATTGGTTTGCAGGCGGCAGGGTGTATACAAAGCGTCGATTATGCCTTTCAAAATAATCTGATCAGCCCATTTTCCTCCCAGCGATTTCTCCCGAAAGGCCTCTTTTGCCTCAAGGTGGCCTTTTGGGGAACTGTGCATTCGTTTACTGCACATAGAGGAAGTGGGCTGGCCATGGCAGCAGTGCAGACTGTCAGATAAGGAGAGGGTTTGGGTGTATATGTGTATATATGTATGTGTGTGTGTATGATACCTGTGTGTGTGCATCTGTCGGGATTCGAGAGCGGATCAGGGGACGCGGGTGGTCGGTGGTGTCCCCCACCGAGCAGATGACTGGGGCTGGGCCTGGGGGAGGTGGGCAGGGGAGGGAACGGGTATTGCGGGGATGTCCCCAGCATTGGAAACAAACAGGGAAGGGGAAGCAGAAAGTGAAAGATATTTCCGCGCAGGGCCAAAATCGGGCCTAGGATGATCAGGAATTTGATTAATTCGGCCTGCGTGTAAACATTGTAGAACCAAATAATCTAAAGGTAAAAACCAAAAAGGCAGATGTGATGACCTTCCCCAACACAATGAGTAAGAGGGGTGCCAAGTGATTTATGTATGGGGATACAATTCAGTTCTATAACACCATTGTATATGTGGGATATTCAATTAACACCACCATTAAGGTTGGGGACACCAAGGTAAGATTACTGGGCAAATTACCATTTTTGATGGCCCACCTCAAAGAAATCAAGACTACATTTTGTAGATACCGTCTAATACCACTGGTCACAGGCAAAATATCTTAACAACACTCCTGTATGGCCTTGAGCTTATGGATGTTCCAAATGAAAAAGAACTTAATGGAATAGAAGGTATTCTTGGAGGGAGATATTTAACCTTACAAATTGTGATCCCATAGTTGCCCTTAGGTTAGAACTGGGAATCCAATCAATCCAGTCCTATGTTTTATCAAGGAGAATGATGATGATGCACAAAGGTTTAAACCATACACAAAAAAAACTGTACAAGGAATTGGCTCTATTGCTGGCAAACTAGAGCTGTAATGTATTAACTCCTTTTACAATGACTATATGCTCAAACTAGCAGAAATAGGAGGTGACAGTGAGCGTCTAACGTTGGATCCTTTCACGGTCAGAAGGAAAGTGCAAGACTGGATTAAACAATGCAGAAAGCTCGATCACTATAAACTGTTAACAGAACACAAACTAACAATGAAGATTACCCAGGCTATTAGCACTGGTAGTCTTGATTCTATTAAAGACACGGAGGCGAGCATTATGCTTAAACTCTTTAATGCCACTTCTCATAGCAGCTCTTTTCAAAAGTTAACATCTTCATTTTCAAAAAAACCTTTACTTTTTTTTCTTGTCTTCTTTTCACCAATAAACAGAAAAACTGAAAAAACAGTCTACAAAACTACCATCCTCTGGTGAAAGACCAAAGGAAATTTCAAGGCTTAGTACCACCAAAATGAAATACGCCAATCACGAGTTCAGAGATACATGTATTATTTAATTCTGTACAGATAGCTATCTGGCTCCCAACACCTTGCAGTGTGTTCCAGCAGACACAGTGAGGGGAGAGATAGCTGGACATTACTAAGTATTCTTCTTTTATACACAATCCCGGTTACATCGTCCACCCCTTCTCTAACTATACATTGTACAATGTTTTCTTAAAGACTAAACATACTTGTCTGCACACAAAATACAATGGTAGCATCTGTTTTTCGAGCTTAAAGTAAGTCCAGTTTTAAGAATGACTACAATGGATTTCGGCAAAGGCACACAGTTTCATCTATTTAGCATTCAGTTCCACTATTTGAACAAGGATGAAGCTATTGGTGCAGACACCATCTAAATTGAGGTTCAGTTCAGCTCCAAGGTTTCTTAGTTCAGGACAAACATTCTGCTTCAGCAGCCTCAACATGTTGACATAGTCCAAAGTTCATCTTGCTCAGCCCGAGCCAAAAACACAGTTTAACATGAGACAGAAAAGAGGAGTTTAATCAAAATGGTGGATGATTCTGAAATGGCGGCAAGGTCAGCTTCATTCAGGTTCATTCGAATGCGGTTTTCAGTGCGATGTGAATGTGCTTAGGCCAATGTTCACTATCAGGCAGTATTATGCGAAATATGGTTTTACAAACCCTCCTTTTGGCCTAATTAAAGAGCATTACTCAAACATTTTCAATATATAAAGACTGTGTGTCATTGTCAGAGCAACCTGAGTCACTGGTTTCAGAGATCTCAATCACCATTAACTCCTTGATGGCAATATCCATCATTACTAAGGCATTGGTCGTTTTTTCAGGCATATGTATCTTAGGTCCTAATGTACCTATGGCTTGTGCACAACATCCTCCTATCATAGAACAAATGACAGGCAGACATTGTATGCAACAACACCAGAACAGACAAATTACAAGGATTAGCATTAAGACTGCAAAGATTTTCTAACTCCAGGATTGCAACAAGTCCCAGAACCATGTGCTCATATTCCAGTTTCCCTCTGGGACATGTACTTCAGTACTTAGGGTATGTAGATTCTGAATTGCTTTAAATATGGTGGGGGAGTAGTCGGGGCCATAAACGCAACATGCAGATCCCACCATTTTGCATATCCCTCCACGCTCAGCTAGAATAATGTCTAGCACCATCCGATTTTGGAGGAACACTAATCTAATTACCTTTTGTTCTAATGTCATGTTATACACAATATCAGTGGTCCTATTTATGGTTTTCTCCTCGGAATTCATATTCTGTCCCCAGAAAGGCACGAAGGACTTGGCAACATCACCCAAGACTTGTTGAAGGAGTATCACCATTCTCATCCCGCCTGGCACGAGTTTTAGAGACTTCAGCAGTGGTGGCGACATATACTCCTGGCGGCAATATACTCAAGTAACAAGTACCCTCCCAATGTCAGGGTAAACATGCATAGGCCTCATTGCCACAAACAAAGTAAACAGGGTCTCCTACATACAAAGGTCTATCCTCACTGGTTAGAATTGCAATGTTAGTACAACCCTCAAATGTACCCATTGGTTGAGAACCTTCTCTTTGTATGCAGAATGGAACGGCATTGGGGCTATGATTGATAGTATAGGAAGGAGGCATGGCATCCCTATTGCCTACGGTAGCCATCTTGAAGGAAATCAATGATTGAAAAGGTCTAGAGAGTCTGTCAGAAGGCCTAATAGAAGAAACATTTAGCTTGCTCCAATTTACAAACAAAGAACATCCTAAAGGTGTTAAAACTCGCTTTTCAAATTCATTAAGATTAGTCCCGTCAAAATTCCCAGTGACACTATTGTTCCAACGACCAAAGAATAATAACTTATGTGAAGCATAGCAAACAGTAGTTAAAGGGAGAGGATGAATATACCAGCCCAGTCTCTTTTCCCCATGTTGTGGCAAATGCGAACACACCCAGCAATGCATTTTGTTTAGAATGGCATGGGTTGTATTCATTATCATTAAAAGAGTGTTATTATGATAACCCCCTCCATGTTGGAGGTCTCGAGGAGGAAGAGTGTGCAGATGCACATAAGGTGGAGACACAGTGGCGGTACTTGCAGTCGGTAACAAGACATCAAGCGGATGCACATTTTCTAGATACCAGCACCCAAATTTCAATGTAATCATAAAAACTGCTGCTATTATAACCCGTAATCATTTGATCTTTGGGGACCATGACCCTTGATGGGCATATTCATCATCAAACAAGTGACCAATATCCTTTTTAGTACGAGTGGTTTTCAAAATGGGCATTGTTTCTCAGCGTCCGTTAAGAAGCTTCAGTGTGAGGCTTTTTTAGTTCATCCGTCGGTGGCACCTGAACATGTGGCCTATGCTGCTGATTGGAGGCAACTTTGCCGGTCCCTGCCTCTTATTTTATGCAGCAGAGGAATGATGAGGGACTGGCTCACCAGTGGTTTCTTGCTGATTGCCTGTGGGCACAGCCTGTGCTCTACTTCAAGTTCAATTCCGTGGTCGTAGATCGTACCTTGAGACTCCAGGTACAGTATGATCCGTGAACAAAGTGTTGTCATTTCCTGAAGACAATGAGGAAGCAGAAGCAAGATTGCTCAATGGTGAAGAAGAATATGAAGTAGAAGCAACAATCTCCCCAGGCCTCACGGGCTCAGGAAGGACTTTCGTAGACAAAGCAGCTGTCTCGCCAGGCCCCACGGGCTCAGGAAGGATTTCTGTGACACCCTCTGTGTCGATAAGAGCCGGCACATTGTGAGCATCAAGATCAGAAATTCCCTTCTCCTCTCCTTTGTCGCAGGGCAGAGGAAAAGGAATCCTCTTCACGTGTGTCGCGTGGATCCAGTTCTTTCCTGCCACTCGTATGGCTGTCTGTGTGGCCAAAAGGACTTGGTGCGGTCCCTTCCAGCGAGGTGCGAGACAGGAGGCTCTTTCAAAGATCTTGCTCAAGACCCATTGGCCAGGTCTGAGTCGATGACCTGGGCCCTCATATTTTACTGGGAGGGCTGCTCGCACCTGTTAAAGAATCAAATACAAGTTTTGAGTTAACTGGTCACAGTAGTCAAAAAGAAGCGAATGCTCGACATTCTTCAACAGTTTGGGTTTTGGTATGTTCCATATATTGGCTGGCCTCCCCATTACAATTTCATAGGGGGAGAGCCCTGTCTTTGATTGAGCGGTCGTTTGCATTGATAATAAGGCTATTGTTAAGGCGTAAGGCCATTTTAAATTACTATGTGCACAAACTTTTGCTATCCTGTTCTTCAATATACCGTTATGGCATTCAACAAGTCCGGCACTCTGAGTGTGCCTAGCTGAATGGAACCGTTATCAATCTGTAATCCCGCGCATACTTGCAGGATGACAGCAGCGATAAAATGTGGACCATTATCTGACCAAATTACTCTTGTCAAACCAAACCTAGGAAAATATTCCTTGAGCATGGTTTTCGCCGTTGACATTGCTGTGGCATCTTTTTAAGGAAAAGCCTCAACCCATTTACTGAAAGCACAAATGATACCTAAAACATACTTAAAGTTCTGACAGTGCTCCATCTCAATAAAATCAAAATGCATAACCTCAAAAGGCATGGAGAGGGGGCCAAAACTACCCTTTGGTGTTGGTGTTCCTTTTCCAATATTATGCTGTAAACATATCATGCAACTTTGGACAAATCTATCAGCAGTCTTTTGAATATTAATATTACAAGACAGGATCTAACAGTTTGCAAATCTTTTTGGCACATATATGCGTTGGACCATGAGCCATTGTCACCATAGCGGTAACATAGGCATTGGGTAACATCCATCTTTGTTTTTCATTATTCACCCAACAACCTTCATCATCTAAACTCGCTGGATCCTCAGCCCATGGTTTGATTTGATCTGAGGTAGCGTCAGCCTGAATTTCTTTTATACAATCAATTCCTTCATCTATCATAAAAATGTCAGTGACCCCTTTCATTGGATATAACACGTACATTTTGGAATGCAAATTGATGGCAATCTATTTGGCTATTCTGTCAGCAAAAGCGTTTCCTTTTCCTACATCATCCATCACCTTCTGGTGAGCGACACACTTTATTATTTCTAACTGTGTTGGAAGCGCAAGTGCGGAAAGTAACCAAACTATTAAAGTGCCATGCTGAATCTTTGTTCCATGCGAGGTCAAGAAACATCTCTCAGCCCATAGTCGACCAAAGTTGTGCACTACTCTGAACACATATTGGCTGTCTGTGAATATTTTTGCACTAAGCCCTTCAGATATTTCACAAGCTCTAGTCAATGCAATAATCTCTGTGGCATGCGCAGAATTATGCGGAATTCGTTTGGTTTCCACAATAGTGCTTAATGTGGTGATTGCGTAAGCAGCAGTGGATGTACCATCCGGGAGTTTAAAGCAGGAGCCATCACAAAACAGCTCCCCTTTCGGATTCTTTAGAGGTGTATCACTTAGATCAATTCTGCCCTTAGTTTCTTGTTCTGTGGTATAGAGGCAGTCATGTGACATCTTGTCACTACAATCAGTTCCTTGAGGAAGAGGCAATAGTTGTGTTGTATTGTGCCTATCTGAGGTGAGGTAGCTTGAGATGTCATGTGGAATGTTTATGTGTGGATGATGGAATATTCTGAGTGAGTGTTCTGTGTAGAGGCGGTTACAGCTGGCTGGCCCTGGGTGATGGGAGCCGGTGTGGTCACAGTTTATGTCCTTTATGTCTTCATGTGGATATGTAACTAAGAACCTGGAAATAAACTTACCTGAAGACATCTTAAAGAGCCTGGAACCTGCTTTTTAACAATGGCGACGAGTCGGTCTTTGGTAACCTACGCGCCACAAGCTGATGGACTGAGGACCCTGCTGCGGGGGGTGCAGGAAGGACAAGCTTCTGGAGAAGGACAACACCGCCCCCAAAAACTGTAAGTCCCATCACCCAGGGTGCAGAGGGAGCCGGATTAAAGCCCCATCTTTGGTGGGACCGGCGCACATAAGTAGTGGGAAAGCTGGGCCCCAGGGAGTCTTCAGGGAGAAGCCCTGACATGGCTCCCCAGAGCGCAGGGGCAGGATCAGGAATTGGGCCCCATTTCAGAGGGATCATCTCCAGGAGCAGGAAGGAGGACTGCGTCCCAGGGTTCAGGGGAAGTCCAAGAAAGAGGCCCCTTTTTGGATGGGCAGCTCCTAAGTAGGGGGCAGAGCTCTGCCCTGGGGGCTGGAGATGGCGCTGGACCAGCAGGTGAAAGATAATACTGGCAATACTGGGAAATTGATGTTGAAAGCAAACGCTGTACCCTGGTCCTCCGTGAGATGTAATGAAGAGCTAGCCCACTGGGATGAATGTGATGCTACTCTACGTTTATTTTAAAGTCAGAATGGCAATAAGAAAAAAGAAGCTGCTCTGAGTTTAGGAAATGGATGTGAATTTGACATGAACAAGGAGGAATGTTTGCCTGACTACACGTCACTCCCATGTTGTCATGATCTCTGCTTCCAAAAGGTCAGGGTTTTCCCAACTCCCTTGGAAGCAGATCCATAACCCAGGTTCCGAGTGCCAACCAGTCCCAATTGGGACCTTTTGGACCCAGTCCTGGCGCCAGTGGCACCAGGCTCATAAATATGCCCAGTCCCAGGCTCATAATGCTTGGGTGGACTTACCTGCAGCAGACCATGCTGCTTACTTGCCTGCCAGTTGAGCCTCTGATCCTCTTCTGTTTGGAACTACTTTTCCTGTTGGGTGGGGCTGGAGCCACTCCCTAGATTCAGAACACTGGAACTCTTCTGGAAGGCAGGAACTCTTTTTTTACCAGGAACTCTTTTCTTACTTAGGCGTGGCTGTGGAAGGAGACATCTAAGCACTACAGGAGGCTATTTAAACCACACCCGGTGGATGAATCTTGCTTTGCGTTATTCTGCACCCTCTGAGCAGAACGCTCATCGTGTCTTCTGCATCCGGTCCTGGGCCTAAGGAAAAAGGCTTACCATCCTGAATCCAGTCTTCAGCAACACCTATAAAGACAAGAAAGAACAGGTTAGCATTCCGGCATCTGAAAGGCAAAGGCTTACCTACTCTTCGTGCGCTCCGGAGGTCTTCACACTGCATTCCGGCATCTGAAAGACAAAAGCTTACCAACTCTTTGCACGCTCCGGAGGCCGTCGGCGCTGCATCTCGCATCTGAAAGACAAAACAAGGTGCGTTTAAAGACATTGGGGAACTTTAATACTCACGTGCCATTACTCCTTTCCACATCTAACCCAGTGGGTATCCCGGCACCCTGCAGCCGCTCCGAACTTGTACCTGCAAAATAAAAAGACAGTTAGAGCGCTTTGTGAAGCTGGCAACAAGCGCTTACTTACGTGCTTCCAGGCGCTTCTATTCATCACACGGGCTCCATCTTCAACTCACTTCAGCCCGTCATCCGCCATCGCCGGAACCCTGCAAAACAAGAGACATCATTATTAAAGACTTTAAAGACATTTGAGTTACTCGAAACTTACCGTTCGTGCAGTAAACGACGGACAGCAGTCCTCTGAAGTCAAGAGGCCTGCGCTACCTATCCAGTGAATAAACTGGCTACAGCACCCTGCCCCGAGGCAGATGGAGAGCTCGGCATTCACTTACCTAAGGTGAGAGCGTTAACCTGTGGGGGTCTACAGGAGAGGAGAAGAGGAAAGAGATAGGGACACCCCAATAACCCCAGTTCATTAACCCCGTATTTTCTATCTGCAGACATCTTACTCTGCACGTCAGGCATACAGGGCACAGAGGTCCAGCCCAAAGAGCCAATCGGGTGCTGCACATCACCTTTGAAGATACGGTAGTCGCCCAGTCAAGACCGGCGCCTCTGCGAGAATCAGGTGAGCGTTACAGAACGCAAAGCCTACCGCAAAACTCTCGCCCAGGCGCTATGGAAACCTCGGATACTGACCACCTAGCCCGGTTACTTGGGGAACTAAGGGCAGAAGTGCATGCAGCTCGTCAGGAAACGAACGCTCTAAGAAGGGAACTAATTATTTCCAAGGAGAGAACAGATGATCTTGCTAGACAATTGCTACAGTCACAAGCCGGACAGACCCCGCTACCCGCATCAGGGGCAAATCTTCCTTCAACATCCTCTATGAATCCAGTGCAGATCAACCTACCTGGGAATGTACCTCTGGCTCCGCCCGAACGATTTTCTGGTGACCCAAAGAGGTTTGCGGTATTTATCAATCAGTGCCGGTTGCACTTCTTATGCCGGCCAGCAGCCTTTCCAACTGATCAAGCTAAAGTAGCTTTTGTACTTTCGTACCTTAGTGGCAATGCGGCAGACTGGTCGATCCCTCTAGTTAATCAAGATGATCCGGTTCTCCATGATTTTCAAGCCTTTCAGCTTAGTATGGAAAAACTGTTCGCAAGACATGCACAGGGGCAGGCCTTGGACAATGAGCTTCTTTCGTTGCGACAGGGTAATCAAGACCTTTTGGCTTATATTGCATCTTTCAATAGACTAATAGTGGAAACTCAATGGCCTGAGGACAAAAGGATTACGCTGTTTTATAGAGGTCTACGTGGAGAGCTCAAAGACGTTTTAGCCCAAGTAGTGAATCCCCCACAAGACTGTTCGGATTATATAGACTTGGTCGTTCAAATAGATCACAGACTGCAGAACAGGAAGGCCGACCGTTCCAAGTTTGATGCTCGAGTATTTTCCAAACCGCCAACTCCTTCTTAAGGAGTAGACTCCGGGGAACCCATGCAAATAGGGGGCCTGAAAGGTCCTCTAACACAAAGGGAGCGGGAAAGGAGAAAACAGTTGCAATTATGCCTATATTGCGGAAACTCAGGGCACTTTCTTCGAGACTGTCCGGTGAAACCTGCCAAGAAGGCAGTAGGAGCTGCAGTTACCACAGTTACAAACTCTGAGCAGGGAAACGACCTCGCCCGACAAGAATAGAGGTCCTCTTGCCGAGCGTGAAAACCAGTTCCATGACCTCGCATTTCGTGATACCTATGGTCCTCATTAGCCCTGATAATCCGGGTCGATTACATGCAATTGAAGCTTACGTCGACAGCGGTGCCATCGGCAATTATGTGGATCATGAAATGGTTTTGAAGATGAATCTAACACTTTGTCCCAAGGCTGTAAAGGACGTCATTACTACGGTGGATGGTACGGAGATAGCCTCCGGGCCAGTAACGCACACCACTCAAGAGGTGACGCTAGTAAGTCAAGATGGACACCATGAGAAGATCGTGTTCGATGTGATCAAGGCCCCTCAGTTCCAGATTATTCTAGGAATACCTTGGTTAGAGAAACACAATCCTCTGATCGATTGGCGAGCAAGAACGGTCCAGTTTCCAGAATGTGTCTCTACGTGTCACCCTCCACCTGGTGTTGCACTGGCAGCAATTTCTTCAGAGACTCCCCAGTTACCTCCCGAATACCTAGAATACCAAGATGTTTTCCGGAAGGAGCAGGCTAACTCTCTACCTCCTCATAGGTCTTATGACTGCCAGATAGACCTGATACCTGGATCTACTCCTCCTTGTAGTAGAATTTATGCCCTCACCGAGCCTGAGAACCTTCACCTTCGACAATACCTGGATCAATACCTGGCAAATGGGTTTATTCATCCCTCCAAGTCCCCTGCCTCTTCAGCTTTGTTCTTCGTTCCAAAAAAGGAAGGAGACCTTAGAACTTGTATCGATTATCGCTCCCTGAACCAGATCACCGTTAAGAATAGATATCCGTTACCTTTGATCCCTGAACTCCTGGACCAAGTCAGAAAAGCATGCATATATACAAAGCTGGATCTTAGAGGAGCTTACCACTTGGTACGAGTAAAAGAGGGCGATGAATGGAAGACGGCCTTCCGCACCAAGTATGGGCTATTTGAATATCAGGTCATGCCCTTCGGACTTTGCAATGCCCCGGCCGCCTTTCAATATTTTATGAACGATGTCCTCAGAGAGCTCATAGATGTGTGTGTTGTTGTTTACATCGACGACATTCTCGTTTATCCTTCATCGGAATCTGAACATCGGAAACACGTGAAAATGGTCCTCGAAAGATTGCGTCAACACAAACTTTTCGCTAAGTTGGAAAAATGTGTTTTCAACGTGACTGAAGTTGAATTCTTGGGATTCATATTATCACCTGGCGGAGTGCGTATGGATTCAAAGAAGGTCGATGCAGTTCTCAAATGGCCATCACCATCCTCCGTAAAAGGTGTGCAAAGCATGTTAGGCTTCGCTAACTTTTACCGCAGGTTTATCCCCGAGTTCTCTCGAATAGTCCAGCCCATCACTGCCTTGTTAAAGAAAAACAAACGTTTTGAATGGTCTACCGAGGCGGAACAAGCTTTCCAGGATTTGAAGACTAAATTTATCTCTGCACCAATCTTAAAACACCCTTGCCCCGAACTCCCCTATATCGTGGAAACTGATGCTTCAAGCCTTGCCATGGGGGCAGTTCTATCACAAAAGGACCCGGTAACCAATCAGTTGCATCCCGTGGCATTTTGGTCCCGCAAATTCTCGCCTCACGAAGTCAATTACACGATTACTGACAAGGAACTTCTGGCTATCAAGTCTGCCTTTAAGGCTTGGCGGCATTATCTGCTGGGGGCCCGACACACCGTTACTGTGATTACGGATCACCGAAACCTGCAATATTTGAAAACCGCAAAAGCCCAATCCTCTAGACAACTCCGTTGGGCATTATTCTTTGCCGAGTTTGACTTCATAATTACCTATCGACCTGGTACCAAGAACGGTAAAGCCAATGCCCTTTCTCGGATGGGAGTGGAAGAACACTTGATCAACCCTAAACCTGTACCAATCATTCCCGAACAAAGAATTCTGGGTGTAATCACCACAGAATCCATAGAGGAAGTTAAGGATAAAGCCAGGCAACTTGTAACTCCAGCAGACATACAGAATTGGCATCTGCAGGGAAAGTACTTTGCAGTAAAGGACAACTTATTGTATTTCCAAGAACGATTATACCTACCCAGCACAGATTTACAGAAAAAAGTAATCTCTTGTTATCACGACTCTTTAATGGAAGGTCATCCCGGTATAGCCAAGACCTCAGAAAAGATCAAGCGCTACTTCTGGTGGCCGTCTTGGAAAAAAGATATCAGAGACTTTATAATGTCCTGTGGAGTATGCGCCCAAAACAAGAGTCAAAAGGAAAGACCAGCAGGCCTCTTACGCCCTATCGACATCCCACCTCGCCCTTGGCATACGCTTTCTATGGACTTCATCACCGATCTACCTCCATGCTCTGGATACAATACGATTCTAGTAATCGTGGACTTATTCTCCAAGATGGCGCATTTCATTCCGCTCAAAGGCTTGCCAACAGCAGCAACTCTGGCCCGAGAATTTCTCGAAAACATCGTCCGACTGCACGGTTTTCCTTCGGTTCTAATTTCGGATCGAGGTAGTCAATTTATTTCTCATTTTTGGCAAAGTTGCTGTCGGTCGGCTCAAATTGATGTGAGACTATCGACCAGTCACCACCCTCAGACCGACGGACAAACCGAGAGGACCAATCAAACTCTGGAACAGTATTTACGCTGCATGCTGCAACAAACTGAAAAAACTTGGAAAGATATCCTTTGGATAGCCGAGTATGCCTACAATAACTCTGTCCATTCGGGAACTGGGAAAACCCCGTTTTTTCTTTTGTACGGCAGTCACCCTCGAACCTCGGAGTTGGATCCCCTCCAAGATCTTGAAACACCAGCAGTAGACTACCTGCATTCTACAATCACCCAAGCCTTTAAGGAAGCTGTTTCTCACCTTCAAAGGGCTAAAGAACAATACAAGAAAGGAGCAGATCAACATCGGAAGGAAGCCCCTCACTATCAAGTAGGGGATCAAGTCTGGTTATCCACCAGATATCTATCTCTAAAAGGGCCACGCACATTCAACCCAAGATACCTTGGTCCCTATTCCATCACTACCATAGTAAACCCAGTAGCGGTCAAGTTGGACTTGCCCCCGCACATGAAGATACATCCAGTCTTCCACGTCTCTCTATTAAAACCCGTGCAACCTCAAACCCGACTAACCAAATCTCCAAAACCTATCCTAGTTGATGGAGAACTTGAGTTTGAAGTCAAAAGCATTCTGGACTCCAAGATCTCCAAATCTAAACTATTCTACCTAATTGACTGGAAAGGCTACGGCCCCCAAGAGAGATCCTGGGAACCTGCTGAATATGTCCATGCTCCTCGCCTAATCAAAAGATTTCACCGAACATTTCCTGACAAGCCAAAACCCCCGGAGAAGCCCGGTTTGGGAGGGGCCTTGAGGGGGGGTACTGTCATGATCTCTGCTTCCAAAAGGTCAGGGTTTTCCCAACTCCCTTGGAAGCAGATCCATAACCCAGGTTCCGAGTGCCAATCAGTCCCAATTGGGACCTTTTGGACCCAGTCCTGGCGCCAGTGGCACCAGGCTCATAAATATGCCCAGTCCCAGCGCTGGAAGCGCCGGGCTCATAATGCTTGGGTGGACTTACCTGCAGCAGACCATGCTGCTTACTTGCCTGCCAGTTGAGCCTCTGATCCTCTTCTGTTTGGAACTACTTTTCCTGTTGGGTGGGGCTGGAGCCACTCCCTAGATTCAGAACACTGGAACTCTTCTGGAAGGCAGGAACTCTTTTTTTACCAGGAACTCTTTTCTTACTTAGGCGTGGCTGTGGAAGGAGACACCTAAGCACTACAGGAGGCTATTTAAACCACACCCGGTGGATGAATCTTGCTTTGCGTTATTCTGCACCCTCTGCAGCAGAACGCTCATCGTGTCTTCTGCATCCGGTCCTGGGCCTAAGGAAAAAGGCTTACCATCCTGAATCCAGTCTTCAGCAACACCTATAAAGACAAGAAAGAACAGGTTAGCATTCCGGCATCTGAAAGGCAAAGGCTTACCTACTCTTCGTGCGCTCCGGAGGTCTTCACACTGCATTCCGGCATCTGAAAGACAAAAGCTTACCAACTCTTCGCACGCTCCGGAGGCCGTCGGCGCTGCATCTCGCATCTGAAAGACAAAACAAGGTGCGTTTAAAGACATTGGGGAACTTTAATACTCATGTGCCATTACTCCTTTCCACATCTAACCCAGTGGGTATCCCGGCACCCTGCAGCCGCTCCGAACTTGTACCTGCAAAATAAAAAGACAGTTAGAGCGCTTTGTGAAGCTGGCAACAAGCGCTTACTTACGTGCTTCCAGGCGCTTCTATTCATCACACGGGCTCCATCTTCAACTCACTTCAGCTCGTCATCCGCCATCGCCGGAACCCTGCAAAACAAGAGACATCATTATTAAAGACTTTAAAGACATTTGAGTTACTCGAAACTTACCGTTCGTGCAGTAAACGACGGACAGCAGTCCTCTGAGGTCAAGAGGCCTGCGCTACCTATCCAGTGAATAAACTGGCTACAGCACCCTGCCCCGAGGCATTCACTTACCTAAGGTGAGAGCGTTAACCTGTGGGGGTCTACAGGAGAGGAGAAGAGGAAAGAGATAGGGACACCCCAATAACCCCAGTTCATTAACCCTGTATTTTCTATCTGCAGACATCTTACTCTGCACGTCAGGCATACAGGGCACAGAGGTCCAGCCCAAAGAGCCAATCGGGTGCTGCACATCACCTTTGAAGATACGGTAGTCGCCCAGTCAAGACCGGCGCCTCTGCGAGAATCAGGTGAGCGTTACACATGTCTTGTGCACTCATAGCAATGGGGAGCTGTTGTTTTAAACGGTGTCCTTCTCACAAGATAATTGCAGGCTTTGAAGTTATGGGAGCCTGGCAGCACCGTACTGTGCTTATCGTGCACATCATGTTTTTGGCTGTCTGAAACTCTGGTGGTTTATGAGCCTTTCGTGGCGAGGGCTCCTGGGAAGTGAACGACTGTTGGCCTATGAAGCTCTGCATAGCCCTGCTGAGCACTAGTGACTGATGATGTCACACATGCAGCAGGGGGAGATGGTGAAGCGTAGAATGTTCTTTGGAATGTGCTATTGTTAGAGCTTCGTATTGTAAGTGCTGTTTGCCCTGAGGATGTAAAAGGGAAAGTACTTTAAGGAATCTGACGTTTGGCAAGACATGTGTCTTAGAAGGAAGGAAGCAAAATATGTGTGCAGCTATATTAAGGCAGGAATGAACAATGCTTACAACATGGGAACCCTATGATATGAATCGGATCCAAGAGACATGGTTTGTTTAGGTGCCAAATGCTGTGGTCTCTGCTTGGCAAAAGAGACATTTTCGGCGGATTGTGATGCTGGCATGCCGCTCCATCTCAGTTAGTGAGGCGACAGGTAGTGACCAACAAATAAGGTGACATTTTTAGGTCATGACAGTATGGTGGGGTATAGGCTTGTGCAGAGAGTAACAGCCATAATGTTGGGTAGTTTGGAACTTTAATAAACCTATTTAAAACTGACAGAGCATTTTGCATGTGCAGGATGGTGAGTGCCTTGGTGCGATGTGAATCTGTAGAATGGGGGCACTGTGAGGATGCAAATGAGTTTGTGTTTATAGAAGATATCCATGCATCTTAAATGGCGCTGTTCTGTTATGTAAATGGGTAAGTGAAATGGTGACAATATAGTGTGGTCATATGTTGTATTGAAGGGTATTTAGCATAATTCTTTTGAGGAATTTCAGGTTTCGAGTGCCAAGCACCATGGCACATGGACACTAATGTGCATAAATCGTTGCTGTTAGTGTAAGATGGGTGGTATGTGTATGAGTGTGATAGCTTTAATCATTTTGAGGATTTTCAGCTATATTGCACATGTCAGTAGATCCTGTGTAAACGGCTATGGACTCATAGGTTCGCTTAAGAGCCTGCAAATGGCTATGGATGTTTTAGTTCACAAAAGTGTTAGTTTTGGGGATTTTACTTACTATGAGCAACATGGTTTTGTATTCAAATGTGCACAACGCAAATGCTTTCAATGCGGTTTATGTATTTTTTACAGCATATGGTTACAGCATTCTATGATTTTGGAATGTATATTATGATGAATCTGACTCAGATAGGTTGGAGAGAGTCAGTGAGTGTTGGGTATTGGGTGAACTCACATTCAGCATGGAAGTGTTGCAGTGTGAAATGCATGTTTTGAATTGTTTGGGTAACGTCAGTGGGGTATATAGTTTTCCTTACATTGTTTTGGTTTGGTTTGGGTAGTTACCTGTCGTGGTAAAAGTTGAACAACCATGCGATTGTTCTAGAGTGAGGTAGCGCCTCGACTCTTTCAATTAAGGATTTTAGGGTTTTCTAATTTCATGTGAGGGGATTGGTCTGGTTATAGGGGTTACCTGATTCCGGTAAAGGTTGAACAGCGATGAGTTTGTTCTGTGAGGGATGTAGCGCATTCTCTAGGGATTTTTTTATCCTTCTCATCACATTGGACAGTAGGTAGCTGGTGGTAAAGGGGTAGCTGGGGACACCTGGTAATGACCCGTTGGTATTGAGTGTGGTAAGTCCTGAGATGATGAGTAAATTGTTTTCTCTGTTACTTGTGGTATTTATTGTGGATTTCGTTGTATCCATGGGTTCAACAGCTTGTTTTGGGTTAGGATTTTTTCCTTGCTATAAGACCGTTTAGTTTTTACCAGTCATTGATGTTGGCATCGGGAGTGCGTGGCCACCGCTCCCAATGTGTTTGGAAGGATTGTACATCCTGGTCTGGTGTAATGAGTATGGTATTAAGACCATGGGTGTTTGTGATCTCAGTGATGTTGTATGTTTCCACTTTGTGAATCCCTGTTGGAGTGAGGTTGTGATTGTCTTTTTGGAGGCTTTGAGGTCTCAGTTCTCTAGAGCGGCAATCTAGAGGCCTGCTGGGGTTCCAGGGTGGCAGCCTGGACACCCGCGTTGTTGTAGGCGGGGGCAGGTGGTAGGAGGTGTAGCAGTCTTGTGGTTGTTCAGGAATGTAGGTGAAGAAGCCCAGTTTCAGGGTTGGCCAGGTCCTGGGGTGAGAGCCCAGTTGCTTGTTCGTGGCAGGAACAGGCAGATGGATGACAGTATTTTTGTTATTGGTACATGGAATGTAGTTTGTCAGGGTGTGATGTTTTGATGGTTGGGTTTGGCCGTGGAAGTGTCTGTCTGCCAGTTGAGTGTTACGTGTGCGCATATCTTGGAAGGTGGTAGTTGTGTTGTTCTGGTATGTGACCTGTTCTGTGCATGTATGGTTTAGTAAAGGAGGGAGGTGTGTTGTATTGTGCCTATCTGAGGTGAGGTAGCTTGAGATGTCATGTGGAATGTTTATGTGTGGATGATGGAATATTCTGAGTGAGTGTTCTGTGTAGGCTGGCCTTGGGTGATGGGAGCCGGTGTTGTCACAGCTAATGTCCTTTATGTCTTCATGTGGATATGTAACTAAGAACTTGGAAATAAACTTACCTGAAGAAATCTTAAAGAGCCTGGAACCTGCTTTTTAACAAGTTCGACCAGATTTAATGAGCAACATCTCTTAATTTGGATATGTGGAGCAAATAGAATAAGCTTGTACCTTGTTAGTCGTGCTGATGTGAGATGTTGCATCTGTGTTCTGTTTAATAGAACGCCTACGGAGTGGGGTACCATCACGGTTAGAGAATGACCTAAAACCATCCCCTCACTTTGTTTTACAGCTGCAGCGGCAGCAGCTACAGCTCTCAAACATCTTGGCAAAGCGTATGCAATAGGGTCTAACGTGGAGGAAAAATAACTGCATGGTCTATTCTCGCCCTCATGTTCCTGCGTTAAAACAGCCAAAGCGCATCCATCACATTCATGCACATACAACACAGAAATCTTTTCGTAATTTGGTGGGCCCAAAACTGGTGTGTAACATAATGCAGCCTTGAGCAGATCAAAAGCGTTCTGGCAATCCTTGTTCCACGGTAAAGGCAAAGAAATGCCCTTTTTTGTCACTGCCAACATAGGTTTTATCATTAATGAAAAATGTCGTATCCATTGTCTACAGTATGAAGCCATGCCTATTAAAGCTCTGACCTCTTTCTGTGTTTTTCAGTCAGATATGCTAGAGATGCTTTGTATCCGTTCAGGTATCAATCTTCTTCTCTCCTTTGACAGGAGCTAGCCTAAATAGGTGACCTCCTGTTGAGAATATTGAAACTTTTTTAATGAAGCCTTATGCCCATGTTCTGCTAAATGAATAAGCAGCAACACGGTGCCCTCCTTGCAAGCAACTTCAGAATCTGCAGCTAGAAGCAAATCATCTATGTACTGCAACAATGTGCAAGTAAAAGGTAACTCAAGCGTATGAAGCTGTTCTTTCAATGCTCTACTATAGATGCTTGGACTCTCAATGTACCCTTGTGGCACACGAGTAAATGTAAACGAGCGTCCTCCTAGGGTGAACGCAAACTAATATCTGCCATCAACATCTAGAGGAATACTGAAAAAAGCATTTTTCAAATCCACAACACTAAAATGTGTAGCTGTAGCTGGAATCATGGTCAATATTGTAGTAACATCAGGTACAATCGGTAACTGTGGAGCAACAACCTTATTAATAGCGTGCAAGTCAATAATGAAACGAAAAGGAATCGCATTATCCCCTTTCTTATAAACTGGTAGAATCAGACTATTACACACGCTCCCTGCAATTTCCTCAATCACCTGGTTTCAACACAATTTTAACTGGTTCAATTTGTAAAATGCCAACGTCTTTGTCATTAACTGCCCATAGGCATGTCAGAACCTTATTCAATTGAGGCGGTAAAGGTCTATACAAAAATTGTGGAACGGAAGTTTGTTGAGGCGAAATCGTTAAATGCACTCCATCCGGAGAACAATAAATTACAGCATTCAATGATTTTAATAAATTTAATCCCAACCAATTTTCGCCACAATTTGTCGTCACAAGAAATGGACATGAATCAGTGAATGGCCCCAGTGAAATCGGTACTGGCCGAGAGACCAGACTTACCACTGGTGTACAAGAGAACCCTACAGAAATGTTGTTCTGCCCTTACAGTGGAATATCTGGAACCTGTGAATGAACAATAGAACACTTCTGTGCTCCTCTATCTATAAAGAATAGATGCTCCCTATTCCCCACCTGTTATGCCGTCTGTCCTACATACCTCAAAGGCGGGCATCCACAGGTCTACTACCACCCCCCTCTCTGGTCCCGGTCCACTCCCCACCCATAGATCCCCACTCACTCCTGCAGGGCGGCAGCAACAGCAACATGACATGCATAGCCGCGCACATGGAAACAGCCTGTTGGATATGGGCGCACAAACGTTTTGCATCCGTTTTGCCAGTGGCAACTACCTTGGCGTCTCGCAACTGGTCGGCGGAACTGCCGGCCCCTCCTGCTGCATCATCACGTGACCCTGAAGGCTCGGCCGACTGTTGCTGTCTTTGGATCACGTGACAAGGAAGCATATGGGACCGTGTGTCATGTGACGCGGTCACCTGACGAGCCTATATCCATACAAATACTGTGAGGGAACGCTTGTTCAGTGCTTCACAGCTGACTTGTTTCGGCACTGTTTGGCATTCCTGTTACTACGTTCACGTTATTGAATCACGGACTGTTTTTTCGGACTTCTTCTTGTCAAGCCCTTGGTTATCGTTCTGCTCAGCTGGTTACCGGACTTTTGGACTGCTTCTGGCTTCCTTTGGATCCCCCCTTGGATTTGACGTGCTCATCTGGTCTAGACCTCGGAACTCCTATCGGATTGCCTACGATCTCCCCACGCTCTGCAACACCCGAACTTGTCATTCCAGCTCACGCAGGTATCCTGGTTCAGTCCATCCGGATTGCCATTCAGTGTGCCCCCTCACCTGTTGCTGCCAGTCACACCCTGTCTCTGCACAGAACACCTCCCATCCTGTCTGTACTACTTAGGGCTTGGGCCCCTCCACCTTGGTAAGCCCTTTAGTATTAAGTTGCATTGTGATCCTCACCAGTTTTCCTTGTCTTTGTACTTACCCATTGCTTGCTTTACCGCGGTCGGGGGGTTTCCGGTGTTCCTGGTTCCTGGCATTTCCGGCACTCAATACCTGTGGCCTCAAGGATCGCTCAGGGAGTTATTGTGTATCGCCTGTGTGGTACTTGGGGACAGAGGCCCCATAATCTTCACGACCATCATGTTATAACACCACCTTCATTTCATTCCAGACTCCGCTTCGGGCTGTCCTAACGGAACAGTATATCATCAAATGCAAACTCCTCAAAAAAATAGACAGTCGGAGGATTATCGAAAATGATCCCTCTATTAACACTTTGTTGCTGAATGTCTTGTGATGGTATCTGTGGACTTCTACCAGGACCCCCTATCCCAGGACGGCCTCTGGATCATCTCCCCATGGCACCATATGTGCTATTCGATCTTTGCTGAAGGATTGGGCCTTCTGCTCACCAATGGCCTTCCTGTCTACAATATGCACAATGGTTCATGTGTAGAGGACCCAGTTGTGCATTACTCTGTGGTGTAAATTGGCCTCTAAACTGTGTATTCACCCCTCTAGCTATTTGCTGTAATAATACTTTAGTTTTCAAGACTCCATTCTTCTTTTCTGCCTTCTCCTTCTCTGTATTAACCCTATTTTCATAGTACTGGGCCATATGTAATACTTCAGATTGTGATTTCGTTTGCCAAGCACTCTTGAAAATCATAATCTGTGATTGGATTTCAGGCAATAATCTGTGCACAAACTTGTCTACAAATAGCCTTTTTCCTGACTTTGTACTCAAGTCTTGACCACTAAAATCTGAACATACATGCTCAAATCCATTTAAATATTCAGTTGCACCCTCTGACTTTAATTGTATGCAAGCCGTCAGTTTGTCCCATAAGATTCTTTTCTCAGGAACCAGAGTTTTCAATGTATCTACTATTCTATCTGGCAACATCAGTATCACTTGTGGTGGTTTCTCACCAGCATTCCTTTCCCCATTTATTCATACTAAGTTAACCTATGTATCAGCCATCCCTGCCTGATCATCTACAGTTCTAATCTGCTTCCATAAATCAGCAGGAAGGATCATGGGAAACAGCAAATCTATATCACCCAATGTGAAAACTGCCGAATGGAAAACAGATTCACTTTTTTATAAAATCCTGTTGGATTCTTCCAAATATCTGGAATTGTTTGTCTAATAGTATTCACTTCCTGTCTAGAAAATGGAACATGAACAAACTGAGAAACATAATGTGCTTCAATAATAGTAGCAGGCGTTCCTGATACAGCATCAGCTGGAATATCTACTTTCGGAACAAATGTTGGGGGAACCACCCTCATCGGCAATTGAAAAATAGGCAAATCTGAACGCTTATTAAGCAACAAAGCTAAATCAAGTGACACAGTAGTCAAAGCAGTATCGGGCCAAAATGCTCTCCTATAAATGACCATCAAATCTGCGGGACAACAAACCTTTCTCTTCATAGACTCATCTTGTAGATACTCTACCATCACCTGTAACACTTGCCTTTGCATTGCCGGAACATACTGACTAAACATTGTCATGCACTTCAATGGGAGAAATTGAAACATCCGAAATCCATCAAAGAGCGTCTCTTGTGCAAATGCGCATTTCTTCACTCATTAGTTTCAATGGAGGAAGAAATTGCTTCTGCACATATGAGGCTTCCTGTCCATTATCATCCAGTTTATCTTTGTGTAACCGATCTAGCTCCCTTTTAAACTCAAATACCTTCTCAACATGCTCATGTACTTTCTCTGCAGTGTCCCTTGAGCGGGTAAGGACATTTAAATCCCTCAACCCCTGTGGGCCATTCATGTCCGTCAAATCACTCCATATATCACCTAAATGCGTTACCATCGCTTCTATCAAAATAGTCTGTTCAGGAATACTTTCTTGGACAGAAATCGCAACTAAAACAGACGATTCATCGCCTTCCTCTATGTACTTTTTAGCCCACGTATGCAATTCTCTTTTTCTAGCTTTAGATACTGTACCACGAGTCACTATTCTTGAATCAGCTCCCGTCCTTTCAACTACTACAAGTGGAGCAGAACCACTTGGTAAAGAAATTTCAGACAAATCTTGTTCAATAGGTAGCAGAGACACTACCGCTGGCGGTGGAGACGGAATTAAGCGGACGGCAACTGTTGGTAAGGGTGGAGGTGCAGGAACAACAACAGCAAGAGGAACAACAATGGGAAGAGGAGGAACTACAACAGGAGGAGGCACAACAATGGGAGGGGGCATATAAGGAGGAGGTGCAGTTTTATGTTCATTCAACAATTTGTTAATCAACTCATCTGAGGTATGAAAACCCTGAGACGGATATATCTTTTGCACATCAAGTGAAAAAGCCCTATCCATACTTCTAATAGATTCTGACTGGTTCTGCTGATCATGCAATAATGCTTTTTCAGTATTCGTCATGTGTCTACATGCATGCTTTTCTTTACTTTTAAGTTGCTGCATAGCTTCCTTTCTCCAATCTTTAATTGCATCAAATGCTGCAGGCATAGCCTTTTTCTTCAACAATATAGATTTTAAATACTCTAGGCGTGCAATTTCAAAACTGCCATAGACTGGCCACTGAAGTTCGGAAACATGTCTAGTTTGTCTGTGCCAAACATCATTAAATACAATACTACTTAGGCCGTACTTACAGTACATTACAGTACATTAAACAAGCCGGCGACCCAGCGGGTAGCGTCGGTTGGCCTCGTCCCAAAAGATTGGCTATATCTTTTGAATAATACCCTGAAACAGGATGACAATTTCCCAGGCATGTCAGATTATTGGTGTTACCTGGCGTTGTTTGTATTTGCGATTACAAAACTGCAACCAATATCAGGATTCTTAGGAATTGGGGCACGACTCACCTGATTCCAAAGATACTAAGGGTCTGATCGGATTTCAAAGGATCGTCGTGGCTGGCGATTTCGGCAAAGAGCCTGCCTCGATATGGGGACCCTCGTCAAGATGTCCTCCTGAACCAGTTGGATCGAATCATGCAGTACTGCTGAGCAGTCGCGTCTCTTGCAGGGGGCCCCTTCACTCTCCGATCCCAGTCTGGTAGCCGCGTCTCTTTTTCAGTGATGTGACATAAATCTTGAGGGTCCCTATTCAGGTGTCATCTGAAAGACCAAAGGAAATATCGAGGCTTAGTACCACCAAACTGAAATACGCCAATCACGAGTTCAGAGATACATGTATTATTTAATTCTGTACAGATAGCTATCTGGCTCCAAACACCTGGCAGTGTGTACCAGCAGACACCGTGAGGGGAGAGGGAGCTGGACATTACAAAGTGTGCGTCTTTTATACACAATCCCGGTTACATCGTCCAGCCCTTCTCCAGGTTAACGATTGGCTAGGGTTCGTACCCAATTCACATTGCTAATAGAGAATCAAATAACTATACATTGTACAATGTTTTCTTAAACACTAAACATACTTGTCTGCACACAAAATACAATGGTAGCAACTGTTTTCCAAGCTTAAAATAAGTCCAGTTTCAAGAATGACCACAATGGATTTCTGCAAAGGCACACAGTTTCAGCTATTCAGCATTCAGTTCCACTATTTGAAGAAGGAGGAAGCTATTGGTGCAGAAAACATCTAAATTGAGGTTCAGTTCAGCTCCAAGGTTTTTTAGTTCAGGACAATCACTCTGCTTCAGCAGCCTCAACGCGGTTTTCAGTGCGATGCGAATGTGCTTAGGCCAATGCTCATTATCAGGGGGTATTATGCCAGATATGGTTTTACACTGGGACTAGCTATAGTAGAGACTTGCTTGAAATAAAAAGTCTTAAATGTAGACTCCGAAGACCAGTCTGCTGCCTTTAATATATCATGCAAATAAGCTCCTGCTACAAACGCTTTAGATGCCATAGCTCCCCTTACTCATTGGGACCCAAAGATATTCAGATCTTTTCCAGCCCAACACATGACTTCTCTCACCCATCTGGCTATGGTAGCTGTAGCTATCACATGAAAAGGCTTCCTACGCGCTATCAGCAGCTGCTGAACACCCGCTGGCCTAATGCTTTCAGTCACTCTCTCATATTCTTTAATGCATGCTACAAACAACTTGAACTCGCCCGGGAAATAAGGAATTGAAATTAATGTAGACTCACTCTTAATTCTCTGTGCAATCTGGAAGGCTATTCCCTCTGGAGGATAGAAAATCTTTCTGGTAACCTCTAAGGCATTCACATCGGAAACTCTCCTGCAGGAAACCAAACACAAAAGCATGGCTAGTTTTCCGGACAGGCGCTGCGCTGACAACAACTTGTTATCTGGCCATTGCTTATAGAGACAGAATACTGCCTCTATGTCCCATAACACTGAGTACCTGGGGACTGCAGGTCTGCGCATCTTTACACCTTTTAACAATCTGATAACCGCTGTGTACTCCCCGATAGGTGGACCTTCACAGCTCTCGTGTCCTGCGGAGATCGCTGATCGGTATACACCCAGTATATGAAAGGTTCTCCCACTAACTGCCAACTCTGCTAGAAAATTGAGCACTTCGACTACAGGTGCTGAAACGGGATGAACACATTGCTGTGCACACCATTCTTCCCATTGTGCCCATGCTGCGTCATAGCTCCTAAGCGTGGAGGCGGCCCCATGACTCTCTGAGACGGTTTGCAGCCTCTCTCAAAGGGCCCGGCAGGTCCCATCGTTTCCTGAAATCCTGCACGCCAGAAGCTGCAGGGCCCTTGTCTGGACTAAGGGATGTCTCTGCCCTCTCAGGTCGCATAGAAGTTCTGCTTTCCATGGAATCAGTCTCGGGAAATCCGAGGAAAGTTCCATCAGAATCGGAAACTAGGATTGCGATTTTCAAAGCGGCGCTACCACAACTACCTCTGCTCGTTCTCGGCGAACCTTTGCCAGAACTCTCATCAACATAATGAATGGGGGAAAGGCATAGTGAAGAGCCCCCACCCAGCTGTGCAGAAACGCATCCGTTCCCAAAGCCCCAGGATCCAGTCTCCAGCTGTAATATTTGTGACCCTGTGCGTTCAACCTGGAGGCAAAGATGCCTATTTCCACTGGACCCCACACTCTCTGAAGCTGCGTGAAAACTCAACTGTTCAACATCCAGTTGCCGGAGTCTACCAGAAACCTGGAGTTCCAATCTGCTATCACATTCTGCTTCCCTGGAAGGTACTTCGCTGCTATTACTAATTTCCTCTGCAGGCAATAATGCCCAAAATCCTTTGCTATCTCTGCTAACATTTTTTTACCTCGTTCCTCCTAACTTGTTTATGTAACGCACTGCTGAGATATTGTCCATCCTCAGCAGAATGCAACAATTTGCTCTGTTTTTGGCAAGTGCTTGCACCGTGAACAAGCCTGCTAGCAGCTCTAGGCAATTTATATGAAGCTTTAGCTCTTCCTTTGACCATCGTCCTCCTGTCTACAATTGCCTGCATCTGGCGCTCAGCCAGACCTTTTTGCGTCTGACTCTATAACCAACTCTGGCACATTCCCAAAGATGCCTGTGCTGTTCCAGGCCTCCATATTCTGCAGCCACCACTGTAACTCCACTCTCCCTTGTTCGTCTAGCAGCACTAACTGATGATAGCTCACTCCACCTTGCAAATGTCTGATTTTCAGTCTCTGGAGTGCTCTGTAATGTTGAGGCCCTGGAAATATAGCCTGAATGGAGACTGCTAGAAGTCCTACTATTCGCGCCAGGCTCCGTAGCGAAATATGCGACTTCCCCATCGATGTCCTTAATTCCTTTTTTATACCCTTTATTTTCTGCTGTGGCAACTCCAACATGGCTTTCCTGGTGTCTATCACAAACCCCAGGAATTTCATCAGTTGCTTCAGACTGGGTTCCAATTTCTATTGATTTATCAGAAACCCGAGGGAGGACAGGAGCGTGCTCACCCAGAGCACTTGATCCTTCAAGGCTGACTTGTTCTGTGCGAGTACTAAAATGTCATCTAAATAAATAATAATTCTAATGCCCCTGTTTCTGATTGCCTCCGCGACTGACTTCATCACTTTCCCGAAAGCGCAGGGGGACGATGCTAGGCCAAAAGGCAGACACGCAAAGCGTCAACTCTGCCCCTTCCAGTAAAACCTGAGATAATCTCTGAACTCTTGAGCTACTGGAATGGTCATGTAGGAATCCTTCAGATCCAGCCTCGCAAACCAGTCTCCCTTGCGCAATAAGTCCCTGAGGAGGTGAACACCCTCCATCTTGAAGTGCCTGTATTTCAGTCACCCGTTCAACTCCTTCAGGTTGATAACTGGCCCGACTTCCCTTTTCTGTGGACTAGGAACATGTTGCTGTAAAACCCTGTACCTCTGTTGGAGCATCTTTCTATCGCTCCCTTCCCCACTAGTGCTAGAAGCTCCTTCTCGAGGAGCAACTCTTCATCCCTTGACATCTTGATACCTGTCGGAATACTGGTCTGCTGTGGGGAACCTAAAAACTCCAAGTTTAGAGCTACCATGGCCTGTAACACCCAGGCATCGCTTGATATCGCGCGCCACTTGCTTATATGCAAAGCTGTCCACCCCCAACCGTGGGGTAACCTTCGCTCTGTGCACTTACCGCCGGTTGCATTGTACTGTCAGAAATTCCTGTGGTCCCTTCTTCCATGGAAGCCTCCCCCTCTTGCAGGAAAAAAAGGAGTCCTGTTGTCTGGTTTCCCAGTACTGTGTCCTGGGTCCCTGAGGCCATCTTGCAAAGGCTTGACTGACCGCGCAGCCTCTATGGCGACCGGTCCCAGCAAAAACTCGACATGGGAATATTTTACGGATGGATGACTGGGCCTTCTCCACCGCCGTTTATGTTCCAATGAATCGGGACATCTCCCTGGCGAATGCCTCTCCAAATAACATACCTTTCGCCGCCTCGTCTGCTTCGTAATTGGCGAGATCTCCTAATTTGCTGTCAAATTTTAGCAACAGGCTGCTGCGCCTCTCTGCCTACAGAGCACAACTGGCGTTGCCCAGAAAGCAAATGGCCCCCTGCACCCAGTTGGCTAGTGTCTGCGCATCCACTGGTTATCCGTTGTCCCTGGTTCTTTCCGCCAGATCCATAATCTTCACGAGGGGTCCTGCCATATCGAGAACCTTGTCCTGACAGGACTTCCAGGCATGATCAACTCTTCTCCTGACGTCCTTCGTGGCCTTAGTTATAAAAGTGACCATCTTGGCATCCATATCTGGAGTCTCCATGATCTTACTGGGGTGTTGTGGCCTGGGACACTCCACCCTCATTCGGAAGCGCACTTCCCACTCCAGGGGCTTGCGAATACGTTGCACCATACACTGGGCCACCCTTGGGGAAGGCAGCCATTCCATAGACTTTGGGTGTCTAATACCGTCTGGATCAAACATGTCTTCTATGTCGTCCCCTTCCTCTAAACTCCTAGGTTCCTTGCCGTCACTGTCCACTTTCTCCTCCTCTGTGAGGACCTCCTCGACCTTGTCATCCTCTGCTGCTGAGGATTCTTTGCCTTCTTCAGCTTCCCTTGTATTTATCACCCTTAGGGTAGGGGGTACGAGGCTTGGCACAGCTGTCCTCCCTAAAAAAGCTGCTTTCAGTTTGTCAAAGGGGCCGGCAACCTCTCAGGGCCTGTTCTGGTCCCCTGTCATCTGACCTGGGGGGGGGGGGTAGAAGAGTGGGGGCTCTTCCGGGTCTCTTAAGCGCCGGCACCTGCTTCTTAAGTGGGCCATGTGACGTTCCTTCTCCAGTACTGAGCTCCCTCATTTTCTTTTTAGGGACTATTGTTGTTATGAGGGATTCTAGCGCTGCCAGGCACTCCTGGATGGGTCTTACCCCTTGGGACACAACCATTGCTAGAGAGTCTTCAAGGCCCCTCTTAAAGCTGAGAGACAGGACTCTATCCCCGTCCCACTCCTCCTCACTGTAATTTGCAGTGGTGCTTCCCTACTCCATTCTGCCTGTGTGGAGGATAGGCCCTGTTGAGTATTCATTCGTCCCTAATACTGTGTATTTTTTCTTTTTTCTTATTTTTCTTTTTTCTTTTTTTATTGTATGCTGTGGCTGGGTTGCCTGTGCCTTGCAGAGGGCAGTCATAGATGAGAGGCTCTGCACGTATTCACCCCTTTATAGAGGCCGTGTGGACAGAGAAACGCTTGTTCGTGTAACTTGCTTCAAATTTGTATCAGAAATTACTTGCGCATGCTCGTTGCGTGCGTATGCCACATGACCAGGGGAAAGGAGCAAGTCCCTTCCTCTAAACTGCAATGCAGAACCTGCTGCTCCTACGCGGCCACCTGAACCACTCCCACAGAGAGCACCGGTCACCCGAAAGCGAGCGAGATGGCTTGCGGTGCCGGTGCTTTCCCTGCTATGATTCCACCTGCACAATGGATCCACTCTGCGCACGTCACTGTGCACCTTCGCAATTCGGGCACCATTTCCAGTACAACAACACAAGTAAAATATGACATATAATTTAGCAACTGCGTTATCCTCGCCGCTTGCTTAGAATTATACTAGCACTTCAATAAAGTTACAGCACATGTGAAAGGTGACTTTTCTCCAGAGGATCAGCAAAGAAAAAGGAAGGAGTTTGAGCAGGATGTGATGTATGGACAGTGCTGGTCCAGGACTGGTGCTTGAACTACGGTCAAAACTACAGGACCATTGGGGACTTGTGGGGATTGGTAGTCCCAGAGGGTAGTAGTTATGTACATAGTTTTTTCTGTTTTTCTGTTTACTGGTGAAAAGAAGAAAAGAAAAAAAGTAAAGGTTTTGTTGAAACTAAAGATGTTAACTTTTGAAAAGAGCTGCTATGAGAAGTGGCATTAAAGAGTTTAAGCATAATGCTCGCCTCATGACACTCTGCCAGGCTATCTAAGTGTTCTCCTAAAGAATTCTCCTAGCCCATTATGACAACAAGTTTTCTTGCATCTTAGATTGAATCAGCTTTGCACATTAGGCGTATGGGTCCCAAGAAGGGCAATTCCCAAAAACAAACGGATTTGTCGTTTATGCAGAACCAAGGGCACTTTGGTAGACTGAAAACACGTATTCTTGTGCTGTACAGGAACTCCCGGCATCCGTAACAAGTTTCTGGATCGATTGCAGAAAGGTTTACGCATACCAAAGAGAGGATGTTGTGAGGAAGGTTTTTAAAAGGTGATTAGCCAAGCACATATCTGGCGGCTGTTAATTTAATCAAAGTATGCTACATACTTCTGTGGGGGAAATTGTTAGGCGGGCGTAAGACGTCATCCTTAGCTGTCATCACTAGCTTGTTAGTAAATTGATTATAAATGTCATATCATATCATATCATTGTGTTGGAATTGTATCTTGCACCTTGGAATAATGTACTTACGCTATGACAGTTTATGATATATACTACTACAGATTTTATGGTCAAATATGTTATATAAATATTTAAAAAAATGCAACTTTTAATTTTGGGGAGCAAGAATTTCATGAATAATAAATGACACTAATAAGTATGGGTATAATGGTCAGATGATGCATACACTTAATGTGGTTGCTTACTTATATCAATGATAGCATCGTACTGTATCAGTTGAGCGCACCTTGTTTATGGGTATATATTAATTAAGGAGAAGTTACAAAGTGTAAGAATTCCTCCCTAGAAAATAGTCTGGAAAGGGTGCCAGTACGTTGCTATCGACACCCTTATTCTTGACTGGCAGACTTGTAATGAGGGCCTAAGTAGCTTATATTTGGGCAGTGCGGAGCATGTGTTATCCAGTCTGTATCCCACAACACATCTTGCATTTTCACCAGTTGTGTTGGTGTATAATTCGTATCGTTAAGGATTTTGTGGCAGATACATACTGTGAGAAACCCAAAGGTATCTCATCCGCTAGTCCCAGTGGATCTCTCTCTCAGGTGGACAGGGCACGGCCATCCAGACCCTAGGGGTGGACCAGTGCGGGAGAATCACTTGGGTGAGGGGTCTTCTGGGAGTGCGACACTGGATGGCGAGAAGCGGTCCCACAATAACACCCATAACCCTTCCTACCCGGTAGGAGAGATGGGAACCTTTCCTCCCTCTTTCCCTTCTCCAACACTTTCACATGGACAGCCCGCTCTAGGAGAAAACAGACTCACACCAGAGCAGTGTACCTGATATGTCCCACTACTGTGGTCAGGCGAAGTCAAGCAATTACTGACAATCACTCACACCTGACTTCCATTAAACTTCCCCACGTGGATAAAAGCTGCAGCACGAGAGCACACTCTGAGCGAGGCAAAGCACATGAAGAAAGAGGAGTTTCAAGTCAGCAGCTGAATGAGGGGAGAAAGACGGCAAACCCAGAAGGGTTCGTAAGAAGGGAAATACCTGTGACCTTTTCGGCAAGATGCTGTTACTTTCAAGAAACCTTCAAAGCAGAAAGTGTATGGGCAGGAAACCAGACTGAAGAATCCTGCATTGTGTGTTGAAGATACCAAAGGCCCTCCCGCGTAAATGACCAAGGCGGGAAGGAGCAGCAGTCACTGTAGTGGCATGCTTTGCTCCAAGAACAAAAAAGCAACAGATAGATCAACACAGCAGGTGAGTTGGGAAGACCGATTGCAAGACCGATCTGTGTTGAAGTCAAGGATGCCAGCAGCAACATTTTATAACAAGCACTGGAACGAACATTGATAAATGTGTGTGATGAAAGACGTCAGTAAAGCTAAACTGCTGGTGAATGTTTGAAAGCAAGATACAATACCATTGATAGTGTGGTCCGGCACCGTGAATGTGCTCAATCGAAGGTCTCTGTGGGGTATCCCACCAAGAGAAATGAAAGTAGAAGATTGATGACAACAATTGTGTGAAGTGAATCAAAGTGGTCCTGTGACGTTTTAAGCAAAACCTATTGCACATTTGAAAGTCTTCGATTTTGATACTAAGAAAATCTGAGCCCGAACGAGGGAGAATCATATGAAGAGGATCCAAGCCGAATGAGGGAGATCCATATCAAGAGGATCCAAGCCTGACAGAGGGGGACCTATGTGAACTTTGGGTCTGAGCCCGACAGAGGGAGATCCATGGTCTGAGCCGGAACGAGAGAGACCTAGTCTGAACATTGTGATAAAAAGGGGGTCTCCGCCTGAAGAAGGGAGATCCATGATGACCATCGAAACCGAGAACTTGTGCATGGGAAAATCCTGATAGGAATGAAACTTTGAGATTTGTTTTGTTATGACAGACCCTCTACAGTAAGAGACTGTTACCACAAAAGAGGCTTTGACAGAAGGCCCTGATGTCTGTGCTTTGAACTGTGTCCTCGTGGCCGAAAAGCCAGAGTGTGTGCGAAGCTCGAATGTGCCGACCTGCCCCGTACTGAAAACGTGGGGAAGGGAAGCCAACTGCTCAACCGTCCTGACGTATCATTTCTTAAACAATTTTCTTTTGCACACACCATTTTCCCACACACTTTTGCATTTAGAAGTAAGGATTGGCAATAGGTTTATTAGTATAGGAACTTTTATTTTGACAGAGACTCGACTAGGACTGCGTTGTTATTATTTGATGGTCGTAGCTTGCTCCCATCCTTAGATTTAAGTTTAAGCATTTAAGCAACCCATTTGAAGTTCAATAAACACCCTTGAACTGTGATCACTTGTGTCTGTCTTCACTGTTTGATACCATGTCTTCCTAACAATATCCAACCTGACAAATAATCACATTCATTTCCTTATATCAATGACCACAAAATAATGAATCTTGCAGAGGTGACATCGTTTTTCTCATTAATAGGAGGGCATTCCCTTCAACACAGCTTTTCAATGACAATAAACCCAGCACATGCCTAATATCATATTGGTCAAGCTTCTACAGACCTTGAGATAGCTTTGATTGGTGAAACACATGCTGGTCTGGGGTTCATGTAGGTTTGCTAATGTAATGTAGTCCGTAAATCAATGTTTACTGTTATACTATGTGTGACTCAATTAGCTGTATATTATTTAGCACTTTATCATTCAATCAGCATGTTGAAGAAATACCTTAAATTCCCTTTTTGTTTGTAAGTTTGAGAAGACCAGGTGTCAATGAGTATTTCAGTTACCCTGCATATTTAACCATACTGGACTGTGTTTGTATGTAGGCTCGCCGCTTCCCCAATCACCAAAGTAAGACTTTGTCAGAGTGGTAAATTGGCAGTAAATCCATTGGAAACCATTTGCCACCACTTTTAACACACCACCAAACTCGTAACGTCTCCTGTGTAGCTCTACTATATATTACCCCGACCCTCATGTCACCTACATTAGTGAGTGAACACATCGGGCCTCATTACGGGGACATCTGTAAATCCCGCTGGTAGGCAGGGGCTACCGCCAACCCCGTAACACCATTTTCACCATCTCACATCCCGGTGCCACCGGTATATCATGCGTGGCAGAATGGTTATTACCCATTCCCACGGAGTCCCGCAGGACTCCGTGGGAATGGGAAACCTGAAGCACCGGCACCGTTAGTAATGGTGTCTGTGCTTCAGTGAAAAGCCTGCCCGTAGGGGCATGAACAAGCTCAGGCCTGCCGGGAGTTCCATGCACCTACCGGCAGACTCTTAGTTTGGCGGTCCAGAAAGGGTGCCAGTACTTTGCTAGCGGCACCCTTATTTCCAGACCGCCAAACTTGTAATGAAGCCCATAGTTGTGTTTAATATGGAGGTGAGATTTCTCAACTAATTCTTAATTCAATTGTCCCTCTTAAGGGCTTTCTTTGTTTTCAAATTATTAGGTGTGTTGCTTCGACAGTTATCACCGCTATTTATTATTTACTATGAAGTGTAAGAGCAAGTAAACCAGTAGAAACGTGAAATATACTAGATATAATAGCACTAAGGACATATTGCATAGGGCCATTAATGATCCAAAAGGAGCATTTTATTTATTTATTTATATTTATATAGTGCGCAGACAGCCCAGGGGCATTGAAGCGCTGTTACTTGTAAGAGCTTAGTTACAGAGGTACAGGAATAGTAGCAGTCGTTGATACTACAAATACTACAGACATAATTCTATCATTACAGCTTATGCATTTGGTCATTACATTACAGCTTATGCAATGGGTCATATGTATAGTATTCATGCTGATGCGAGGGACCTTATGTGAAGAGGATGGTTTTCATAGCTTTATGGAAAGCGATGAGGGAGGCCTCACCTCGGATTGTGGGAGGAAGGGCATTCCAGTGTGTGGGTGCAAGATATGGGAAGCTGGAACCGCCCGCTCTGGCTCTTTTTACTAGTGGCACATAGAGCTTGTTGGTAAAGGGTGATCTGGTTGGCCTTGTGGAGGAGACGGGGTGGATCCTGGTGTTTTGTACAACAAAACACCAGGCTTGTGGAAATAGACCAAACGCGTTACTAGGGCATATTGTAAATAGCATGCTGTATATAGAAATGGATGTAGGACTACAACTTCATATCATTACATTCACAAATAGGGCTTCATGTGCATATGGAGCGTTTCTAGCACTTCACACTATCATTCCATTCAAAATACTACTTTGTAAAATCCAAGCACACAGGTCAGAGTATGTGTAAGGAGAAAACACAGGAGGATGCGCAGGATACTGAGGCCCGCGGTAGGGGTTGGGTCATATTTCCTATGGAAGTACTGCTAAGCTCTAATACTGGTTTGCATTCAATGGTGAGGGTCCACATGTTTCAGAGTCATGTGAACCTTTCAGTTATTCCCAGTTTTGGAGTTCCATTGGACTTCATGGTGGAAATGCATTATTTATGCATGTGGTAATATTGCATGCACGAATACCGCATTTGGTATTGCTTTTGTGAGAGAAGAAGCGGGCAAAAATTTCGGGAAAAAAAGAGTTTATAAAAACCCATAATAGTGCCCAGGGGTGAAACGTGCAGCATTCGGAAATGCTGAATGTGTTATCGTTACCACAAAACTAGTGATGAGGCCCCTAGCGTGCACAGGCCACGGAGCAATTCCTAGCACTGCACAGACCACCAGGTACTACCATGAGAGGCCTATGGGACAATTTAGAGCCTCACATAAATATGCAAGTTTCAATACTACTGAAATTAGTGTTGGTAGAAGTTGTCCAGATTTAAGTATAGTTCAAAGGTTATTAATGTCAGGGTGCGGGAAACACCCAATGGATAAGTGAATTATGAGCCATTGTCTTTCCCTATGATATGATATGTTATATATAACACGCTTAATACCCAGAGGTTTCCAAGTGCGAACCTGGGGATCTAACCTGTGTTGTTCCATGTCGTCTTGCTTCCAAGTTGAGCACATTGCCCCTGAGCTATCCTGCTGAGACATATAACAGATATCTATGTTCTTTTTTCTAAAATGTTGGCTTCCTATAGTGCCTGAAAGTGTACTCCGTGAATAGTGCAACCACAATAAAAGATCAATGTCATACAATTAAAGAGCATAACACATGAGGGGCATAACACATGAGAGCACACGTTCTGAAAACGTGAGACATTTATTTCATCTGATGCCCCGAAAGTTGTGGGCCCCTTTTGCACTTTCCAAATGGGTCCAGGACTCATGCAATAGGGATGACACACCGTGGGAAGCAGCAGGCAGTTCACTGTTAGTTATTTCATGTATGTGTCCACTGAATACCAGACCTGTTGTACCTCTTCAGACATAGTTGGCCAGTGTTGCTTTCAGTAAAAGAGGCCTGCAGTCAGTCTTCTCTTTCCAAAATTCAATAGAATGAGGTCCGACTACAAGACCATCTCCATGAAAGCTCTACATGGAGAGGAGGGTTTTTACTGCTGCCGTCTTCACACGAGGGTTGGGGCATCAGGAGAGAGAAGGGGCTCTCAGAGCCAAGGCTAAAAGGAGAAGGAGGCCTGGGGCGCCTGCACATGTGCATCACGTCTCTGTCAGCCACTGCACTGCGAGGTCTTACACCAGGGTAGGAGACAGCAAACCTGCTCTCATCAGGGATGGATTGGGGCATACAATGGACACAGGATGCAATGAAAAAGTAGCCACGAATTCCAATGGCAATTTGCTACCTTTTGCAACAGACTGTGAGTACTATCCTAGGGTAAGTTTGGAGGTGTAATGTATTCTAAATAGTGTATTTTAAAGCCTCTTTGTTCAGTAACATGACTAAAATAAATCTACCAGCTGCACAGTGGAGGAACTCCTCAAACGGACCCACCTGGGCCAAAGAAACGGACCTGGTTTGACCAAAAAGAAGGCCCACCCTAGCATGTTACGTTGGCTATTCGGGCATTGCTCTATTGTTTTGTATAGGCCATTCCAAACCTGGCTCTCATTCTGGCTTGGCTTTTTCAGTTGAGCCATTGAGCCATGAGCACATAGAAAGCAGAGATGCTGCCCTCCTTCTTTCCATCTGCCCCATTGATTGTTGGTTGAAGGTGAAATGGTGGGCAGTGGGAACCAGATAGGCTCTGGGGCTCCCTGCTGCTGCTGCTGAAGAGGAGCTGGAAAGAAGCTCACCATTCTTGCCCCAGTTCCCCCGCCATCACTCTGCGCTCCCACTCTGTGCGAATGCAGGACAAATGTTGCGAGTGCCTGGTTATTTGATGATAACATTTTGCAAATGTTGTGGAAACCTGGTCAAATGATGACAACACCTGGCAAATATTGTGATGACATGGACAAATAATCTGGTCCTCATTACGGGTTGGCCAGTGTGGTAATAACGTGCCAGTATTAATGCATACCGGCACGGTACCGCACCGGCCAACTCCCAGTTTGAAGGTGGGATGGTCGGAATTACCAGCAGCTCTGAGGTGCCGGTATGTAATTCCGGGACCCCAGCATCAAAAACTGCCAGTATTTCCGGCACCGGTGTTACTGGTGCCGGTAATATCGGCAACTCTCCCCATGGAGTCCTATGGGACTACATGGAATGGAAAGTAACAGCCATTACCGGCACTTATAATCCAAAGGTAGTTCCACCAGACCAAGTGCCATTTGGAGGTATCCCACCGGATTTACCAGCAGGATACCACCAAACTTGTAATGAGGCCAAATAACCTGTATATACTTTGGTACCTCACGGCAATGCCTGTCAAATATTGTGGTACCTCAGCAAAAGCTGCTGAGAATCTCCTGGAATTTCACACTCTAAAACCTATCTGTTTGCTATGTCTTAATTCCTGACCAGATTGCCTGTAAAACCACTCTATGAGGAATGCCTATTTCTCTAGTGCGAAGAAGCCTCCTGGTGTTTACATGCTCCATAAATATCAAGCATCATAACATGAGAGCCATAACCGATTAGGGATGTACAGTGCCTTGGAGATATGATGCTAATACTAGGTTGTGAATACATAGGCACATGCTGTCAATTCCTTGCAAATGATGTACACCAAACAACGTTCCTGTTCACAAAGCATTTCCATCCAAATCACTTTTAATTCATTTTAACTGTCTCTCATCTTACCTCATTTATCCAGGCAAATGCACACAAATGATTGCAACAAAATAAGCCAAAAAAAGACAAATTAATGAGAAAATACTCTCAAAAGATAAATTCAGAATACCTGGACCTCCCTATCATATCTATATAACTATATAACTAGACATAAATGTTCTAACTAAACATAAAAACACATCCTTTCACAATGTTGGTATTTTATTCTTACCAAAAACAATTAGTGTCTCATTCTACACTAATTTTGTTATATAAATTAATCCTTAGTAACCCCAATTTCATTGGTATAAATCAATATTGAGGTAATTACTTACAAATAGTCTGTATGCCTACTGATTTGATGGTAATATCTGTCCGGCTGTGTATGTTCCTAGGATTTTGATAGGAAACCTGGTATATTGGGATAGTAACTTGGGATATAGTCACAGGGTCTGGCAACATGATTACAATACCCTCCAATTATTTGAATATCTAGTCAATTGATATCAATTCCTGTTTGAAAATTGAGACATCTGCCATGCGATGTGAGTACCATGCCTGAGTATATCCAGGCAAAACCCAACAAATGATAGTAATATCTGGGTTTACCATACTATGAACGTAAAACCAAACAAAATGACTCCGGAGTCGTATTGGAAATGGACAAAGCAAGGCATCCTTTATTGCTGGTTTGCAAACCGGTTAAACAAAATAACACCCTATCAGCCCACCGCCCAAACTAACCTAATGCACCTCCAAGCCGCCTTCCCTTTATTTTCCCTCATGGTCTGGCACCTAACACTACCCATCATATCCGTTTGACCTCACCCGGCCCAAGACATAATAATAATGTTCATTGTGTACATCTGCAGTCCTTCTCCAGCTTCCATCTCATCCCCCATTATCACGTGATCCTCCACTTCCGGGTCCGTTACTCTAGTTTGACGATATTCGGTGTAGTTCCCACCATGTGAGGGGTGCGGGACCAACGCCCCCTGACACACTTTGGTCAGAGAATAAGGTCACATTTTCGTAGGCTTTTAGGACAGCATAATCCAAGATGGAGGCCCAGGTGTCCTTCACCCAGTGCACCTCAGAGCATTTAAAAGGGGCAAGCATTACCTAAAGCCAATAAGTGGTAATTTCCCTATCCATATTCTGCTACGATAAAAAGAAAAATAACATCTCGGGCACATATGTAATGAGAAATAACACTGCAGGTATCTAACACTATCACTAGACTATATTGTGGTTTATTACCCTTTATGATCACAGTCGTCTTATTGCCTTTATGGCGTCATTACAACATGAATCCTTTTCCCCCTGCCCCAGAGTCATCAGCATTCATAGACCTGCCTTTTGCACTTACTGCACAGCTAATCTAGCTGATCCTCTAATACCCATGTGCTACATACCCCAATTTGCCTGTTTTTCATTTGCAGAGGAAATTCTATTATAATCCTCACCTAACTATGGTCCATTCATGGTTTTCGTTTGTTCAGGTAAACCATCTACTTTTACCCAAGTAATTTTACAATATATACAATCATCCTCGTATTTGAGGGGTTTGCAATAATTTCACCAGCTCCTTCTACAGGATTTCACCTTCTTGCCGCATTTCTAACAGGACCAAGGAGGGGCTGAAATACGGCGCAGACCGAAGTGGATGGTGAGCCGGAGGGTCTGTTTTGTATTACCACATCTTATGACTGGAGACAGCACAGTGTACAACATCAGATTACCCCTGCCAATAGAAGAGAAAATGCTGTAAGACATACTGTGGTGATAATGTAAGGTTGTTCAGACACCTCTTTATTTACTGCACATAGAAAATCTCCCTCAATAACCATTGTGTGCCTACAAATGACAAAATCTCTGTGGCCCCAGCTTTGGCCACCCCTTAAAAAACTCAACATACACCGTCACCATCCTCTTCTCTGTAACGAGCCAGAAAACAGTAAACTGATTAGTCTATGTATTGATAGTAAAATGCACATCAGATTCCGGTGAAGCTACTAATTCTACGCATTGATCCTTTCCTCAAAACAACTGTCTCCCTACCAAGCTATATCCTGCTCCCTCATCTTCCCAACACACTCAATTTCTGACCAACCCTATCTGATCCTGGCTTAATTTGCTCACGTTGCATTGCAACGGTGGGGGCTCTAAAGGTCATAACTCACAACTTGAACCAATACTAAACCACAGATCAGGTGTCATCACCACAGCTGAGATCATTTATCTGTACGCTTTACAGGGTGGTTTGATTTCCAAAACTTCATGGTGCGTCACCCATTCCCAGTTGAATTCTGCCCATGGTCCCAGAAGTATCCTGCTAGACAGCGGCCAAAGTCCTCTGATTGGGCTGTGTGCTGTAAATTAATACTCTTTATCTTCACAGTACCAACCACTGTCCTTCCACCATTTCTCAATTGCCATAGGCGTTCGGGTATCCCGGAGTCTTTCTTCAATGATCATGGCCAGCTATTGTGTCGCACATCTTCACTGATCAATATCATTTGGGTATTCAGATAATCTTGCACCTCTTTGCATGTCATATCACACTCCACGTATCTTCCAGGTTACAGCACGCCACCCATCAGTTTCTGCAGGGCCCCTTTGGTTAGCTGACTCAAGGACCCTGTCACATGGAGCTCACCGATCCGTGCCTCGCTACCTGTCAGCTCTGCCCCAGATATGAGTCCCATGGCCTAGTCGGTCAATTCGACCTTCTAAATTTGTGCTGTATACACCCTATGTTGTAAGTGCACTTTTAGCCCCATTCCACATTTTATCGAAAACTTCCCTTTTCTGCCGATCATCCGACAGCTCCTCTCATTGGTGAGCCAATCAAATTGCAGCCCCCCTTCCCCCCGGTGCAGTTACGGTAATGGGTAGTCACCTGGAAAGAAGACAAAGGAACAGTGAACAAATCAGTTGCTACAGTTACATTTAATAGCATATATCTGTATCCTGCTCTACCCGGATTTGACACAGTATTGAACCACAACCGCTGAGGATACACCTGGGTGTATTTCATTAATTCTCCTATCTCGGATACCGGCAAACATGTAATGAGGCCCATTGCCTTCAATAATAACGATACCAAGGTATGTGGAACAGCCACCTCTAGAGGTGACCCCAATATGATATTCTCACTTTGTTCCACTAATAGAGCTGATAGTAGATAAGGTGGCATTCCTACCGCAACCGGGTCCAATGCTTTACTGTAATAGGCTACAAGACTATAATGGATCCTGTGTTTCTGCACAAGGGCGCCAAGAGCAAACCCCTTTGTTTCATTGCGATACAAGGTAAATCCATTTTTACAATCGGGTTAGCCCAACATGGGTCCCTCCGCTAACAACCTTTTTATTCTCATAAAGGCCTCTTCTGCTTCTGGCGTCCACTGCAATGGTTCTACAGTGTTAAATCGGGTGTAGCCCTCAAGCGGTTTAACTATTTCAGCAAATTCAGTTATCCATTGCCGGCATTTGGCAATTGCGCCTAGGAAATCTCACATTTGTGTTATATTCTGAGGTTTTGGTATATTATAAACAGTCTCTTTCCGAGAAGCAGATATCAGCGGACATGCCTTCGTAATGTCATGTCCCAGATAATGCACCCTGGGGGTTGTTATGTTATGTTGATTTATACCGCGCACCGCTGCCACCCAAGGACAATCTCCAGGTGCTAACGTGGCTCTGCAAGAAAGAGGACAGGATTGGTTAGTGAGGGAAGAGTGATAGGGTAGGTCTAGAACCAGGAGACACTGTTGTCTGTGTGTGTTGGCCTGTAGATGGTTGGTTGGTTGCGTGCACTGGCTTATTGCATCCATACAGGAAAGGTCCAATGCCTGGATTGTTTCTTTGTGAGTGTTATGTAGGAGTGTGTCTGTGTATTTTAAGTGGAGTCTGGATGGTATTCTGGTGGTGTGCACTGGCTTGTTGTATCCATACGGGTATCGTCCAATGCCTTGGTTGTTTCTATGTGACTTTCTGTTATGTAGGAGTGTGTCTGTGTGTTTTATGTGTAGATTGGATGCTATTCAGGTTGGGTGCATTGCCCTGTTGCATCTGTATGGGTATGGTCCAGTGCCCAGGTTTGTTGTTGTAAGCTTGTGTTACTGTGTTGGGTGTGTATTAATGTATAGGATGGCTAGCCCATTGAGCGTGTATAGTGTTTGGTGGTGTGTTGGAGGAAGCAGGAACAGAGTGGTTAGTACATTGGCTACTCTCCACGTTCTTCTAATTGGCCAATCTGCGCAATTCTATATAGTGATGTGCATGGTTAATTTCACGGTCTATCTAAATGTGACACGTGGCTAATCTTCTCAAATGTATCTAAATGTGCTGCATGGCTAATCTTCACAATTCCATCTAGGTAAGACGCGTGGGTGGTCCTTGCAATTGCTAAATGCAGAGTGTAGCTACTTGACACAATTGGGCTAACAGCAGATAATTGGAGACACAACAGTAAATGGCAAACACCTAGATTTGAGATACCTGGGAAGTTGGAAAAACGCCTAAATTGAAGACTCAACAGTAAGAGGGAAGACCGCCTAAAATTGGTACACAGTAGTGATTGGAAAACTGCTTACTAGCTGGCTGACATTGGTCTTCTATGTTATGTAGGTAAAGAGAGTGCTATGCTTTTCTGGAATATAGTAATTGCTTTGCAGTAATTGCTGTACTCCCCACCCAGACCATACTTACCCTACTCCATTGAACTCCATGGGCTCCATTGCATAAGTGTAGCGCCTGACTTCCCGTGCGTGACTTCTGGCGCTGCCGGGACTTGTAATGTCCCAGTGGCCCCCGGGAAGTCAGGTGCCGGATTCAGTGTTACAGGGTTGAGGCAACCCACTCGTCGCACCGGCGGGTTACCACCAACCTCGTAATGAGGCCCTATGTCTTTCCTCTGCCAATGCTGTCAGTATGACCTTGGTGTATTCTTTATAAGCTTCGTATGAGGGAGAGGCGATTAACAAATCATCAACATATTGTGTCTGCATGGACTTCCCTAGCAATTTTTCATCATCCAAATCTTTATTCAATTGTTGTGAGAAGAGGGTTGGGGACTCTGAAATACCCTTGGGGCAAATGGTTCCACATATACTGTACCCCCCTATATGATAATGCGAAAAGGCACAGACTATCCTTATGTATGAGAACAGAGAAGAAAGCAGAACATAAGTCGACCACTGTAAAATGTGTGGCTCCCGGTGAAATACACAACATATGGTCACCAGATTTGGCACCACGGGAAAGGAAGGCATCGCCACTGCATTAATAGCATGTAGGTCCTGGACAAAATGGTATGCCTCCTTCCCTGACTTCTTCAAAGGAAATATAGGAGTACTGCATATGCTAGTGGTCTGCGCTATTATTCACTGACTCATGAAAGATTCAATGACTGACGTGATCCCTGCCTCTGCTTCAGGCTTCAGGGGGTACTGCAGTGTGCAACACAATCTTTTATATTGATCTAATTATATTTGTAGTAGTTTAGCAGTTTGTACATACCCTACCTTGTAATCGTGGGTGGCCCACAGACACCCTGGTACAGAATCAATCAATTCCTGTATATCCTCTGACGATTGTTTGTCTATATCCACCACTCTCCTCCTGTCTCCTCCCTTAGTGTAGCCATCATTGAGGGTATTGTCACAAACACCCCATCAGGGGTGCAATAAATGGTGCACCTCATTTTGCACAGCAAGTCTCTTCCCAGAAATACGAGGTGGCACTTAAAAGAAATGCATGCTGATCAGTAATGGACCCTAACATAACAGTAAGGGACTCTGTTACCTTGTGTATGACAGTGTTATTTGATATGCCTACCGCTCTTACTGTCCCCTGTTCGAGGGACATAAGAAAAGGTGTTAATCTGCAAAGCAGATTGGTTTGCCCCAGTATCTACCAGACATGGTATTGGTATCACCCGAACCTAGCATTGTACATAAGGTCTCTCCTGGTTAAAGGGGATCCTTGGTGCTTTCAGTGTCCCTTCCCCTTCTGTTTGTCAAAATCCATTTGCCTCCCTCTATCACACGCGGGTCTTCCAGATGAAGGGAGTAGTGTATGGGTTCAAAAACTTGGCCATCGAGCCTGCGGTATCGTTCATTATCTGGACCTGCCCTTTCTGTTGTGGCATTTGGACATTATTTGGGATCGTGCCACCCTGTTGCTGTTGTCTCTGTGGCCTAAGTGGGCACTCATTTTTCCAATGGCCATCCTGTTTACAATAGTTGCACATTAAAGGGTTTGGTGCCATGGCTCTAGGAGCCTGCTGATTATTCCCATTTCCCTGCACCTGTTGACCCTGTGTTCCCTGCGCTTCTGTTGTTGATCCAACTGTCCCCACTGTCTCGGTTGCTGTTGTTGTCCCCTATATCCTCCCTGCTGTGTCTGATAGTTTGCGGACCCATCAGGCTTCCACTTCTGCCTCTTAGTTGCCCCCCCCCTTTCGGCCATATTCCCAAATATTGTGCTGTTCCATAGCATTGTCCCGGAACCTGTCCCTGAAGACTCTGCATCTGCAACATCATTAGTTTGTTGCCAAATGTTTCCTTCCTCTGCTCCTGGCAAGTGATGCAATGAGTTGCCACCACAACTGGTTTTGCTATCGGCCTGCTAGCCTATGCACACGTTCTTAAGCTGTATCTGTACTTTCCGAAGTAAGCCTGCAACAAACGAGTTTGCTATAGCTTCCTGTGCCATGTCTCATTTAACTCTGCATTCACTCGTCATTTGCCCCGTTACCCAGGCGCCCGTGCTCAGTGAGTTTTTTCGACTCCACTCCTTTGCAGTACTGAGAGAGAAAAGGGGTCCAGAACACTGCAGAGTGGCCCTGACAAAGTTAAGGGCTCTCATCATGCACTCATCCACCTACCCCTATTTGCTTGACGGCTTTAGCCTGTCCCCCAAATCCATTACTCTAATCCATACCTGTGCGTTTTACCAGGCTCAGTCCCTAACCTTGATATTTTGCTAGGTTAATCTCTGGATAAAAGAGAGAAAGGAAAAATAGAATTACAGTTATAACACAGGCAAAGACTACTATCAATAGTACATTCCCAGCCCAAAACTCCATCCCATTCTAGCATATTCCCTAAACACATCCCATCCTGCGCTGTTCATCCACTGGTCCCCAAATGGCACCGTCAGTTCCCTGTATGGCCTCGCATGCACTGTCAACAGCCCCAATCTACTCCTGCGGAAGACCCCTATGGAGATTTTAATGTAGGTCTCCTACCTTATCGTTTCTAGCGCTTGTGGGGGTGTCCGGATGGAGAGCTTCGGGGTCCGGCAGTCTGCAGCATTGCATGACAGGTTAGCGTCACAGGCACCATCCTATGAATGTAAAACCAAACACAAGGGCTCAGGAGTTGTATTGGAAATTGACAATTCTCCGGCCAAGAATAAGGTCCCATTGTCCTAGCCGGTATAGGCCGGCACAATCCAAGATGGATGCCGAGGTGGTTTTCACCCAGTGCACTCGAGTGCCTTTGAAAGTACTGCCTCAGCAGTCCTACAGTGCATGTTCGTGTTATGGGGCTTTCAGGCAAGCATTGCCTAGAGCCTATAAGTAGTGATTTCCCTATGGCATCATTCCAGTATGAATCTTTTTCCCACTCCCCATAGAGGTATGTCATCAGCGTCCACAATACCAATAGCTGAAAACATATTTTGAGTATATGATACCAATGCCTGGCAAATAGTGTGAGTTCTCGGTGTAATATGGTAAACACAAGCAGCACAGAACACATTTCCATTAGATTAAAGCCAACACTATTGGCTTTGCCCATTCTGGTCAAGGCTTTGGGCTTTATTTCCTAATGAAATGCAGCTTGGTTGTCAGCGAGACAGAAATCTGTCCATGATGATTTTGTATTTCACAATGACGCCTGGGCCTGTCTTTCGACACGTTTCGTAATGCGGTCTGGTAAGTTACACTATGGTGGGATTTTCACAGGTTTCCTTCTGAGTTTTTTTTTTTTGTTGCAATTTCAATAAAGTCTAGTCGCTGCAATTAGCCAGGCATCTCTGCCGCCTCCATGTCAATAATAATTACTCACATTGGTTTCAACCTCTGCATGTGCTGTGCTTTCTTTTTTGTGCATGGGTTGAAAGACAATTTACAGTGGGCGAAGTGCGTGAAAAGAAATAGTGGAACTATGTTCCCTACTGGCCTGCCCTCTTTCCCCACAAACCCACCGCCACGCTGACTTCCACGCACAATACAAACCCCCAAACCCAGGTGCCTGTTGTTTTCACGGAACGTTCAGTCCAGTGCACTGAAAGCGCAAGTTTCAACTTCTTCCTGCACATTTATTTTAAAAAGAAATCCTTCCAGACCAGTTTATCTTTAAGGGAAAAGTATAGCAACAGTAAAACTTAACGAAAAAAAGTAGAGGAGCACCGCTCTCAACCACTCCCATCCATTTCGACCACTGAAATATTCTTTCAATTTCTATTCCTTCATAATTTATTTATATTTATTTTATTGTTTAATAAGCAGACCTCGCTCCAGAGCAGCAGAGCACTGCACAGGGTGTGGGTAGCCAACGTTTGGGCTGGTGTCTTTTAAAAGTAGTGTGCTACTGTGAGTTGTGGTCTGTGTGTCAGTCTGTGCGTCCATCGGGATTAGTCTTTAGGCAGGTGTTGTTATAAAAGCTACGTTTTGAGAGCTTTGTGGAATTGCAGAATTGTGGGGGCATTCTGAGCTGATACAGAGATCGAGTTCTACAGGGTGGGTGCATGAAAAGAGAATGATTATTCACAGGTTTTCTCTTTGTGGTGAGTTGCGATCAGTTGGTCGATTTGCTGCATGAGAAGTGTGTGCTGCCAGATATGTGATACTTAGTTGCTTGGTACGCTGGTGTGCTATTCATGACTGCTTTGTAGAGTATATATTCTTGCAACAACCACTAAACCACGGGAAGCCACACGCAAACGTGAGATAATCTGATAGATATCTTAAGAACAGACAATGCCCTCCCAAAGAATCAGCAGACTCAAGAGAAAGCAAGAAGAAGAGACCACCACAAGGGAACCATGACAGACCTCCACACCACCGAACTACAGAACACAGATAGAACGTACACCCATAAACAGCACTAGAATAAGAGCAGCCCCCCAAAAAAGACTAAAATCATTCTATTTATCAACTTTACACCCTACCTCGCAACAGATAGTCCACCAGAACAATCGGCCATACACGCAAGCAGGCTATCGGAACCTCAAAGAAATAATTATGAGACTACTAGAAGATTGGTGATTGACACCCTCACCCCGTACATCACCAAACACCAAGGGAATCTCTGCCAACACAGTCCTGAATCTGAGGAGGAACCAGAGTAGGCCATAAACCCAATAAGAAACCTAACCGATCTGTTCAACGACACAACTAAAACAATTGAGCTCGCTCAACAACCCACACACGACAGGGAGAACCACCAACAAAACCACCTAAAGGTACAAGCCATAACAAAACAAAGCAACCTAATCAATGCCAGATTGATGTCCTAACATGGAACCTAGATCTACGACCTACTCTGCGACGGGGGAATTGACATCCTATTCATCATAGAAACCCGGCTAGCCAAAAACTACAATGTGATCCTTCACAATTGCCTACCCAACAACTTCAAATGCAAACAAGTGAAAAGGAAAGGGAAAAGAAGAGGAGGACTCACGGTTGCCTATAAAGAACACCTGGTAATAAAAACAGTTGAGCCCTTAAAAATCCCTAGCTGCGAGTCCCTAGTCCTTCAACTTACCATGGACCGACAATCAAACCTCACATTCATTTAAATCTATAGGCCACCAACCTACGACACCACCATTGCAGACACCTTCATAGAAGCAGCCACAAATCTAGCCATACAGCATGAACATCTGATCATTCTCGGAGAGTTCAACATATGGTTCGAAGATGATATGATATGATATGATATGGCATTTATAACGTGCCTATACACAAGTGTTTCAAGGCGCTACGAGGCAAGGGAGGGGGAACAGAGGGAAGACAGAGACAACAATCTTACTAGGCCTGGTGTCATTGAGATTGTGCAAGTGCACGGGAAGGGGAAAAGTGCAGGGGGTAAGAGGCAGGGGACAGTGCAGAACATGGGATAAATAGAATAAATTAAACAATAAATAAAAAATACAGCTAGCTGGTGGCAAGTATAAGTGCAGACATCAGGTATCACGTGCTGGTGTCAAGATGAGAACCCCAACTTGCAGAAAACGTTAATCAAGCAACTCGAGACCATGAACCTCCAACAGATGGTGAAAGGAGCGACACACACAGCAGGGCACACCCTAGACACAATCTTTGCCAATAAAAACCTGGTCACAACGGCACCACCCATCCAAATACTATGGAGCGACCACCTCATATATCCCTTTCGTGATCCAAATACCATCAAAGCCACCTAATAAACCAGAAAAATACCCACCTATTTGGAAAAGAAACTGATGAACCATCAAGAACAGCAACTTAGAGGAGAGACTAGAAATCTCAAAGCCAGCGACCACATCATTGGATGCAACAGACATAGATGAAAAAGCAAACCTAAAACTGTAACGGATTTCAGAAACAATAAATGTAAATGTCATCCGGCCCTCAAGAAAAAAAGCAATGGCAAAATGGTACACACCTGACCTAAAAGGGATGAAAAGAAGTAACAGAAAACTACAATAAGAATGGAGGAACAAACGTGACCAAGAAAAAATTATAAAATACCTGCTACAAATCCGAGCATACAAATCTGAAATTCTAAAAACAAAAAAGAAACACTACAGCGAGCGGATCGAAAAAAACACCAACCCTCAAAAAGAATTATTCAACATCATAAATGAGATAAGAAACCCACCGGGATGCAACAACGCACTGACACCCTCCCAAAATCTGTGCAATGATCTTGCAGACCAATTTAAGAACAAAATCACAAGCATTGATGTACGGCTTCCAACAGATGTCAAGATGAAAACGACTAGATTTTGCTGAAAAAGCGCAACAAGGCAGGTTCTCCAAAGGTCCCCTGCCCTCCATACATCTATAAATCTATCCTTGCACAGGACACACCAGCGGAGTACTACCCGAACCTCTTCAATCAATCTCTTTCAACAGGGAAAGTACCAAGAGCTATCAAAACAGCCTACATCAAACCTCTAATCAAGGACAAAACTGGCAATGTGGAAGACATCTCAAACTACAGACCAATCTCTAAAATTCCTTTCCCAGCAAAAAAAATACTAGGGACCTATGTCTATGAACAACTACTGGAGCACATTCAAAATAACCAACTACTGGATCAGTCGCAAGTAGGATTCAGACCAATGAGAGAAACTGAAACAACACTAGTCTCCATATGAGATACCCTAAAGATGAACGCAGATTCCAACATCAAATAAGCACTAATATTACTCGATCCCTCAGCTGCCTTCGAAACAGTCAACCGCAACATCCTCATTAAAAGAATCAAAGTAATAGGGCTCACTGACACAGCACTGTTCTGGATCAAAACATTGCTTGTGGAAGAGGCAGAAACGATCTGGTTAAAGCCTTTCAAATCCACGCCACGGGATTCCTCGTGTGGAGTACCACAAGGATCCTCATTACCCACGCTTCTTTTCAACATTTAGGTGACATCACTAATCAACCTCATCAAAAGGCACAGACTAACATGCTACAACTATGCAGACAATACACAAATTGTCCTCAAATTCAGGGACATACAAGAATAGAACGCCCCCCTAGGGGAGTGTCTCAAGGAGCTCTACCAAAGGATGAACATTACCAAATTCAAAATCAATCCTGACAAAATTGAAATCATGATTATACCGGTAGACAGAAGGAACGACCTGCACATACCATGGCCAATATAGCTGGGAAACCAACTAACGCCATCCAAAGCTGTACAAAACCTTGGGCTCCTCATGGACAACGAGTTAACACTTGAACCCCATGTGAAAGCAATAATCCGGAAATGCTTCTTCCTCCTACAAATGATTTAAAAAAGTTCCTACCATTTTTCTCCTTCATGCACAAAACACTGGCCATCATATCCCTTATGTCCAGGAATGATTATGATAACAGCATGTACCTCGGAATGCCATAATACCTAACGAAGAAGCTACAACGAATCCAAAACGTGGCAGCCAGACTCTTCCTCAAACTCAGCAGAAGAGATCACATCACACCAGCACTCATTGTGCAACATTGGCTACCGGTCAAAAAGAGAATCTCCTTAAAGCCCTGTACATAATGCACAGAGTAATACGCGGATAGGGAGCAGACTTTATCCAACAGAAATTATCCATCTACAAACTAGCTAGAACCCTTCGATGATGCAACGACATTTGTCTTGAACCCAAAGGGTACCGGAAGAAAAAACTTGGCGGCTCAGCATTCTCCTGCTGAGCTGCAAGTCTATGGAACTCCATTTCGAGGGAAATGCGAACTGCGGAGGACCATACAAAATTCAGGAAACTGCTGAAAACCTGGCTCTTCAACTCCAGACACAACGAAGCCGACAGAATGATGTCCGCACACCCCCCGATCAACGAAGCATGGGGAAAAAGAGAAGTAACTAGGAAAAACAAGATTGAGGGATAGGACCAGAAAGAGAAGCACACCACCCCCTAACCACCTCACCAGCCAACATAGAGCCCTGGAGAAGAGAGGATGATAAGCCAGAAACGCAAGGGCTAAAGAAGTGGGCCAAGGAAAACCCAAGTATGGAAATGGGAAAGGGAGGGTCACCCTCAGGCATGCCATGAGTAAGGGCAACAAGAGGGAAGTGGACCAATCAATAACTACACCCCTACAAGAACTTAACCCCCAAAGAGAATCCAGTTAAATAACTCCCCACCCCGCTGATCACTCTCTGGGCTAGGAACGGGTATCTAATCAGAAATAGGGACTGCACTCAGAATTTGGGCAACAGACAGAGTAGCAAAGTAGCACAAGAACCCTTCACCCAGAGGCGACTTTACTGATACAACTAGCAAGGGCACCACCGAATAAGGGAAGATACAATTAAAAACCAGAAAAGCTGAAGAAGATCAGCCACTAACAACCCAAACTGTTACTAACAATCAACCCTCTGCATGCACTTCTCACATACTGCACTGAAACAACCAGAACTCCTCAGCACCACAAACCGCACACACTTCACAACACTGCAACAACAAGATATAGCACACGCAACCTGTCTGCCTCCCGAATCTCACACCCAAGCTCAGTGAACGGTACATCCGAACATCTTTTTTTTCACAGAACTGCCAGAGCACCAAGAGACCATGCAAGTGACACCTGTGTGTGGTATAAAAACCTTTGCAATCAGTGAGCGACCGATTTCTACTTGATTGACTATTAATGCCAAATTACTACATTTTGATGGAAGCATAGATCCATGAATTTTCTTCAAATTGTCAGGCAGAGTAGGGGAGCAGGATGGGCTTAACATGTCCACCTGTTTTTCCCAGTTCTGTCTGACAGATGCTTCTGTATTGCCACGAGCGTGTGATTTTCATGCTGGCAGTAATGCAATGGATTTCTATGGAACTTGCCGGTAAAAGCAAGTGTACTCCTGAGGAATCCATTGCAAATGTATCCCTCAATAATTAGATGTGAAAGTCATTTACATTGTTTCACTAATGTAGCGGAAAGGTGAAGAGTAATGACGATTTTGTCTGTCTTTTTCGCTTTATTTTTTCACTACGTGGTGGCAAAGATTAAAATGGGTATCGAGGGGAACGTTTGCACAAAAGGTAGGCTGTGGTTAGGAGGACCATGGTTTGGTCATTGTAACTTTGGTCAACACCTTTTCAGCGAGTCGAGCAGATAAATATATATATAAATATATATGTGCCATTGTTTAGGAGTGGAAGGGTGGGGGCGTGGGAGAGGAAAATGGGCATGGGGGAAACCCTATAACTAGGGTGGTCTACCATGGTAGATCTAAACGTAGACCAAAAGCGCAAATAGAGCCAGTCCCCTACATGCAATTCCCATCTTGACGGGAATGACCCCCCCTCTCTAATTTATTTATTTATGCTCTTTTGGTCAATAAGCCAGCGTGCCATTACTCAATCTTCAATGTTCGCCAAATACGTTAGCAGCGTCGCGTACAATTGGGTACGACGAAAGATACTAACGGGAACAACCGGGGAATCCAACCAACAGATGTAACACATAGATGGCATTATTTTAAGTTAAGTGTATGTCTGCCTTGTGTAAACGTTGCCAATTTCAATTCTCTTGGATTGACCGTGATGGCAACGATGCGGTTCTAATCTTTGTAAAGTCCTGCAACTTGAAGTTTTATATTGTAGTGTGATTGCAATAAGTTCAATTTTGTAGGACAACCTTATTTTTAGGTAAACTACAAAGTATAGATAAATAATGTAAACATTATCCTGAGCTCATCACACACAAAGATTTCCATTGACTCCATACAGTCCTGTTCTGGGGCCAGATTACAGAAACATTACACCTGTGCAATTGCAAAATTGCACAGTATCAACACTGGGGCAAAGTTTGCCCTATATTAAAAAACAATGGGACATATTAGAAAACTATTACACTATGACAAGTGCAGTTTGGGATGGTACAAGCACCAGGGCAAAAATTGTCCATGCGCAAAAAAGGTAAATTTTCACTGAATTATTGCACCATGGCAAAGTTTGACCTAGTGCTAATACGGAATTGCATTAGCACTAAGGCAAACTTTGCCCTGGTGAAAAACTCATTGAAAATGTATCTTTATTGTACTATGGTCATTTTTGCCCTCGTGCTTATACCATCCCAAGCTGCACTCGTCATTGTGTAATAGCTGTCTAATATGTCCCAGTGTTTTGAAAAATAGGGCAAACTTTGCCCTAGTGCTAATACCGTGCAATTTCTGCACTTGCACCGGTGCAACGTTTCTGTAATCTGGCCCCAGGTTTTCATTGCTTCTGCCTTCTTCCATGAATTTGTTTTTTAAAATATCTTGTAAACACAAACTTAGGCAACACCGCAGAGACTGAAGAAGTTGTGCCAACAAGTCTTTGAGTGTTATATGAGTGTGCGAGGGCTTTGCCATTGGGGCTGCAAGCCATGGATTTAGGTCAGTGCCACAAATAGAGCCCCTCATTATCAGCAGGCGCTCATATTGGAGCTGTCACTCTGGAGAATGTTCATAGCCTGATCTATGGGGCCCAGACAGACATCTATGAAAGTCAGATTTCAGAGTGTCTCATTGTCACGTCTGCAGATGACACCTCGTGCAGGTGGGGAGAGCCCTAATCCCAGTGCAGAAATCCTCTTTTAATGAGACCCTAGGTAGACGTTGACACATTAAAATTGGAAACACATGTCAGAGACCATTGAAGCGCCCTGCCTGGGTGCTGATGGATTCAGAATGAAGAAGGCGTTTCTTTGCTTGCGCAGTCGATCGCTGGGTTTCGGAGTTGTGGTGCTATAGAAATGCATATGCAGCACCGAGTTACTTGCTCAGACCCTAGAATATACTGACATAAGGCAGTATTAATTGCCATCACAAAATCTAGCTGTGCACTGCGAAGACGCAATGCTCTTTGGATGCAGTGAACTTTGGAACTCTGTGACTGGCACCGACCCAAAACCGACAGGCAAATATCAAAATGATATTGACTTTTTTCTCATGTTCTGAGTATATATGGGGTGTATGGGACCCTCTTTTTTAATCTGGGGGGGGCCTAAATCATGAGGGTGTCAGACAGTATATATAACGCAAGGGAACTTAGGCTACCCCACCTGTTTGGCAGTGGCCCGTCAGTTTATCACAACACACAATGACGGATCATGTGATTTAGTCTGTACAGAAGTTAGAGATCACCAATATTTCATTTATATACATACATTTATTTTCAAATGCTTCTTTAAAAATTGGTGATCTCTAACTTCTGTACAGACTAAATCACATGATCCGTCATTGTGTGTTGTGATAAACTACGGGCCAGTGCCAAACAGGTGGGGTAGCCTAAGTTCCCTCGTGCTATATATACTTTTTTCTCATGTGTCACCTCCATTCAAATCACCAGAGCCAACAGGGCTGGTCAATACTGGGCGAATTGAAAGCGGACGTGAGATATTTCGCTATCAAATGCCATGCTAGCCTCCATGTTTTATGTGGCATGCCTTCCTGTGGCCAGGGCACTTAACTAGGGGTTCTGAAAGGACTGCGGGCCTGATTCATGGATTCAAAGTGACTTTTCACTGGTGCAAAGTGACAGTGCAAAGTCAGGTTGCACTGCAAAAAATACACTTTGCACTGATCCGTGAATCAGGGTGGAGCAGTGCAAAGTGTATTTTTGCAGTGCAAAGTGAATTTGCAAGACACAAATACACTTTGCATTCACTGTTTCACGGGTGCAAAGTCACTTTGCACCATGCAGAAAAAGTCCATGAATCAGGCCCTCTATTTCCGGACACCAAAAAGTACACTGTCCCACTTAGAAACGTCAGTAAAGTCACATCATCCCTGTTGGGGCACGTTTATGACCTTTTGGATCACCTTGGAAGTCCAAACAGGGGTTTACAATTGAAGGTGGGATATTGCGTAATAACATCATGATTAACTGAAGGAGGCTGCCTGTTAGCTCTTGGGGAGTGACTTATGTATACGTGTATATATCATTTTTTGAGGAAGAATAAAATGCTTTAAACAGAATCACCTTAAAAAAAACACATTGTTTTAGTGGTGAACCCATCCTATTGCTCTGTGCTTTACAAAAGCTGTTCATCAAATAATGTGTAACCCATCCCATGTGAAAATATGACATGATTTAAAGCAATAAAGCAGCAGTGTCTAATCCAAGCAACAGGATGTCATGGGTTTGCACATGAGACTGGTTGGTTAATGCCGCATTCTTGATGGGTGCTGGTTGGAGAAATCACGACACCGAGAAGGCTGCCGGGAAAGGAGTCTGGCAGACATCAGAGGAAGCAGAAGTGATGACACAGACATTTCCCTGTAAGGACACCTCTACAATGCTAAGCATTAGCAAAGCCAATAGTCTTTGAACATGTAGATAGTAAGAGTTGTTTTGATCCCTTAGGGGTGTTAAGGTTAGCCGTCAGGTAAGGAAGCGGGGGGGGGCCACAGAGACATACAATGCAGGCTTAATTCTTGTAGTTAAAGACTGCAGATGTAGTACAGACCAGATCAGGTAAGTAATACCACAAGGCATATGGGGCAATGGCCGTCCACCGGCACAAGCTCTCTCTCATTCAGCCTCTCTCCAACTGTGATCCAAGCGCCTAGATGCCTCTGGGTTATGCGCGCTATATAAATGACAAAATAAATAAGTAAAAATAAATAAAATAGAACACTGGTCAGCTCACTCTCGCAGCATTCCTCGCTCAGAACTCACATGACATCATGCATGCCTGCAGGCAGGGAAGGTAGAAGAGCTAGAAAGCACATCACAACACATCTTCCGCAGAGGGAAATGCCAGAAAAGAAAGTACACTTAAAAGGGACTGACAAGACAGAGGTGCAAGGGTGCAGGGAAAGTAGAATTCCAAGTATGCAAACCAACAACGAAAACTAAACAACCCCTCCATATAAAACCAAGGGGTCCCTCATCTGCCCCCAGGGTCGGACTGGGACAAGAAATAGACCCGGAGACCCAGAAAAAAGTGGCCTACCCCTCGGCTCAAAAAAGTGGCCCACCCCTCACCTCAAAAAAGTGGCCCTGAAACCATCATCCGTGAATTGCGTCAATTCAGGACGTTACAAAAAATGCTACTTATGGAGGGTTCATGTGTCTGTTACATTACAACACAACTCATAAAATAACATAACTTTGCATACAAGAATGGATTACCATATGTATCATTAATACCTGTGTGTATAGATCCATATTGTCAAATCACTGTGAATACAAGCAGATATCCAAGGCCAAATGATAATATGTTATTGCACAGCACTTACGCTTAAGCTCTTTTTTTATAGAACAAATATACCTACAATATCACCCAACCTGTGTTGATACTCATTTATCGACCTCAGAAGGATGAAAGGCGGAGATGGATTTGCTGGGATTCGAACCTGCAACCTGCAGATCACACACACATCGCAGCAGCAAGCGCTCAACCCACTGAGCTATCATATCAGCTATAGTAAAATGAGCAATTATTATCCACTGGATACCATTAAACTGGTAACTGAGATTTAACAGCAGACCAGTTAAGTTCATCTGCAGGTCTGGTGCAAATTTGGCCGCATGTCAACCCTGCGTGCATCTACTTTTCAGGCTTCAGAGGTAGGGTGGCCAAATTTACAAAATGGTTTTGCAGGCCACTTTAGAAGTGGTAGCCATTGAAAGCCGCCTGCAGTGCTCGTGGTTCCATATAGTGTCATTCCACCCTCTGCCCCCTCCCATCCACTTTTGGGGTAAATTAGTGGCAGATGGCATTTTAACACACATAGCACAAAAAATGGTGGCACCATTATTGTAGCCCCTTACGAGCAGAGTTCCTGACTGCCCATGCCCACACGCTAGTTCCTGCCTGCCCACACGCTTATCACAGCGGATTCCGGCGAGTAAATGGAATGCCCAAGAAATTGAACAACAGCATATAATAATTCTTGCAGGAGTGTTGGTGATGCAGCCGGAAGGGCTGCATGGCCGGAGGCTCTCTCCGCTGAGACTGCCAACTAGGTGCCAGGTGTGGTGGCAATGGTACTGGCGGGCACCAGCTTATTGATATCATTCACGCTGCTTGGGAGTGAGTTTTATAGAAGATTCCCTGCATTCACACGATTAATTCTTAAGGGAGAAAAGCTCCAGCAAGCCGCCCTCAACCCAAGCATGAATGCCGCTGGTTTGCCCCTTATTAGGTCAACAAAGTCCAGCATAAGCGGCTATTCATTTAGCTAAATTGTTGACCTCCCAAGCTGCGATATATACGCAGTAGATTCAGTTTGCCACTGTGTGCGTTGTGCAAAATTGGTTTGCACCGCCGTGCCCAGAGAAAAATCATTTTGCAATTCTGGGTGTGAAAGCCAGACTGGTTCACTCCGTCCCGCATTAAACCGGGAAAGTGGTCCAACATGGATGCACACACGTTCCGTCTTAATGCACATTTTCTTTTTAAATAAGACTGACATTATCGAGCCACATGAAACGCATCCCTCGGCTGGTAGGGATAACAGGCGCTTGAAATCATTGCTGTTTCCTTCCCGTCAAAAGCATCTACAATCACAGGGGGGTGCAGGTTAGCGGGATAGCGGCTTAAATCCTCCCAAAATGGCAGGCTCCTGGTAGGCCTCTAACGATGACCCATGCCAATGCCTGGCCGGAGATGGGGTGCAACGCATGACACATCGGGCCTGATTGACAGTGCGTTTTCAATGGGATATACCCATTGCAAAACGCTTTGTGAATCAGCCCCATTGTGTTCTCTTGGGCAGATCTCTTTATCCAAACGTGCCCCTGAAGGAAAGTTTATCTCCCCTTACCCTGGACACCACAGGATATTGGCTGGAAAACCAACACCAGTAGCACTTGACTTTAGTTCTTACTTACTTTGCAGAGCGCGAATTGAAACTCGAATCCTTCAATGAGCCGACACCACTAGGTGCCTGTGTCATACTCCCCGTGCACTGCAGATTGCTGGCCAGGCCTGCTGCTGCAGTCACACTGGTGTCTCCAGTCCCAGCCTCCCAGGCAGCCTGTGCTGGTGACACACACCGCACCCAGCCAGACGCAATGCGCATGCCTGGCGGCCTGGTGCCGGGTTGGCGGGATTCGGGAGCCAAGCCAGCACGTGTTGATGAAGTGTGAAATTGGCAACAGTCTTGAGTGCGCGGGGCGGACACCCGCACCCCACCATGCTGTGTTTTGCAAGCAACTTTTGTTTTGCATCGTCTTCGTCTCTCTCTGTTGCAGGCTGGTGCTGCAGCCAGCAAATCAATGGCACCTCGCAAAAAATCTATTCTGACACCCCATGACCCAGGCAGCCGCGAGGCCACCCCTGAGCGCAAGACCTGGGGAAGTTTGCCCCCCCTACCCCACTCGTGACAGCCCTGGCTGTCTCTGCAGAGATACACAAACTGGCTCTCTGCAGACCCAGACTGGCCCAGGAGTGCTTCAGAAACCGGCCCCTCGCCCGCCTCTCAAGTGATTTCGGACCGGCCACGGGCCGATGGGCCGAGGGCCCAGTCCGACCCTGTCTGCCCCCACAAGTGCACAGAATAAACTCTCACAAGAAGGTTCAAGAGCCTCACTGTCAGTATGAAGCACATTTCAAGATGAGTGTCACACATCGCAAGATTGAGACCGTAAGAAAACCTCATGAGTCAAACAGATCAGAAGCCTCACCAGACACCGCAATGAACTCCAAACACCTACCCTACCCCACGCCGCTGAAGCAAAAACGACAACGGAGCAGGGGGCCGTCCAGTCAGACAGCAACGAGTAAAGCGGGTACTGCAGCAAACCAACAGTCCATTCAAAGTGCAGTCTTCAGGCAACTTTTGAAAGTGACCTAACCGCAGGACAGTAAACACAAGCAAACATGAACCTCTAGGCAGAAAGCTGGCTTTGGACGAGAGCGAGCCACCTGAAGCAGGTTCACCTAGTCACAAAGAAGGAGTGTGCATGCAGTCCATTAGCAAGTGCAACTGCAAACATGCATCCCACGTCACCCCGTCTCCAGATGCAACTCCATCAGACAGCAGGTAGAAAGTAAAGCAGTGTGCAACACCCACACACTCAATAGCAAGGAAAGGGGAGGCAGCACAGGCAATGCAGAAGTTTCACACGTAACACAGTAAAACACAGATGCCACCCCAGACTTGGGTCCAGGGTATGGAAGGCCACAGAGGCAGTGGAGCAAAGGTCAATTCAACAGGTGCCATACACAAAACACAATACTGCGCCTCCAACCCAGCAGGCAACACGAAGGCACAAGTAGACATCAGTAACTGTAAAAAAACATTCTTAAAAGGCCCATTGCCCAGGACCTCACGTCTGCCAGGTGGTTCTGACTGTGGGAACAGCATTATGAAAGTATACAACTATTTCAGGATGACAATGCATTGTTCAAATAGAGGCCACAACCTGCACATACCTGTACACACTCAAAATGACAGACTCCACATCACCCCCAAAATCAAAATAGTGCCTCTCTAAGCTCCATGAGGAATAGGAGTAATTGATTTGGCACCAAAAAAACATCCATGATATAAGAAGCAAGCAGGTGTAGAGAAATGAACAAGTGCTGATTACATTGACCGCAACACCCACCAAAGTGTTTCCGGGACATACCGGTTTTAAGGAATATATTTTGGGATTTATCTTCAAATACTGGGTACCTTTTTACCAAAGTATCTGAACAATTAAACAACGTTCATCATCTGAACGAACTGCCAGAGTGAAATGTGCGCGGTTCCAGCTAGACATCGGATGAATCATGCAACATTTTGGGGTGTGGGGGGAGGCTCTAGGGGCTCCGGCAACATTAGATTCAGGGGCTCCAGCAACATTTGAGTCACCTCAGGTCATTGGAGGTTCACCCGGAGGATGTGCACTCGCCGAGTCTCCAATGACACTTGACGCAGCCGCGCTAGGTGGTCAAAATGTCTCCCACACCATTGGGACACACTTTGACATTGAACCCATTTGATCAGGCACGTCAGGATGCAGGCACACAATGGAGATGCAGAGTAGCGTTCAGGCCTGCATCACCATATTGGACAAACGTGCTAAGGGTGAGGAGCTCTTTGGCTTGCCAATGAGGACAAAGTGTCTTATGACTGCTGCACGTTCATCTACGGAGCCACGGCCCACCTCCAAAACAACATGACACAAAGAACCACCTGAAGAATATTGTAAGTCTATGGTGCGGTAACCCGCGCAGGCTTTCCCCACTACTTCTCTGTTGCTCATGCTGGCAGGGGATAGAGCACAGGTCACCTGGGTTTTGGAGAAACTTTAAAGATCAGCAGCTGTAAGAACATTGGTATCAGTACAGAAGGTTAGGGCACACAGGTCAAATCCACAGGTGTAGACAGGCACAGATTAATGAATAATTGTGGTTTGCATCTCGCGCTCTGAAACACTTGTGTATGAGTGCAATACAAATAAAATATCATATCATATCATAACGCTATCAACCCCAAGGGATCTAAGCGCTGCTCCCAAGGTAGACCTATATTAACGAAGGTGGATGCGAAACCAGAAGAAATATTACTTGAGATTAGAGCTAAAGGTTTAAAGTGTTCTTATTAACAGTGTGATGGTGTCAGACATTCAAATCACTATGGGCCGAGAGTTCCAAAAGCTGCCAGAACCTGAAATGAGCACTGAAAGGTTACTTTGCATTTATAAAGGGGAACTTGAGCAAGTAGCTGGTGACATGACCTCAAAGGTTGTGGCAGTGTATACCGCGTGATCATCTGCTTTAAGTAGGCTTGTACATGCATCATATTGTAGACTAAGGTCATAGCCGGAAACTTCATCCTAACAACTACAGGAAGCCCGTACAGCTTCCTAAGGACCAGCATAATATGTGCACGTCCAGGTGTATTTATTTATTTATTTATTTATTTATTTATTTATTTATTTATTAGCATTTATAAAGCACACATCAGCCCTGAGGCATCGTGGCACTGTTACAGAGATACTTGCTGGTTGCAGAGGACACAAATACTTAGTTACATGATATACAGTGTTATAGATGGGCAGTAGCATACATAGAGTAAGAGTGGCAGCGCGGAGAAGAGAGCAAGGGTAGAGGGGGGAGCAGGGGTGTGTTAATTGAACAGTGTGGTTTTGAGGGTTTTGCGGAAGGTAGTGAGGGAGGTTTCAGCTCTGAGTGCGTTGGGTAGGGCATTCCAGAGTTTGGGTGCTAGATGAGGAAAACCGATGCCTCCAACGTTGGCTCTTTTGATGGGGGATATGCAGAGTTGATTGGCGTGGCGACTTCTTTTGGGACGCGTGGAGGTGTCTCTGGTGATGGTTTCAGATAGGTAGGGTGGGGCAGTCAGACTGAGGTATTTGAGCGTTAAGGTGAGGATCTTAAAGTTGACCCTCTCTTTAACTGGGAGCCAGTGGGCTGCTCGCCTAGCCTGCGTGACGTGGTCTCTTTTGGGGATGCTGAGGGCTGCTCGAAGCGCATTTTTTTGTACAATTTGGAGCCTGTTTAGTTTTTTCGCTGAGGTGCCCGCAAGGAGAGGATTACAATAATCCAATTTAGCTCCGATAGTGGCTCAGGCAATGGCGAGGCAGTTTTGGATGGTTAGAAAAGGTTTTAGGGCATTTATAAGTTTGGTGGTGTGGCAGAGGCGGAAGCAATGGCGCTGACCTGTTGAGACATCGAGAGGGTGGAGTCAAGGAAAACTCCAAGGGTCTTTACAGAGAAAGAGACGGTATGATGGAGTTGTCGATGGTAAAGTTGTCATATTTTTGGTTGAGTTTGGGCAGTATTGGTCACAATACACTTTGCTGTATTGAGAATTACCTAAATTCTGTACACACATTTTTTTAAATTAAGTCCTAAATACAAATGCATTGCAGAAGTCTAATTACGCCACAATTATTGCACGTGCTCTAGTTGCACAATTTTCTTCTGATTACAAATGTCAAATTTATATAAGCAACATCAAATGGTACAAAAAGTATTTCACAATCAAGTTTACCTGTGGTGCCATAGACATGGCAGTGAGACTTAACCTTATCCAATGTTCTGATACGTTCCTGAGGTAGGATGATGTGAGTATAGGTAGAAATTATGTCCGTCTTTGGTTGATAAGCCTGAAATAAATGACATCTGTTCTTACATTGGTTAAGTCCAAGAAAGTTTGACTTCCTCCAGTTATCTACCATAAGAAACAGTTCCCGGCAAGCTGATATTTGATACTTTGGCGTTCCTGTCCAGAATCTGCATGTCATCCGCATCGTTCTGAAATTTCACCCAGAGACTGGTCAGCAAGTTGTGGAACGTCATCATGTACAGATTGAATAAGACTGATAAAAGACGGCCATCCTGTGCAATCCCACAACCTTAAAGGGCATGATCGATAGTATCAAATGCTGCTGATAAATCTAGCAGCATGAGGATACATGAGCCGTCTGTATCCAGAAACTAGAGGAGATTTTCCTTAACATTGTTCAGGGCTGTTTCAGTGCCTCATCTCGGAAGGAAGCCTGACTGACGATGTCCGAGTAGATTCCTCAAAATAATCCTTAAATGCAAAGAGATCATTTTATATATAATTTTTAGGAGGAAATGGTTATTGAAGATTGGTCAATAATGGGAGCAGTCACTGGTGTCTAAGGAGGGTTCAGTGAGAGGAGTGAACCGTGACTTTTTAAGGCAGCTAGGAATGAGGCCTTCGAAAAAGGAGGCATTTACGATGTTGGCTATAACACATGCAGGGACGTCTATATGAGTTTTAATCACAGAAGATGGGCAAGGATTATTCAGTCCTGTAGTGGGGTTTAAAAGGTTTACAGTTAAGGTGATGCTGTTGGATAACACTGGCTGAAATTTAAAGCTAGTGAAATTGGGTCATTTGGGGACCCATAGGCATAGGCTACTGTGGTAGGTTGATCTTTTTCAATCTCATTACAAATATCACAAATTTGGAAACAATGTCAGGTTTTACCACCATTAACTTGCTTGCTGAAGCTTGACCTCTAGACCTGAGGGTTGCAAGTTCCTTAGAGAACCAAGTATTGTGTTTTTTCGTGGTGCTCCTATTCCTGGTTATTTTGGGCACAACCAGATCCAGGGGGTGATAACAGAGGTATTGTAATTCTCAATCAAGTCAGATAGGCTTACGTTAGGTGACGGATATATCTTGAGCTGCTTTGACCCATGTCATGTCAGTATGCTTCTGATAAGTTGTAAAATAAAAGATTTCAATAGGTTTCTTCCATTAGGTGGATGTTGTCATGTCAAAGTGGATGAAAATATGGTCTGGCCTGAGGAGTCAACTGCCCTGAGTGTTGCCGATGTTAACATTTCTAGTTATCACCTTTTGTGTCTATAGAAAAAGCGACATTTTGTGTGAAGTCCAGATGGACCATGGTGAATCAGAAGCCATAGACAGCAGAATCTGTCATATCATCAAATACTGAATTGAAATCTTCAAGGATTATGGTTTTATTTTGAAGGGCTAGGGCTTGGAGAATTATATTTAAGCAGGCTTTGGAGAAAGTCTGAGCTGTCTTTGGGGGTGATATAGAAGCATTAAGTAGATGGTATGATTAGGTTGTCACAATTTAACACCTAAACTATTGCATCCTATGATATCAGCACAAATAAGGACTTCAAAGGAAAGGATTGCACTGTGTCCCACCATCCACTAGGCTCCCCTTTTCTCCAAGGTAGCCGTACTCTGTTTCTTCACTCACACTACTATTTTCTTGCACTTCTCTCGCATCTCCTGCACTTATCTTCTAGCTAAACACTCGTGGACCCCTGAAAATACTTTCCCCTACAGTTTATACTGGGCCACAGCGCTATTCCCATGACTTTTTCGGTTTTCCCAATAGGCCTTCCTCCTCTTCTCTGGGTTCCCCTTAGGGTGCGCTGAGCTGGATCTAACTGTTGGCTCATTGGCTGTGCTTTTTCTGTTGTTCACTTCACTCAGTTGTAGAAGTGGTTTCCCTACCTTAACCTACTGTTCTTCCCACTGCTGATACTCATTGCCTGTGTTTTTCTGTTGTTCTCTGTACTCTGTTCTAGAATTGTTACCCTACTGTTACCCCATTGTAAGCTGTTCTAAATTGATACCCTACTGTTACCCCACTCTAACCTGTTCTAGAATTGTTAACCTGCTGTAATCTACTATTCTTAGTGTGTCCCCTGTACTTGTATATCCCTGTGTTTCTCCCTGTGTTCTCCCTTTCTCCGTCTTCTGCCTCTTCTATGCCCTCCCCCACCCATTAGGGTGCTCTCTATTTCCCCCATCTTCTCTAATTACTTCTCTATCGCCTACCATTCTCCTCTCACTAAGTCTGGTAGGAAGATGCTTAAGAATGACACACAGTCTCCCCATCGCTGACACTTATGCCAGTGCGTCCACCGGAGAGACTCTCACCGACATACTCTTCATTATTCCTTCCCTGACCTATGGACACTTAATATGGTTGCTCTGTTATCTCCTTACTCTTCCTCACCCATTAATGGTAGCACATGCTGGGAGGTGCTCTTAGCCTCCTTTCATTCCTTCAGCATCATCATTAATGTCTACCTCAATGGTACCATCCTGGTACAGGGCCTCAGCCCAACCTTTTACTTTTCAATAGGCGCGTCCCTCGCCTCATCAATTTCCTTCCTTCTGCCACCCTGGCTACCTCTGTGCTTGCCCCTCAGCTACCTTCTTCCATCACCCTGGTTCCCTTGCCATTGTCCTCCCTGTCTCCCTTGCCACCCCCTCCATCCGCTGCTCTGGCTCCTTTGCCACCTACCTCCATCGCTCCCCTGCCACACCCTCCCTCCGGTACTCTGTCTCCCTTGCCACTCGTTCCCTTCGCTACTCTGGCTCCCTTGCCACCCCCTCGCTCCCCTACTTTGGCTCCCTTGCCAGCCATGGCTCTAGTGGATTCCTTGCCTCCCTTTTCCTCTGCCCTTCCGGCTTCCTTGCTTGATGCCTCTTTCCTGGCTACCTCGCCTCCCTTGGCCAACACCTCTCTAGCCCCTCTGCCATCCACGTCTTCCTTGGATCCTCTGCCTCCTCCTCCCTTAACTCCCAAGCTACTCTGCCACTTCCAGTGGGGACCCCTACTCCCTGTCCCAGAAGTTTTTCAAAAGTTGCAACTTGCTCCACACCCCTACTCTTAACTGTCGCTCTGATGTCAAACACTCCTCTGACATCTGCCACCTCCTTGAACTGCAGAATCTAGATGTTCTCGCCCTTACTGAGACATGGTTTAAGGCCAGCTCTGTCATGAGTTTTGACACACTTCTCCCTGAGGGCTAAAAGATCCTCTCTGGGCCCAGGCCCAACAGGCCCGGGGGCGGAGTGGCCCTGATCTTTCCTGAGTGGATTCCTGTCTCCATCATTCCCACTCAAGCCTACTCCTATTTTGAATGCCTGGTCTGCAGGCTCTCTGTTTCTCCTGGCTCCTCCCTGACCCTGGTCACCTCTGCCGGCCACCTGGCCAGGCCACACTCTTCCTCTCTTAATGGGCTGACCTAACTTCTTCTCTCCTCTCCTCTACCTCCCAGCTTCTCCTGCTTGGGAATCCCAACATCGACCTGGACTCCCCTGACTCCTCAGGGCTTTTCCACAACCTTTGTAAGTCTCTCTCTCTTTCCATTCAACCCTCTGGTCTGACCCACTCTGCCCTACACAACTTGGATGCTCTCATCGCCTCAACCATCTCTCTCTTTAACCCTCCCACTACTCTTCTCTCCTGGACTGATCACTTTCTTCTTTCTTCTCTCTTCTCACTTGAAGCTTCCTGTTCCCCTGGCAATGGCCCACCCAGCAATGCCTCCATCCTTCAAGGTCATTCGACCCATGAAGAGAGTGTCAGTGGAAGCTTTTGCCTCCATCTACTCTCCCCCACCTACTCCTGTGACTGACTCCCATCCTGACACAGCCCTTTCCAACTTTCACCTTTCCATCTCTAACATCCTTGACATCCTTGCCCCTGTCATGAGGATCCGATCTGAAGCCTGCCAAGAAGTGCAATTCTTGGTATGACTCTGACCTGGCTGCCGTGAAACACAAGTGCAGAGCAGCTGAACAAACTGGCCTGCTGCCTACTTCAAAGGCAATATAGACTCTCTAAAAAAAAAAAGTCTACATTAAAGCATGTATCTCTGCAGCATCAAACAACATGGACACACTTTTTAAAATCAGCAAGGAGCTGGCCAATCCTGCTGCAATATTTTCCTGTACCACACCCACCCAGACCCCCTCTGCTTGGCCCTGGCCTCTCTTTTCATCACCAAAAACTCTCATCTGCTCCATTCCCTCCCTCTAACTCTCTCAGGCCCTCCTTGGCAGCCTCTTCTCCCCTCCTCCTCTCCTCCCTCTCTCCTGTCACACCTGATGAGGTTACCAGACAAGTCTGGTCTATGAAAATCTCATCCAAATAGGTGTCTCACTGCCCCTCCAGAACCAACATTGACTCTCTCGCTCCAGCCTTGGCCTATCTCTGCAACCACTCCTTCGCCACTGGAGTTTTCCACTCTCCTATCAAGCACTCACTTGTGCACCCCCTGCTCAAAAAGCCTCCACACTGAAACTGTTGGTTGTCTCTATGACCACCAGTCTGGCTTCAGTGTAGCCAAAGGCACAGAAAGTACTCTCCTGAACACCCATGAAGACTTACTCTCTAACCATGACTCTAACTCTCCCTCTGTCCTCATCCTCCTTGACCTTTCTCATGCCTTTGACACAGTAAACCACAACATCCTGATCACCCGTCTCCGAGATACCCTGGGCATCATGGACCAGGCTCTGGTGTGGCTATCCTCTTTCCTCTTGGACCGACTTTCCCAGGTTTAACTTGGGTCCTTCCTCTCCTCCATCACACTCTCTACATGTGGTGTTCCCCAGGGATCTATCCTCTTGCCCTGGTTCTTCAATGTCTTTCTGGCTCCCTTGGCCCGACTGATTTCTACCTTTTCCTCTAACATTCAGTGTTATGCGGATGACACGCAGCTCTCTTTCAGGCTACCCTCGACCTCCTTCTCCTCGCTCATCCCTGACTGGTTTTCCGCTATTCAGGCATGGTGTGCCTCTAATGATCTCTGCCTAAATGCCAGTAAGGCAGAGAACCTTCTCATTGGGACCCCTGCTCCCACCTTTCTCCTTTCACTAGGGCCAGCCACTTTTGGCCCTGTGCTCTCACCCTCTTGTGAGGCAAAAATCCTTGGGGTCATCTTCGACTCCACCCTCTCCTTCTCTCCTCACATCATGGACGTCTCTAAAAAGTCCCATTTCAAACTGCACCTCTTGAGAGGTATTCTACCTTTTTTCACCTTCACTCAGAAGCTCACTGTCTCCAGAGCTCTGGTTCTCTCAATGTTTGACTATTGCAACAGCCTCTTTCTCAATCTACCTAACTCCACCCTCCACCCTTTGTGACTCATCCAAAACAGGACCACAAGACTTATCCTTGACCTCAAGCCCAAGGACCGCATCTCTATGGCTCTGGAATCCCTACACTGGCTCCTGGTGGCTGCAAAGATCAAGCTCAAGACCCTCTGCATTGTACACAAGGCCTTCTGGGGCCGGGCCCGCACTATCTCCAATGCTCTCTTCCTAAGTACCTTCCTTCCAGAGCCCTCCGCTAGTCTACCTCCAATTCTCTACGGTGAGTCACTTCTCCAAGCGGAGACTCGGTGTTAGATCTCTTTCCTCTGCAGGTGCCTCCCTCTGGTATGGCCTCCCTGCCACTCTCTGCCTTGAGCCGGACCTCCTTAAGTTCCCGAAACTCATCAAGAACTTCCTTTTCTCCTCTTCCTTCTCTCTGCCTCTCCTCTGATAATCTTTCCCCAACTTTCTTTTCTCTCTGCCTTCCCTCTGCTATCCCTCCCTTCCTCCTGTTGTTACGTTGACGGTCTGCCTGCTGCGCCTCTGAGTCATATAGGACACCTGGCCCCCCTGCCCAGTCCCTAGTACTTGCCTCTGAGCCCTCTGCACTGTGGCCTTCTTTTCAGTTCTGGGGCATGTTCCCCTTGGAGGCCTAGCCTTCCGGCACTTATCCCAGGGCACTGTTCCACTGGGTGCACTTACCCCTTCACCTCCCCTGCACTTCTTGTCTGCGCACTTGCACTATTTGAATGATACTAGGCCTAGTAAGATTGTTTGTCTTGTTCTCCCCTGTTTTCCCCCTCCTTGCCTGGTAGCACTTTGAAACACTTGTGCATAGGCGCATTATACATAACCTATCAATCAATCAATTTGTGGATAATTTCGACGCTGCTCCTCTTGGCCTCCTATCCTACATCTGCTCGAGATGTCATGGCCATCTGGGATAGCTTGTGATAAGTCAAGGCCGGAGTGCGCTATCATGAAAGCTTTGGAGAGTGCTCGTAAGTCTATGTTATGCGTAATGATTATGTCGAGTGTCCAAGTAAAGATCTCGAATGCAGAAGAGCACATTGCCATGTTTTGAAAGAGGATCGTGAAACACTCTTTAAGAGGGAGGGGCAGGTTTCTTATATGCAGAGTTAGCAACTTCCATGAGCCCTTTGGTTTGGATATTTGTAAAACGGTGGCTACATTGAGGCATACGGTCGTGTGTTATTTTGGATGATTATTTTGTATAGCACGTGTTTGTTGTTAAAATGGTCCTGTGGTTTGTAAATATTAACATTGTTATGATAAAATGTGACTTTTATTTCACACATAGCAAGGTCTGTGTGTGCCATGGAAATGTATTTGGGGAGTATATTAGAAAACGGAAGCATAGCAGTGCTGGCCGCATGGACCGAGTTGAATAAGACAGTTTAAGATGATATCAAACCTGGCATTCCGGAATGTTGGCCATTGAAGCAGCAGCCTAGATCTGCAGCCCCTGCCCCTCGCCTGTGAAGGATTTCTCAATTGATTGTAATTGGTTACTTATAACACGCTTAATACCCAGAGGATTATAAGCACGGACCCAGGGATCGAACCTGGGTTGCTCCACTTCGTCTTGCTTCCAAGGCAAGCACGTTGCCCCTGAGCTATCCTCCCAATTCTTATGAAGAAGAAGATTTATACCACAGAAAACCCCATTCACAAGAAGCCTAAACAGGCCTCAGACATGGGCGAGGTGCCAGGAATTCAAGACATCTATGTTCCGCTGCTGAAGGTGGCTCCAGATGTGGGGGAAGTTGAAGCTCCCTGTGTGAACTGACCCAGAATGTGGCCCATCTGGACGGCTGTGTTTCCAAGCTTGAGGCAAATATGGATGGCTTGGGGGTGGAGACTACAGGCAGTTTCAGGGCTTTCAATGGACAGAAAGCAGAACTTTTGAAGGAGAGAGAGAGAAAACCCTCAGGATGGACCTGAAGCATTATGGCAGAAACCTGAGGCCGGTAGGCGTGGATGAAAACAAGGATGAAAACATCAGTATGGATTAATTGATGGGGAAGGTTATCACAGAGTCGCTTGGTCCAGATACCCTCTCAGTGGCCGAGGGGGATTTTGCATATAGGGTGGGTGAAACCTTCCCATGCCAGGCCACGACAGATCCTTCTGGCCCTTAATGGTGTGAGATCTAGTGAAAAGGTGCTGAAGGCCGCAAGAGGGAAAGGTCACATCTCCTTTACAGGCAAGCCACTGCTCATATATCCACACTATCCCAAAGAAATTCTGGACAAGTGGACAGGCTCCAAAGGGGCTAAAGCATTGGCCGGAGAGAAAGGCACAACACCAACGGTGAACAGAGCTGCTGTCCTGAAATGAGCTTTCCCAGATGGAGAGAGGTTGACAAGTGATGCCCCTGAAGCCATGCTTTGGCTGGAAAAGGTGCAAGTCGGACCTTCTCCTGGGTCAGAGACCATTGATCAATGAGTCATTGTTCATTTTTTTTTTTTTATTGCAATTTTTTTGTTTGTTAACATTGTTAATATGATTTTCAACAGCCCGCTGCCACCGTTTTTAATTTTTGTTTTTGGATTTGGTGTTTTGGACTATATGCAGTTTTTCTCACTGTACATTTCTGCTTATTTATTTGCCTCACTCGTCCACTTGAGCACAAGCAAAGATGGCGCCAGATGTGAACAGCTCCTACCTGCACGAGGCCACAATGTGCAGGCTTGCGCTGCTCCATGTCTTTCATCATATAAGTGCCAGAGGGAACAGAGGATTTGCCGGCAGACTGCCGGGTTAGGGCCGGGCCCCGTTCGTACTTCCAACATGCCCACTCCACCGCTGGGTGCAGGTGATACAGGCACCGAGGCCTCCATTTTGGATAGTGTAAAGAACCCTGCAACGTACACGTGCATGTCCGTTGCGGTTGCAGAAGTAAGCTCGGCACGCAAGAGCCTCTGCTAAACCAGGAAAGGATCTGTTCACCGTGATCACTCACGCGAAACTGCGGCTTGGGGATTTCTGTGGCGTGCAGTATTAAGTCAGCATTTGTGTTTATTGCGATATTCGGATGCAGGCCCGGATTCTTGAGGCAGGTCATCAATCTGGCCATCGGTTTGACGTGTGGCAGTCATATTGTGTGTATGCTGTGGGCAAGGCCGCCTGTGGAGGTGGAGCTGGGCAAGAAGGGAGGCTGACCTGATCGCAGTTCAAGGGGCTGCTGTCTCTGCAGGGAGCGCTGCTTGTCACGTCGATTGACGGGGATCCTCGTGGGGAAGGGGTTTGCTGGTCTATTTTATGCGCCACTGGGGGCGCTTCGTGCTGACTCCTTCTCATCATTTTAAGTGCCCACAAGCGTTTGGGGATTACAGCCGCACTGCTGTCACGCTTGTCTCGAGGCTAAGCCATCGTTTACACACCATGCGTAACGCCCTGTTCCTCTACTGGAGTCGGATGACATAGGGGTTTGATTATTGGACTTATATTGTGTATTTCTAAGTTGGTAGGGAGGTGGGTTGGTGTCTCTTTATTATTCGGTACCTTGCGGTTTGTGTGCAGGCCTGTGAGTGGTGTGTCCTTGGTTATCTGTATGGAGAGTGGGTGTTTTACGAAAGGAGTGTTGGGGCTTCAAGCTCTGGATTGCTCTTTATTTACATCGTTTTGTATTTACATTATCCTGCAAAATGTACCTTCTTGTGTGCTTTCAATCTGGAATTCTTTACTTGTTGGAAATGGTGCGTTCTCGGATGCTTTATAGGAGAATGGAACCCTGGCCATGTATTCACCTTACCTTTTGTCTGTATTTTGTCCGCCCGGACTTGAGGCTGGGTTGAGTTATTATGGAGAAGGAACTCTGTGGAGTGCTTAGGCGATAATCCTTTAGGTCCCATGATGTCCAGAATAGGACTTCAACAATAGAGCTTTCATAGTATTGCCTCCTTCGATGTTGGTATGTACAGTGCGCTATTGTCTTGCAGAACATAAGAATACACCTAAAGAGAATGCTCTTTGTGGACCTTATCATCATCCCCTCTCAACACTGTACGCCACTTGCTCCACCAGATCAACCAAACGACCCTGGCGGAGGACCATGGTGCTATTAGCACCATGGTCCATGCCCGTGTCCGCCATGGCGGAATGGGGAATTACCACCCCATTCCAAGGATGGCGGGGCGGTAATTCCCCATGCCGCCATGGCCCTTCCCCATTCCCATTTTTGCCCCATAGGGATCAATGGGAATGGGGAAGGCGCTAATTACGGTGCCGCAAATTGCGGCACTGTACATAGCACCAAGGTCCCTTTGCGGGTCCCTACTTTAATGGCTGGTAAAACCAGCCGTTAAGGTCGGGTCCCGCAAAGGGACCTCGTAATTAGGAGCTAATAGGTTAACGGCGCCGCAGCCTTTTACGGCACGGTTAACCCATTAGCGCCTGGGTCGTAATGAGGCCCAATGTTACCAAGTTTATAAGAATGCTGTTCGGCTGTTTATGGATTTACCCTGGCAAGGAGGCTCATAGGTGGTATTTAATAAACTGCAAGGGGCTTTATTCTAGGGATGGATTGGATGCTATTGAGGTGCAGGGTGGGTGTTTACCTAAATGCTGCCAAGACTATTGGGCCTTCGACCTGGTGCAGCGCCGGAGCCTATGTTCTTGTATTGTTTAAGAATTTCAATTGTCCTTAGGGGATGAGGGCGGTGGGTCCACGTTGTTGACTTTGAGTAGATGTGAGCCAGGTCGGGGTCTGTTTGTGGTACTGTGGTGAATTGATTCCACCTGGGTGTTGATGTTGCCAGCCTGGTATTATGTGTGGGAATATTTGGTGTACCATGTAAGGCTGTATGTGGTTGGCTGCCTGGCTGTTACAGCGTGTGCCGGGATAGATGGGATGAGAATGTAAGCCTATATTGTGGACCTTAACATGTGTGTGACCGTGTGATGAAATTCGCCTGGCTTAGTGTACGGGATGTATCTGCTGATTTTTGCCTCTTTGACCAGTGCTTGTGTGGAGGATATTAATGGATGGTTCTTCTTACGCCATGCTGCAGGTTAATGGTGGATGTGGTGTGGGCCCTTGTATTATGTGGTTGGATATGTGTGCCTATTTGTGGTTAGCTGCTCAGCTTTTGCTCTGGATTGTGGGCCTTTCTCAGGTATGTGATCGTGTGATGTAGTCCCTTTGGTTTGGAGTGTGATGTATGACTGATAAATTCTGCCTGCTCATTTGTTGCTTGTGTGAAGGATATGGTTGCAATGGTTCTCTTACACCTTATTGCAGATTGATAGTGGTTAGGTGTGGATGCTCAATGTGGTTGTTGGATATGTTAGATGAGGCTGTATATGGCTGGATGCTTGACTATTGCAGAAGGTGTTGGGATAGATGGGGAGTTTTTTCGCCTTTATATAGCGGTTCCTTAACATGTATATGACTGGGTGATAATGTCCGTCTGGATTGGTGTGTGTCGTTAACTGCTGATTACTGCCTCTTGACCAGCGTTTATGGAAGGGATATTGGTCGGGGGCTCTCCATACATGTTACGGGAGGTTAATGGTTTGTTGCTGTCTATTTGCTTCTGTTTCAGTGTTTGCATTTGGATTGTTGGGGGACAAGGTTTTTGTATGCAAATTCCTTTATGGCCTGTTATATAGATGTGGTGAATTGAGGTTTGTTTTTTTGCACTTCTGTTTTGTGTTCATTGGGCCTAGGACACCACTCCCCTGGTTTGTGTGTTAAGTCTGAGGAGAGGACTGTTAGGCAGAATTATATGCAGTACCCTTTGGGAACACCACACACAATTAAGACTACAAGTGACAGTACAAATTCACTTTTGGTACAAGCCTGTACTACACAGTAAAGTGGTAGTGATGGCTGAGCAGCCAGACTTATCTCAAGGGCAAGTGAGCAGTATAAATAGTTGCACAAAGGACAACAATTACTATGATTCAAACAAACACTGACTCAAGGTTTCTGAGTAAATGAATATACATTTATTTACACATAAGTTGTAAAACATTTCACTAAAGTAAAGCAGTTGAAAAATCACACTCTTAATACACCACACCACTCCCAATAGATTTTGGACAAGTTAAGCTCAAAAATGAAGTGTGAGCCAAATGGCACTCCAATAATTTAAAAGGGAGGGAAAAACAAAGTTAGGCAGAAATTGAGCAGCACCAACAGGTAAATAGGCAGGGCAATCTAGAAAAAGGAACTACAGTGAGGGAATCAAATCAAAAGGCTTAGGGCCAAAGTCAATAGGACAAAAGTATTTTGCTCAAGATCACACAGTTCAGGGTAGTTCGCGGTTAAGTCTTTGCCAAGAGTTCCATATGGAGTTGGTGAGCAGAAAAGTTAGTTTAAAGAATAGAGAAGGACAAGCCCTTAGATTGTCGAAAGGTTTCACACACTTTCACATCGACTGGATTTGAACAGTACCTTTAAATGGAGAAGAAGCTGTAGCTGAGGCGGACGTTCCTGGCAGGTCCTGCAGGCTCACAGTTCCTGAAGCGACTGTCAGACTGACACGAAGCAGGAAGACTGGAGGGCCCTGCACTGCCCAGGGAAGAAACCAGCAGCGGAGCAGAGCAACAAATAAAAGGTGTGCTCCTTAAAACCCAAGCATGGTCTGTCCTTCCTGGCAATCCGGTTCACTGTAGCTCTGTACAGCAAATTTGACCAGAGGAGGGTGACGTGGCTTGCAGATTGGGTGAACTGGTTGGTCCCACCAGCTCAAGGGGAGAAGATCCCTTGAAGATCTTCCCTGTCATTGGAGTATGAAGATTCGGACCTGCAGCAGGGCTTCACCGGGCAGTTCAGTTGTTGTAGGGGTCCTCTTTTGTCAGCTCCTCTTCCGTTCTTTCGTTCCAGTGGCGACTCTGCCTTTCCAGCCCCAGAGACCTGCTTTTTATGCAGTTTTCCCCCATTCACACAGCCTGGCTGTCAATCACAGTGCAGGGTGGCTGTCCTGACGGGACAGTCACCTAGCCAATGAAACAGGAGTGTGACTTGGGTTACCAAGGGAACCCGTGGCAGGTATCCTAAAACCCCTCCCTCACATCCTGCCTACCCAGACTTTCAGGCGCCTAAGGAGGGCTTCTGTGCAGAAGCCCACGAAAGGACAGTGAACAAAGGATCCAAAGACTTTTACAAAAAGAAATGGCAAATAAACCAAGCCGGAACCAAATTAAAACAAATATGGTGCAGCAGATTTAAGTCTGAGGCTACCAAGATAGCCTAAACCTATACCAAGGTTATTTAAGAAACCCGCAGTAGGAAAAATAGGGTAGTTACCACTGCCACCAGCAAGTCTTTATGAAAAGAGAGCGAAACAATGCTCCAAGAGAAACAGACAAAAAGGGATAAGTATTAACCCTTCCCAGTACTCTATGTAAGATAGCTTGTACTGGGTCTGTGGATTAAAAGAGACTAATAAAGTTAATGGCAACTTTACATGTTCTGGGAGACAGTAGTCAGTCCCAGAAAATTGAGTCTGAGTTGGGAAGTCTAAAAGACAACCCTGTGTCACTGCACTCTGGGTGCTGTGTAACACACAGTAAAAAGATGATGCCTGTGGAGTAGGTGAGGCTCCACAGTCTATGAACACAAGAAAATGTCAAACACACACAGCAAAACACATGTAAGAGTGGAAAAAAGGCTCCCACTCTTACCAGGTGAAAAAATAAATCCTAGAAATCCAGCAAGGAATGTAGCCATTCTGGAGAATTATCCCTAACAAGGACATCTGTTTGGGGAGAGCAAGGGGGCGTGCTCTGGTTCCGGTTTTGTGTAGCAGACTGTGGCTTTACATTTAGTGCTAGTTATTTATTTGTCTTGGTATTCATCCACATGGGGAGGTGGGTGGAGGCATGGGGTTTCTTTGTGATGTTTTCTATTCACAGGTTGGTGTCTCTGCAGACCGATGTCTTAAGAGGGAGTGGGATTTTTCTTCTTTTCAGTGTTTTACTTACAGAATTAGGATTTACTGAAAGATTGTTCCATTGGGACACAGAGGGGATGTCTGCCTCCTGGGGAGAATTGTGCATTATCTCCTGGAATGGCCAAGGGGATAGCAAACCCCTGAAAAGGAAGCAGGTTCTCAATCATTTCAATAGCCTGAAAGATGATGTGGCCTTTTTACAGGAGACTCATCTGACAGTTGATGAGACTGCAAGACTACAGACGGGCTGGGTAGGACAAGTGTACAGTTCCTCATTCATCACGTGCTCCAGGGGTGTGGCTATAGTGAGTCACAAGAATCTCACGATCCAGGTGCTCTCTGAATGGAAGGATAAGGAGGCTATGTTGATTTCTCTTTTAGTGTGCATACACAGAGAGAGGTTTACATTATACAATATTTTGGCCGCAACTGTGGATGATTAGTTCTTTAGGGTGGATGCGCAATCTTTGCAGGGCAATATTGCACTGGTTGGAGATTTCATTGAGGTATTGGATCTTTTATTGGATAGAAGCAACACTAGTGTGTTGAGGTATGAAGGCCTTCAGGCGGCTGTCTTGCAGGATTTGGTTTCTGAGCATAAACTAACAGATACTTGGAGACTTGAACACCCATTTGATAGGGACTAAAGTTTCTTTTCAAGTGCCCATAACACTTACTCACAGATTGACCTAATATTGACAGCCGGTTTGGCTACTATGAACTATATAGGAGGCACAATTAAAAGCATCCACATATCTGACCACACTCCCGTTGAGATGATGATTGTGCTACAGTTTGCTAGTTTGCAGGAGTTTGCTCTGGAAATTGAACACTTCAATTCTGGAGGAAGATGACATAGTGGAGAAGATTGTCATGGAAGCAAATTACTTTGTGAAGGAGAACCATACCAGAGAAATTGAACCGGGCACAGTTTGGGAGGCATTCAAATGCACAATGAGCTAAGCCCTGAGGACCAAAGGGCTGAGGACTTTCTGCTGTTTAGCTGTTTGGCGAGTTGCGAGGTGTAGTCTTAAGGATGGACAACACTCAACTAAGGACACTGCCGGTGATGTCTTCACCAAAAACTCATGCCCAGAGGGAACGTGAAGATTCTACTTCAACTCGCAGAGCCGTGCCTCAACGATGTCACCAGGCCAAAGTAAGTAATTATTACTCATGTGCATCTACGAGCGAAGTAACTGACACGCACACGCACTCTCACACAATAATGCCGGTCACCCTTGATGTACCAGTTACACCTGCCAGCCTTGACAATGACGTTTTTGGCGAGAAGCATACTTCCAGCCCACGGACTCAGTATGGCTCATTAGAAACTTTACATCCAGATAACACACCAGCGCAATCAGAGCAACATAACTCTGATTCTGAAACACCATGAATATTGAAAGTTCACGCAGCAAATGACGCTCTGGAGGTAACAGACTCTGGTATGATTTCTAACAGCACAGGAAACCACATCATGTTACCTTTAGCGTGCTGTGCCTCTGCCTCTGCGGTGGATGGACGCGAGTGTTCACGGCTCGACTTGGATGAGGCGACGAGAACTTTGGAGGTCTTGCCCGAGCGTTCCACCCGGGATGAGGAGCCGCCGCACAGAGCGTGCGAGTCTAGCTTAGCCGAGCGTTGATCAATCGATGCCGACTCTAGCACCTCGCCGACTCTTAGAGCCTGTTCGCCTGTTGTCGGCCCGCCCGCAGCCCCCTCTCGAATTCGAGAGGCAGACGCTGGGATCGCCCGAGGCCACAATACACCAATTCTAGGCACCCTTTCAGCCAAAGCAAATTTCGACGGCCGGGTTGCTGACACACCTAGTGATCCGTACACAGACAAGCAAGTCGGTTCTGCAACGTTGGACTTAACTACCAACCAAAGTGTACGTCGAGATTCCTTGGATCTCGTAAATAACGTGCTTCAAAAGCTAATCATTCTGAACAAAGTACAGAAAATCAACGACTTTGACATATCATCAGTAACTAACAAAGAAGGGGCAAAATCTTCGCTGAAACGTGACAACACGAGACTAGCTGACTCTTGTGAAGAGCCAACACTGAAAATTCCATGTAAACGAGCAAAAATGTCCGAAATGTCTAAAATAGGAGAAATAGGAGAACAATCTGCGTTCCCCCCTGACTTAACTGGCTTACCACCTTTGTCCCAGAAACGGTTAAGCACCAAAACGAAGTGCCTACCAATCAACAGTTCCTTGAACACAAAAATGGCACCGTTGTTGTGTAGTGCTAATTCTGATACTGACTTGGATTGTGAAGAGACTACTGACTCTTCCTTCATTGAACGCCCTTTCCCAAAAATCAGAAGGAACAGAGCCAGTATTGACAGAGGGCATCATCGCCGCCTCAAAGTATCCGCTCACAGCTCCCCTGCAAATATTGCAATGTCGTCTACGGGCCTGCAAGAATTGTTATATCCACACTAACCATTTCTCTTGCCCCATTCATAAAGCTGTATGAACATCTGCATGAGACCACTCGTGATTTGACTACTGTTGTGGCTTTACTCAAATCTAAAGTAGTGAACCTAGAACAAACATGTGGCCTCACAAATAAGAAGCAGCTTGAGGACTCAGCAAAATTAGACGACCTATACAAGCTTATGACCAAACAAAGGAGCAATGACGCGGTTGACAAAAAATGATTTGCCGAAGTTGCAAAGGAAGCCCTTGCATTATTTAAATGGGAAGGAAAAAGACCACAATCAACAGCAAACCGGAATGGACTCAACACTCACACTCAATCGGCGGCAGAGGAGACAACTCATGGAATGGGCGACTGTGGTGACACCTCAAATCCATTTGGCTGCTTGTTAACAACAAAGTTTAATTCACCACAGTCGAGCCCCAAACCCCCTGTTGAGAAGACACTCGACCAGACACCTACCATGGCCCCTCTAAAGTCTTTTGCCAGTAACCACAAAATAAATAGCCTGCCATTGACGAGACCAAGTACACCACCAAGTACGGCAGCCTCAAGCTAACATGTAATTCCAATCATGGAAATTGCTAATGTTTCATTTCAAACTGCATTTGAACAAGCTAAAAGCTCTGCTAACTTAGCACTAAAGGACTCTCAAGCTGAATCGACATCCACAATGCAACCCCAGACAGAGGGCTCAAATTCGGTTGGGCTCGGCTCTATACCTAACACAGCTCCAACTCTATTTTCAATTTTCAACAAGGAGGCTGAGATATCATCATGCTTAGGTGTAGGTAAACAACCTACCGCACAACAACGAAAAAAATCTAAAAACTTGCCTGCTAAGAAAGACAATAAACAGAATGGAGCCCGAAAATGTCTTCGTAACATCAAGGTGGTTCACGTGCTAGCCAAGGAAAATAGAAATCAACTGCCCAAGCCAATTCAAAACCAAGCCTCCAACAGTCCGCCCGTCAACGAGTGTGGAGCCAACTTAGTTGACAAAATGAATACAGAGCAGGAAATTTCAATCGCACTGCTAAATATGTCAACCTATGATGAAACTGAATACGATGACATTGAGTCCACCGCCGTGCCTTGTGAAAAACCACAAATTGGCACTGAAATACAAACGGACTCTTATCCCGAAGAAACTCCAATGGTCGGAAGAGTTGTTCTCATTGGGAATGACGTGCAAACACAAGAACCTGTCGCACCTCCCAACGCGGCTCTAGAGTCCTCCCCTGCACAGCTTAGTCACGTTAATGGAAAGGAGGGAGCTCTGTCGACCGTGACGGCACAGACGAAGAGTCCAACTTTCTTGACAATGCAGGCAAAACGTCTAGAGCTTAACAGAATTTATCAAAGGCAACAGTGCACTGACCTGGCTCATCGAGTCCCTGACCGAAGTGATTGCCAAGTCCAAGGTCGAGAAGACTGGGGTGTGCCCAAGCACTCAACGCAGACAGTGAGCCAAAACAAGGCCTACTCAACAAGATTTAACAAAGAAAACCAAACTCCGAAAAGGAATTCCTTAACCAGGGGGTCACTCAATCAGCCCTTCGTCAGAATATTGGTCGAGCGCCTACAGTCTTCTGACAACCTGATCTTAAATTGCAGGAACATCATAACCCTATTACATCATGTACCGGGACTACGTGCAATCAGTTCTAATGATCTGCATATCGTTGAATTTCCAGAAGAGTGTCGAAATGATAGAGTGGTGCTTCATATAACCTCTCCCCTAATCGCCTCTTCTATCTTGGATGCAAACGTGTCCCTTTTCTCCTTGGGATTTGATGTCTACAAGTTGCAAGATGGGATACCAGCTGTATCAATAAACGATCAAGGCGCTCAATTACACTCTCCAGAAAGTATTTTGACCACTCAAAACTCATCAATGGGATTGTCGAATACAGCCCTGAATCGTCCTATCGGACAGTTGATGTCATCGTGTAAGACCTTAAATGACGACTGCTCCAACATAAAAGCCACAAACAAAAATCCCCTGCTTATCGGAAAGAAACACGTCTCGTTTGCCAAAGGTCACTGTCTAGAAGAATGCAACGCTAACAAGCAGCTCAGCATAATCATACAAGGTTACGCGAACTCTGATGACCTAACAGTCAACCCTCACCTAAGTAACCTTCCACAGGAGGTAGAACAAAACTGGCACTGGCTAGCATCAACACTGAATAGTAATCAACCACAATAATGCCAGATGGAGTCTGCCCCTCTGCGATGTTCTTTAGGCTCCTGGAACACGCGAGGATTCAGTCACTTGTTTAATAGTGAGCGGTTGGGCGATTTGTCCATTGCCTGCTTACAGGAGACGTGGCTAAGTGACATTCCTACCGTGACAGGTTTTCAGATCGCTGCAAACCCTGCGATACGACCTGGAAAGGGGCGCCCTATGGCCGGACTTATAACACTGGTAAGAAGTGCATCCGGGTTCAACATCTCCAACTCTGTAAATCACTCTCCGTTCATCCAAGAATCAACCATTACCAGAACTGACCGTGTGTCACAAGTAATCGACCAAATGACGATCATTAATGTTTATTGGAATCATACACGAGCTGGGAAGGATGAGTTTATCCACGCAATCTCTACCATCATAGACTGTCTACTTGTAGATCAACAGAGCTCTAATGTAATACTCTGCGGAGACTTGAACATCGACTACTTTCATGCTAGGACTCCTTCGACACAAAACTTAGCGTCGAAACTGAAGAAAGAATTGAGTGTAAGAAATCTGCAAATGCTAAATGGCCGCACTCAAGGTGACATATCGCCGGCCCTGACATGGAATAGTGGGAGCTACGGCTCCACAATTGATTACATATTTGTCTCAGCAGACTTTCACAAACGAGTAACAACATTAAAAGTGACTCCGAAAGAAAAGAGCGACCATAATGTTAATGATGGAATTCACAAATCCTATTTGTAATGTTGGGCCTATATGGCCGCAAAACATCAAAGTTGAAACAAACAGAGTGAGGCTATGGTTAGCTGAGGAAGATTTCGCCCAGATATCTGATCAATATCGCATAGGTGGATCCATGCTTGACTACGCAGGACTATTGGTTAACTTTAAAACAAACGACGGTGAACTAAAACACTTGAACATAAACCGCCTCCACTGTTTTGACCTAGACATACTGCAACAGAAACGGCTGATGAGGCGTACCATTCGACTAGCCCAGACAGCTGGGAAAGCCTCCTATGAAGTCTTGACAAGAGCCGCCAAACAGCGTTACAAAAATTGGCTCAAATCTCACAAACGCATAATGATGCAAAGAGATTCGGAGCGTATGTTAGAAAGTCTCCAAAACAAGAACACCAGAGACTTTTGGAACATCATCAATGACACAGAAGCCTCTCAGGCCGGTCTGCAAGCCTCCATGTTTCCAGAACCAGTGTGGATCGCTCACTTTACCGACCTATACAAAAAGAATTCAAAAACAACTGATTTGTATGTTCCAATCAAAACGAAATGGACCTTGACTTTCCATAAAGATGACATTGTATACATAATTACCAAATCAAACAATTCGCGTGCACCTGGGCCTGATGGCCTGACAAACTTTACAATTAAGCAACATCCGGAGTTATGGGCCGACTTTTGCGTAACCCTTTTCCAGAGAGTATGCGATCAAGGACAAACACCTAAATCGTGGAAATCGGCCGTGATTGTGCCCGTCTATAAAAAGGGCGATAGAACCTGCCCTAAAAACTACACACCGATCGCGCTACTTGACGTTTTAGGAAAGATCTACGCTACTATGCTACAAGTCAAGTTGGTCAAGTGGGCCACATGATCAAACCATGTCGACATTCGACAGACCGGATTCGTAAAACATGTCGGATGTTCGCTGAACTTACTGCTGCTGAACTTACTGAAGATGGAGGCCATCCGATCTCAATCAGTTGTATATCTTGCTTTCATTGACTTTTCTTACGCTTTCGACATGGTAGATCGAGAACTGATATGGAAAAAACTGAATAGATGGGGTTGTCCTGACGACCTCTTGGCTGCAATAAAAGATCTACACACAGGCACCTCTGTTAGAGTAAGATTAGATCAAACCGGCACATTGTCATCCCCAATCGAAACATTTAAGGGAGTCAAACAGGGCTGTCCTTTGGCAGCCGCCATATTCAGCTTGTTTATATCTGATAATGGCAATTCTATTGAGGCTGTAAGATCGTTTCCACCAAAGATTCACAGGTCGAATCTGAATTGGCTCTTGTACGCAGACGACCTCATACTTCTAGACTTAATACCAATCGGCCTGCAAAGAAAAATCAACGCAGTACAGCAGTATGTGGTCGAAAAACCATCTACTTATTAACACAAAGAAATGTGAAATTCTTGTGTTGAATAATCTCAAAAGTGGTCGTAGAAGAACGACTACGAGTCAATCTTGGTTTATGGGACCTGAAAAACTCCTGATATCATCCAGCGTGAAGTATCTTGGAATGATCATTAGTTCTAGTCTTAACGATGATCCATGGACAACAGCGACAAAACGCAAATGCAAACAACTGGCAAATCAAGCCTTAGTGCTAAAGAAAAGACTTGGTAGGTTTTCCCTTAAAGCAGTACTACGATTTTACCAACAAAAAGTAATACCATCTCTAACGTACGGGGCAGAAAACGGATTGGGCTGTTCATTGAAGTTGTGGCCAACGCTCGAGAACATCTTTTGGACAAAAGTTCTGGGCATAGCGAAAGGCACCTCGACGGCCTCAATCAGGTACGAATTATCGTTAATCTCTATCCGCGCACGTGTATGTTGGAGTCTGTTATCCTTATACCGAAAAACAATGGCATGCAAACACATCCCGCAATTTGCCATTTTTCACAACGCTGGTTCGTCAGCCTCAGGAGTTTTGGCAATGTGGTTGGAACGTTGTGAAAGTCTAATGTCAGAGTACGACATCAAACCAGAACTGCTACAAGGAAATCCGGATGCAGCAAAACTAAAACTATGGCGCACAGACTGGGAGCTGACATGCGCGGAAAGAGGAGCCTCGAAGCTACTGAGCAAACTGCCACCGGAGGCTCGGGCTTTCAATAACCCGCAAAAATATATTGAACTATTCCCAGATCCGAACGCAAGGAGACTGTTCATGTGCCTTCGGCTTAACATGTTCAAAACTAAAGAACGCTTGAGAGCGTGGTCAGCTAATGTGTACTTGAACCCCATTTGCCGATGCTGTGCCCAAGAACCAGAAACTCTAAAACATTTGGTGTTATTCTGCACAAACTTACGCACAGAGAGAACCCGACTTCTGGGTAATTGGAGTGAGCGTCATCCATCCCTCTACGCTGATGAGTGGTGGCAACACATGTTCAGAGGAACGGACATGAAACTGATACTGCCGCTGACAAACCTTTTGGCGACAATCGAAAAACGTTTACTGGAATAATGGGATGGACGATAAGTGATGTAAAGTGATGTAATGTAATGAGGACTAATGAATGGTCTTATTTTAAAGGTTTGTATGTAAACCAATAAAATTAATAAACAAAATTAAAGAAAAATTATACAATATTTTGGCCGCAACTGTGGATGATTAGTCGTTCTTTAGGGTGGATGCGCAATCTTTGCAGGGCAATATTGCACTTGTTGGAGATTTCAATGAGGTATTGGATCTTTTATTGGATAGAAGCAACAATAGTGTGTTGAGGTATGAAGGCCTTCAGGCGGCTGCCTTGCAGGATTTGGTTTCTGAGCATAAACTAACAGATACTTGGAGACTTGAACACCCATTTGATAGGGACTAAAGTTTCTTTTCAAGTGCCCATAACACCTACTCACAGATTGACCTAATATTGACAGCCGGTTTGGCTACTATGAACTATATGGGAGGCGCAATTAAAAGCATCCACATATCCGACCACACTCCTGTTGAGATGATGATTGTGCTACAGTTTGCTAGTTTGCAGGGGTTTGCTCTGGAAATTGAACACTTCAATTCTGGAGGAAGATGACATAGTGGAGAAGGTTGTCATGGAAGCAAATTACTTTGTGAAGGAGAACCATACCAGGGAAATTGAACCGAGCACAGTTTGGGAGGCATTCAAATGCACTATGAGAAGCCTCCTGATCGGTTTGTCTAGCAGATGGAAGAAGAATAGAGAAGATGAGATTAAGAGGTTGGAGGTGAGGATTAAGAATATGGAGAGAGAGAGATGATGCAGAATCCAGATGATTGGATGAAGAATGAACTGTGTCAGTTTAAATGCGAGTTTAATAAGAAGATGTCAGAAAGAGCAGATGATATGCTGTTTCACACTAATTGCATGTATTTTGAGAGAGGAGAGAAATGTGATCGATGGTTGGCAAATAGGCTTCAGAATCCAGAAAAGGACAGGGCCATTCCGTCCATTTAGTAGTCTGGCAGATCGGTGACGTTTGACCCGATTGAAATTAACATTGTGTTTCACAGCTTCTATAAGAAGCTCTACACCCAGGAGGAAGGTGATGAAGGAGAGTTATAGGGCTTTGGACAGGACATGATACTTCCAGGGCTCTCTGATGTTGAGAAGGGAGTTATGGAGGAGGGTTTTCTGTTGAGGAGTTGAGGAAATCAGCATTGAACCTTAATTCAGGGAAGAGCCCAGGTCCGGACAGGTTTCACATGCAGTTCTATAGGATAATGCTGATTTCTTTCTTTGAACTTCTGAGAGACATATACAAGGACTTGAGGGCCGTCAGGATCCTTCCGGCAACAACTCGTCATGCTTCCATCTCATTGATTTTGAAGAAAGATAAGGATCAGACTTCTCTGTTGAATTACCACCCAATTAGTTTTATAAATATGGATAATAAGATCTTGGCTAAGTCTCTGGCAAGAGGACAGGAGGTAGAATGGAGGCATGCTGCGACCAGCATGAGGAGGCTGCTTCAGACTATTACACAGGCAAAGTACATGGATCAAGACGCACCAGTCTTCTCATTGGATGCAGAGAAGGCGTTCAACCGGGTCAGCTGGAGCTTTTTGATTGCATTGTTGAGGAAGATGAGCTTTGGTGAGTCCTTTATGAGTTTGGTTAAGATCTTGTACACAAGCCCTACTGCAGGCGTGTCAACAGGGTTCGCTCAGAACCCTTCTATTTGGAACGGGGGACACAGTAAGGTTGTCCTCTGTCACATTTGTTATTTTTGATTTCACCCCTGCCCTCAGTCATAAAACAGGAGGAGAGAATAAAGGAGGTTAGTTATGGTGGGGTCACCCAAAAACACTGGATGTATGCATATGATTTGCTCTTGTTGCTAAGAGACCTGGGAAGCTCATTGCCAGCATTGATGGAATTGATTGCTGCGTTCAATGCCCGGGCTGGTTATAAAATTAACTTGTCTAAGTCAGAGGCAATGCCTGTTTCAAAGTGTTGTGAAAAGTATATGAGTGTGGATTCAGGTTTTAGGTGGGCCCAGAAAGGATTAAGTACTTGGGTATCTGGTTGACCAGTAAGCCGGACAAGATTGTGTCAGAGAATATGAGGTGGACTGGCTCACGGTCAGAAATCGGATTTGTAGAGATGGAAACTATGAAAACTCTCAGTGTGTGGGAAGGTTAATGCACTAAAGATGAACTTTACACCTAAAATTAACTATGTACTTAGTATGTTGCCTTTGCCTGTTAGGAAGAAGGTGTTGCCAGCATTTAATGTCTTACTGCAGAGTTTTCTTTACGGACGATAAGCCTCCCCGCCTAAACCTCTGGAAGCTGCAGGTACCTGTGGACAGGGGTAGCTTGAGAGCTCCACATTTCCCGGCATATCACTTGGTTTGTACACCCAGAGACTTGGCACCACTCCTGAGTTCAGCGCCAGATGATTGGGCCAGAGCTGAGGCCAGTTTAAATGGACCATTGTCACCTTACACAGGTATCTCTCCTGGCTTCTCTCTCACTGTGGTCACTATCTACAGGCCGCCTGGCCAGGTCGCCCTCGTCATCTCTGAGTGGGCTAATCTCTCCTCCTCCCTCCTTGCCTCTACCTCTCAACTTCTCCTCCTCAGAGACCTGATAATCCACCTGGATGCTACTAGCCCTTCTTCGGGACTCTTTCACAACCTCTGCAATTCTCTTGCTCTCTCTCTATTCTTCCCTCTGGCCCGGCTCACTCTGCAGGCACACCCTGCAGGCACACCTTCGATGTTCTGCTCTCCTCAGACCTTGCCTTCTCTAACCCTCTCACCACTCCCCTCTCTTGGATTGAGCACTTTCTCCTTTCCTCCCACCTCTCTCCCTCTCTCTACCCGTCAGGTCAAGCCAACTCCAGCACTGCCACCTACCTTCTTGATCATCCAACCCATGAAGCGTGTGTCAGTTGAGACTTTTGACGCTACTTTCTCTCTTCCTCCTGCACCTCAGGCTGTCTCACACCCTGACACAGCCCTCTCTAACCTTCATCTGTCTATCTCTAACACTCTGGATGTCCTTTCCCCTGTCATGAGGATCCCCTTGAAGCCCAAATCCAAGTGCAACTCTTAGTACGACTCCGACCTCCCTAACCTTAAGCTCCAGCTAGGGCGGTTGAAAGAATGTGGCGGGCATCAGGCGCACCCCCTGACAAACTGGCCTGCAACCTGCTCCAAAGACAGTACAGACTCTCTGTCCACTCTAAGAAGAGAGCCTACACCCAAGCCCTCATACCTGCGGCATCTAACAACTCAGCTGAACTTGAAAATCTGCAAAAATCTGGTCAATCCTGCTGCAGTCTCTACCTCTCCTATTACCTCCCAGGCCCTCAGCACCGCCTTGGCTTCTCACTTCACCTCTAAAACTCAGGACATCCTGTCCACCCTCTCTTCCCCTACCTCCTCTTCCTCTTCCTCCTCCTCTACCACTCCTGGCCCATCTGAGGCCATCTGAGGCCATCTCTCCTCCTCTTTTCTCCTCCTTTCTTTTGTTCACCCCTGACAATGTTTCTAGACAAGTCCGATCTATGAAAGTCTTATCAAAGCAGGTTCTCCTCTGCTCATCCAGGACCACCAAGGACCACATTAACACCCTTGCTCCAGCCTTAGCCGATTTCTGCAATCACACCTTTGCCACTTGCCACTGGAACTTTCCCCCAACCCCTTAAGCACTCCTTGTGCATCCCCTTCTAAAGAAGCCCTCTGACGATCCCTCCTCTCTGGCCAAACTCCTGGAAAAGCTGGCCATCTTCCAGCTTAATCTGCATACTGAATCTGCTGGTTGTCTCCACGACCACCAGTCTGGCTTCAGAGCTGCCAGAAGCACAGAAACTGCTCTCCTGAACACCTGTGAAGACCTGCTCTCCAATCTTGACTCTAATATTCCTTCTGTCCACATTCTCCTCGATCTATCCTCTGCTTTTGACACAGTCAACCATGCCATCCTGTTCAATCGTCTCTATGATAACCTAGGCATCACTGATCAGGTCCTGGCCTGGCTGACCTCCTTTCTCACTGACCGACCCGCTCAGGTCCAACTGGCATCTTTCCTCTCTTTTATCTCTCTCTCTCTAGTTGTGGTGTTCCCCAGGGGTCTAACCTTTCTCCCTGGTATTTTAACCTCTACCAGGACCTCTTGCCCACCACATCGCTACTTTCTACTCCAATTTCCTGTGTTATGCGGATGACACCAAGCTCTCTTTCAGGCTCCCCTCAGCCACCTCTACTCCTTCTTTCATACCAGACTGCCTGGCCGCAATTCAGGAATGGTGTGCCATCAATGATCTCTGCCTTAGTGCCAGTAAGACTGAGATCCTCTTGAAAGGGTCACCTTCTCCCTCCTTTCCTCTCTCTCTGGCTGCCCACTTGGAGCCCTCTTCCTCTTCCTTCCTGAAAGGGTAAGAATCTTGGTTTCATCTTCGACTCCACCCTCTCTTTCTCTCCTCACATCTCTGACATCTCTTACTATTCAAACTATCATCTGCACCTCCACAGAGGTATTATTCCTTCTGCAACAGACTCTTTCAAAATCTGCCTGCCTCTACTCTTTGACTTTATCCAGAACAGGACTGCAAGACTTGTCCTTGGCCTCAAGCCAAGGGATCTTATCACTCTGGCTATGAATTCTCTTCACTGGCATTCAAGTCTCGATTCATTCATAATCAGCCTGTTTCTCCCCACTGAGGAATCTACTTCAATAGGGTAGATTTCAGTTATCTCTGTCCCCCGTTCCATACAGGACAATTTCAAATTGTTATGATCACTCTTTTTTGTCTGAGTGACTTCTAAACACAAACTTTGCACAAGCATGTTACCTGATACGAAAATATAATCCAGCATACTCGTTTCACATCCCCTTTTCCAGGTGGCTTTCGCCGGTATGCCCCCCCTAGTTTGACCATTCAGCAAATGGATGTTCCTAAAGCCCAGTTCTTTTCGCCAAGCATGCCCTCTCTTTTCAGCCATTGTGGATGACACATGGATATTATTTATCAAATCATAGTTATTTTCAAAGCAATAAATGTTTAGGTCACCACAGATTATTATGACTGGGTCTACCCACATTTAAGAAGGCCTCTCCAGAAGACCCATGATTGTAAGTTGGAAACGTAACACCCCGTCTGCCTCTTGATTCCAGTATAAGTTCAAAAGCACCATCCACTTTTGTTTATTAAATCTCGCACAATGAACCCGTATTATTAGGATTTGGATGTGGGCATTCGGTTTAAACATTGCCACTACATTCAATCCCCACCCATGTTCAATGACGATTAACAGTCCCGATTTAGGCATACCATTGAGTCCTTTTGTAGCCGGATTTAGATAGATACCATATCCGTCTAAAACAGGGGTCTTATTCAGCCAGGAGTCAGGTCTCTTGAAAACAAAAAACATCATACAAATCAATATCTAGATCACCCTTCCCAAACAAATTACTAAACCCTCTTGTATTCCAACTCACCACATTAGAAATCCTTTATAGGGCTTGGCTGAATCAGTTAGGTTCCTCTTTTATTCACCACCAAAGCTTCTGCTGACTAGTTCCAGTTGTCGCGCTCTTTGTTGTTTGACTGTTGTTTAACCACTCTTCGCTCTTTGTCCTGATTAAACCCGAGCAAAGAAGCAGTGAACTCAAAGCAGCCTCATCCTTCCTTTTCTCCGTGGCCCCCCAAGATGATTTTAGAGGCCTTGTCTGTGGAATATCCAACAATTGTGTCAAATCAAAATGTATAGGCAACACATTATTTGCCTCCTACAGCAGTGACTGCATAACTAAGTTAGATACCAAATGACTTGCAAACTTATCCAACCGTTCTTCTTCCAGAAATTCAATAGTTTGTAAATCATTTGGAGTTATTAAACGAAGTTTTGGGATATGGTGGAGTAATCTCAGTACATTATCAGAATAGACCATCATTGATATGAAAAATACGCTCTAGCAACAGACGCTTTGCGTAACAAGGCACTTCCTTAAATCTTCTCTGTTCAACTATTTTGGTGAGTGCATATCTGAGTTCTTATCAACACTTCTAGCAGTTCCAATCTTATATTGCATTTTCAAGCTCAAATGTTTTTCCTCCAAGGTTTGAAATGGACGATTCAAAGTCTGAGTCTAACGCATAGTTTTCATTTTCTGCGAATTCGAAGAAGAAGCCTCTATCACCCTCTGTTCTGGTTGGTCCTCCCTTTTTGCTTTAGCAGAACTGTGGAGACCTACAGAACTCCATCTCGACTCGATGGGATTTTCAGACATAGGGCTTTTACCTTCGTTTTTAAGAACAGCATCTTTCTTTTGGTCACTGATTTTACTTATTACCTTTCCATGTTTCAGTCTCAGGTTATGCCATTAGATAGGGTCGGGAGTGGAGGCGATCGTTTAACTTCAAAGTCATCTAAGTTGGGTAGGGTGACATGAAACACAACGATCTTAGCATTTATCTTTGACTTGTTGTGATTAGCTAAGTTGATATCCATGCTCCTTTCCAAATGTTCTAAAGTGGTCTCATTCTCCCTCCCCACATTCCTCGATTCACTAGTGAATGAGAACATATGCTCACAACACTGTCATCGTCTGCTACTCAAATTATTGTCTATGGTCTGATCCACTAATGTTTCCACGTCCGTAATTGTGTAAGTCAAATGTTCATTAGATCATCACAAGAGGCGTCAGATTGCGATTTCAGCAGTTGTTTAACATCACTTTGATTCTTCACTCTTCTTGTTTTTTCAAAATGTCCTTGTTAGTATTCATTTTGAGGGTTACATTCTCATTTGAGGTCTCTGTTAAGACCAAATTCTGTATGAATCGGCATGAATCATTAGATCTCTGTTTGTTCACCAGTTTCTGGTTTTTAGATTTTTTTTCTTTTGTTGAGGAGGGAGGTTCTGCTGATTTGGTTGTTGTTTACCCCGCTGCCAATGTCGAGTTACTTCACCATGGTTAGTCTCCCTTATTTTTGAGACGATTGTATATTCTTTCACAGGGTGAGAGCTTGCAAAACCACAAATATCAATCAAGGGGGCTTCAGCCGTTTCGTTAACGTCTGCCAACTCCCTCCTATCCACCTCATCCAATGTAAATCTTCCACCACATAAGACCTTTTACGAACAATTGTATCCAGAATTACAGTCTCTATTGATCCACAGCCAATCAGACTCATAGCGCCCTCCATTTGGGTGTTAATAAGAGGCAAAGATAATTGTTCCATCGTGTGATTTGTGGTTTACGTCCCTGACATACAGAAAAGCACCAGCCTCTTATTAATCTCTTTTTGTTTGCCTGCAGGAGCCTTGCTGTCCTGACGCTTTATAACATTCATGGGTTGGGTCCTGGACAAATCTGGAGCTCCCACCTTCGTGTCAGCTGGTGTCGCCAATGATCTTTGTGGTCTTTCATTTTTTTCCTGGATAATCGTTCTAAAATACGGCAAAATATATTCATTATTTGTGCATTGTTCTTGTCCAAATTATCTTGTACCGCATTTACAAAGCCCTCCCCAAATAGCATCTGTGATTGCACCATTGCGAACAACATTGTGTGATCCTTAAATTGGTCATTTATGCTCTCATAAAGTTTAGTGAAGGGAGCCATAGTAACATTTAGTGCCGCCAGAGTATTTGTATCGATCCCAACTGATTTGGAGTTGTTCTCCGGTCCTTCTGTTAGTTGCGCACTTCAGGACAAACTTGTTTATGACAGGGGCAGCCTTTGTTTGTATCCAAAGGGTCTTCCTTCAAGGGAGACTCCAGGCTTCCAGACGAAAGACTTGACCCCTTATGGTTTCCTTTAACGGACATTCTTGAGGCCTGAAACACAGCCATAACAGCTGTAATTTTAGGATCTAATTTTTTGGTTTTAGAGATTTCACGCAATAATGTAGGCTTTGACTTGGCTGCGGATAGGGCTGGGTTAGCAGTAATATAATTCTTCTGAGTAGAACTCCCAGTTCCACTGTCTTTGACTCCACTCAGTTCGTGATTCCCAATATTGACAGTAGTGATGCAATTTTCAGCTAAGGGCATAATTGTCAAATCTTGATTAATTAGCTGAATAATTTCAAATTTATCTCCACCAACATCTTCATTGTTCTCGGAAAGCACTTTACCGCCTCCCCTCATCTCCACATTTACTTTAGGAGAGTCGACCTTCATACTTACTGGGCCATTTTCAATTAGCTTCATTGATTCTAATAAATCTTCATCCTCAACTTTCACCTTTACACTCTTTGCCTCCCATGAGCCCTGTGTTAGCCCCAATGTGCCCTCGGGAGATGGTTTCCGGTAAAAAATTCTATAGTTTTTAAAAGCCTCTTCAGATCGTAAGGCTCTTGGTTGCCAAATTGTTTTGCCTTTGAGTCGATTAGCTGCATCAAGTGAGGGACTAAAGGTCGACTTTTTAACGGCCTAGAGGGCTCTACTTCAGCGCTATGCCTTTTCACAGTGTACGACTGTGTAAAGGTAAATACTCTGTTTATGCCTGTGAAGCCCCCAATTTTTGATGCAGGTAGCGATACCGTTATTGGCATTGCCTCATTATTGTCTATTCTCTCAACCGTCATTGCCGGTCACTAGCGTAAAGTGTCACCACCACACGAGCTGTCCAAGCTTAAGACTTCATTGTTTGCTTTTGTAGTTAAGGCACCATTTGGTATCTATTTATATATCAAGGAGACAGGTTCAATGCTTTCAAATTCACTGATCTATATAAATGGTCCGATGCAACCAAACCCTCCATGTGCCTCTAGTCTTGAAAAAATAGACCAAGTACGTGATGCTTATGCTCAGTATCAAAAAAAGTTTTTTGTTTTAATAAAGTTTTACACAGAGATAAAAAAACTCATAAAAATGTTCTGTATGAGTATGTTACAAAATTTTTGGGAAATGTTTTAACTAAATTCTTTAGGGATCCATAAACATGGAAAACAGACTAAACCCAGAAGGGACACCGTCTCCATGAAAACATTGTCCAAGTTCTTCAAATTCACCATAAGTCCATCTTTTCCCTCCTTTCTCATGATTGCGTCTGTCCACGCTGTGCTGCCTGTGCCAGCCAAAGACTGCCAAGGCTGCCTTCTCTTCGACTCAGCTCTGCAATACTATGCATTGAGGATGAGGTTATGTAGAAAGGCGCCTCCTCCTGGATCCAAAGGCACTGTGAACAGACTCACAGTCTCGCAGTTCAACGGCACAGTACCACTGCCAAGACTGCCTTCACCTCGAAGATGCCGAAATTACAAAAATACAGATTTGTGCAGAGTTTAGGCAGTAACTGGCAACCAGAGCCAAGGTTACCGGAAAAAGGAGAGGGACAGAACATTGCAGTGAAGGCATGAGATAGCGATTCCCAGAATGCAAGAAGTATACACCGAGATTAATTAATGTTTAGGAGAGCACACCAAGCCATTGTGAGCCAGGTGCAAGCAAACGTTAAGTCCAAAAGACTTCACACAGAATAACCCAACAGTGTCGCCAGTGTTAAAACAAACCATCCCACTCTCAGTAATAGTAGCTAAACCCCTAAAAAATTCAGGGTAAAATAATTCCGCACCCTGTCCCAACACTTGTGGCCCACACTCAGCGAACATTGTCTATTCATTAGAAGGCAGCACAGATAGAACACCTGCCTTACTCCCTACACGTACACACAGACACAAGACATCATACAAGGTCAGGTACATAGGAATCACCCTGGCTCATGGGCTAGGAATAAGGGATGGTATATTTTTTAATTGAAAAGAAAAGCAGTCCATGTATCTCTCTCCTGCTTCTCCTTTCTGGCTCATGTCTTGACGACCTGCCAAGTGTCCAAGGTCGGTTAGCAGAATGCCAACCAATTGGAGTCCCTGGTGGTAGGCCGCCCATCATGTTGTTAAAAAATAATAACATAATACCGCCTTGTTATGAATATTGACCTAAGCCCATTCGCATTACACAGAAAACCACGCTTATAATGTTCCGACTTTCGATCGATGTCGCCGCCATTTTAAGAATTGTCCGCAATTTTGATTTCAACTCTTGTTTCTATGTTCTAAAATGGTGGACTGTGTTTTCAACTTGCAGTCGAGCTGAACGACCTTTGAGTTCTGTTAATGATTAGGCTGACCGAGAGCAGACAGTTTGACCAATGTAAAGAAGCCTTGTGACTCGAATGAACTGCCATCCAAGTGTTGTCTGCGCTCATAAGCCTCATTGTCATATAAATAATGAGACAATGGAGAACAAACGCAGATGGTCTGTTCTTGCTGAACTGCATTGTAGCGATTCTTGGAACAAGACTTACCGTGGATCAGAGAAACAACAGCACCATTGTAACTTCGTGGATATGCAAACTTGTTTAATCCCTTGTACAATATTGTAATATTTGACATGTGAACTGGGCACAAACTCTAGCATGTGAATTATTAGCTTGGAGAGAGGCTGGACAATGTTTCAAAAATGGTATAAATATGTCTGTGTTTAGATGTCCAGCACTCTCACCCCTCACTGTGTCTGCTGGTACACACTGCGAGGTGTTGGGAGCCAGATAGCTATCTGTTTTGCTTTGACTGTACAGAAATAAAAGATACTTGTATCTTTTCTACCCGTGATTGGCGTATTTCCTTTGTGGTACTAAGCCTGGATATTTCTTTGGTCTTTCAGATGGTGCCCGAATAGGGACCCTCAAGATTGATGTCACCTCGTTGAAGAGAAGACATGGCTATCGGACCGGGATCGGAGAGTGAGAAAAAGGGGCCCCCTTTGTATGAGATGCAAAACCTCGACAGTACTGCACCTTCAATCCCTGACGGTGAGCACGCCGTACGATAGGGCATCTTGACGAGGGTGTCCATATCGAGGGGGGCTGTTTTGCCGAAATCGCCAACCACGAGGGTCATCCTTTGTAATCTGATTGGACCTCCATAGTCATTTGTAATTAGGTGAGTCGTGACCCGATTCCTAAGTATCCTGATATTTGGTTGCAGTTTGGACTCTTGAGTTCAAATGACGCCAGGTAACACCAGTGATCTGATATGCCTGGGAAATTGTCTGCCTTTTTCAGGGGTCTATTCCACAGAGACAGACAATCTTTAGAATTTGGCTGACCAGCACCACCGGAGGGGTCGCTGGCATGTACTATGTACTGTAAGTACCGCATTGGTAGTATAGTATTCAACGATATTTGGCACAGACAAACTAGATATGCTTCCGAATTTCAGTGGCCAGTTCATGGTAGTTTTGATATTACCCGTATAGTGTATTTGGAGTCTATACTGTTGAAGAAAAAGGCTAGGCCTGCAGCATTTGATGTAATTCAGAATTGGAAAAGGGAAGCTATGTAGCAACTTAAGAGTAAAGAGAAACATGCATTTCATCACAATTCAGAGAAATCATTACTGTATGACCAACAGAAACGGTCTGAGTCTGTTAGAAACATGGATAGGGCTTTTCAACTTGGTGTACAGAAAATATATCCGTCTCAGGACTTTCATGCCTCAGACAAGCTGATCGATAAGCTTTTGAATGAGCGTAGGACTGTTGCTACTGCACCTCCTGCCTATGTGACTCTTCCTGTTGCTTTACCTCTTCCTGCTGTTGCACCTCCTCCCGCTGTTATTCCTGTTCCTCTTGTTGTAGCTCCTCCTCCAGTTGTTGCTCCTCTTCCTGTTGTTGCTCCTCCTTCTGCATCTCTGCACTTATCGCCAGTTGTTGTTCCCTTAACGCCTTCTTTACCGTAAGCGGTAGTGTCTCCACTATCGGTTGTACAAGATTTGTCTGAACTTTCTTTTCCCAGTGGTTCTGCTCCACTTGAAGCAATTGAAGGGGTGAGTGCTGAATCAAAAGTAGTAACTCATAGTACAGTTTCTAAAGCTAGAAAAAGAGAATTGTATGCATGGGCTAAGAAATGTGTAGAAGAAGGTGAAAAATCGGTTGTTTTAACTACAATTTCTGACCAAGAAAGTATTCCCGAACAGAATATGTTTATAGAGGGGATGGGAATGCACTTGGCTGAAATGTGGAATGATTTGACAGACATGGATGTCCCACAAGAGTTGAGGGATTTGAATGTCTTAGCTTATTCAAGGGACACTGCGGAGAAAGTACATGAGCATGTTGAGAGGGTTTTTGAGTTTAAGAGGGAGTTAGATCGGATACAGAATGATGATATGGATGGTGATATATTGGACGGTTCGTGTGTACAAAAGCAATTTCTTCCTTCTTGTAAACCAATGAGTGAAGAAATGCGTATTTGCACAAGGGATGCGCTTAGATGGATTTCGGATGTTTCGATATCTCCCATGTAAGTATACGACACGTTTATTCAGTATACTCTGGCTATGCAAAGGAAAGTGTTACAGGTAATGGTCGAGTACCTGCAGGATGAGTTTATGAAGAAAAGGGTTTGTTGTCCCGCAGATTTGATGGTCATTTATAAGAGACTATTTTCACCTGATACTGCTTCGACTGCTTTGTCTCTTGATTTAGCCCTGTTGCATAATGAACGTTAAGAATTGCCTACTTCTCAATTGCCAATGAGAGAGGTTCCTCTGACATTTGTTCTAAAGTAGAGATTCCAGTTAATGACGCGACAGGCGCAGCAGCCGCTACTATTGAAGCTCATTATGTTTCACGGTTTGTTCATGTCCCATTCTCTAGACAGGAAGTGAACACCATTAGACACTCAATACCAGATATTAGGAAAAATCCAACAGGGTTTTACAAAGAAATAGAGTCTGTTTTGCATTTGTCAGTTTTCACACTGGATGACATAGACTTGTTGTTCCCTTTGAGCCTACCTGCTGATTTATGGAAACAGATTAGAACTGTAGATGATCAGGCAGGGCTGGGTGACACATATGTTAACTTGAAACTGATGGATGGAGAAAGGAAAGCTGGTGAGAAACCGCCACAGGTGATACTGACACTGCCAGACAGAATAGTAACTAAATTGAAGACTTTAGTTCCAGAGAGAAGAATAGTTTGGGACAAGCTTACTGCTTGCACCCAGGGGAAATCTGAAGGTGATACTGAATTTTTTTATTGGTTCGAACAAGTATTTTCAGATTTTAGCGGTCAGGATTTAAGCACCGAGTCAGGGAAAAGGCTGTTTGTGGACAGATTTGTGCGTGGATTGTTGCCTGATATCCAATCACAAATTATGACTTCCGAAAGTGCTTGGCAAGCTAAATCACAGTCCGAAGTATTGCATATGGCTCAGTATTACAAAAATAGAGTCAATAATGAAAAAGAGAGGATAGAAAAGAAGAAGGGAGACTTGAAAACTAAAGTATTGTTGCAACAGATAGTTAGAGGAACCAGAGGTGGGAGTACACAGTTTAGAGGTCAGTTTGCTCCACAGAGTAATGCGCAGATGGGTCCTGTACACATGAACCAATATGCTTATTGCAGACAAGAAGGTCATTGGCGAGCACAATGCTGATCCTTCAGCAGAGATCGAATAACACATATGGTACCGTGGGTAGACGATCCAGAGGCCTCCCTGGGGTAGGTGGTCCTGGTAGAAGTCAGTTCGCTCAGAATCCACGGTCATTCTTGCAAGATAGTCAGCAACATAGTATTCATAATAGGAATATTTTTAATAACCCTTTGACTGTCTATCTTTCTGAGGATCTCGTATTTGATGATATATTGTTCCGTTAGGACAGCCCGAAGCAGAGTCTGGAACCGGTGCTTATTCCCGCCGATCAGAAAGGACCCTACATAGAAATGAAGGTGGGGAATAGGAAGCATCTATTTTTGATAGATACAGGAACACAGAAGTGTTCCATTGATCATTCGCGGGATCCAGATATTCCACTGTCAGGGCAAATAACATTTCTGTAGGGTTTTCTGGCACGCCAGTGGGTAGTCTGGTTTCTCACCCGGTACCGATTTCACCGGGACCATTCACGGATCAATGTCCATTTCTTCTAACGACAAATAATGGTGAGAATTTGTTGGGGTTGAATCTGTTGAAGGAATTAAATGCGGTAATTCATTGTTCTTCGGATGGAGTACATTTGACGATTTCACCTCAGCAATTTTCTGCTTCACAATTTCTGACTAGGACTTTACCAACTGAATTGGATAAAGTTCCAGCATGTTAATGGGCAGTTGAGGATAATGATGTTGGCATTTTGCAAATTGAATCTGTTAAGATTGTCTTGAAACCAGATGTTAAGTTGCCACGTATTCCACAATATAAGATTTCAGTTGATGGTGAGCAAGCTTTAAAAAGTATAGTTTCTGATTTTGTTAATCGCGGAGTGATTGAGGAAATTGCAGGAAGTTTGTGCAATAGCCCGATTGTACCAGTGTACAAGAAAGGGGATAATGCATGTCCTTTCCGTTTCATTATTGATTTACGTGCTATCAATAAGATTGTTGATCCACAATTTCCAACTGTGCCTGATGTGACTACAATATTAATGATGATTCCATCTTCTGCTACTCATTTCAGTCTTGTGGATCTTAAGAATGCCTTCTTTAGCATTGCTGTACACGTTGACAGTAGATACTTGTTCGTGTTCACCCTAGGGGGACGCTCGTTTACATTCACTCATGTACCACAAGGGTACAGTGAGAGTCAGAGTATTTATAGTAGAGCTTTGAAGGAGCAGCTCAATACACTTGAGTTGCCTTCCACTTGTACTTTATTGCAATATGTTGACGATCTTATTTTAGCTGCAGACTAAGAAGTTGCTTGCAAGGAGGGCACCGTGTTGCTGCTTATCCATCTAGCAGAGCATGGCATAAGGCTTCTTTGAAAAAGTTTCAATATTGTCGACAGGAGGTTGCCTATCTAGGCTATCTCCTGTCAAAGAAGGGAAGAAGACTGACACGTGAACAGATAAAAAGCATCTATAGCATGTCTGTTCCAATACACAGAAGGAGGTCAGAGCCTTGATAGGCATGGCTTCGTACTGTAGACAGTGGATCCCGAACTTTTCATTAATGATAAAACCAATGTTGGCATTGACAAAGAAGGGCATTTCTTTGCAATTACCGTGGAACTTGGATTGCCAGAAAGCTTTTGATCTGCTCAAGGCTGTGTTGTGTTCAGCACTGGTTTTGGGCACACCAAATTATGACAAGGCCTTTGTGTTGAATGTGCATGAATGTGATTGATGTGCTTTGGCTGTGTTAATGCAGGAACATGGGGGGAAGAATAGACCGTGTGGTTATTTTTCCTCCACGCTTGATCCTGTTGCATACGCTTATTTATTTATTTATTTTAATTTTTGTAACGCGCCAACATGCCCGTGGGCCTCAGGGCGCACAAAGAACAAGAACAAGACAAAGACAAACAAGCATAAGAGGCAGATGGAGAAGCGAGTCAGGAGATTATTCCAGGTTAAATAAGTGAGTCTTTACGGCACGTTTGAACGCTGTATAGCTCTGGATCTGCCGTATACCAGCTGGAAGTGTGCTCCATAAAAGGGGACCCTGAGCATCCAATGTAATACCTCCAAATTTGGCTGTCCTAATTTTAGGATAATTGAGAGTGACCGCAGAAGAAGAGCAAAGGTTCCTCACGTTAGGTTTGATGCCTATATGGGATGAAAGATAGGTTGGGCCGCTGAGACTGAGGCATTTATGGGTCGTAGTAAGCATTTTATGCATTATGCAGTGTTTGACGGGTAGCGAGTGGAGTTTTTTCCTAAAAGTAGAGATGTGTGTGCGACGTGACTGATTGAAAATATTACGCACGGCATTGTTCTGTGGCACTTGTAAGGATTGGATGTTAGAGGCTGTGGTGCCCGCCAGGAGGCTGTTACAATAGTCCAATCTTGAATTTATCAATGCAGTGCACAATAGAGCACAGTTCTCTTCCGATATGAATGGTCGAATATATCTAATTCTCTTGTTTATAGCACCACAACTAGATTTAATGCAAGAAATATGGGATTTCATGTAGAGTTCTTCATCAAGTACTACTCCTAGGGTTTTGACTTTCTTTTGAACTATGATGGTGTTATTGGCAATATGGAAAGAGGCGTAGTTAGGATCAAGTTTTGCCCGGATGTTTTTAGATGCCACAATAAGGAGTTCAGTCTTTTTACCATTAAGAGCAAGAGAATTACAAGCCATCCAATCTTGTATGGACTTATATATTCGGTTAATGGTTTCCGAATCACTGCTGTATGAGCCACTCAACTGAATAACAACCTGAGTGTCATCAGCGTGATTCGTATATTGCACTCCTAGTTTGTTCAAAAGATCGAGAAGGGGTCGGATGTAAAGGTTGAAGAGCAGCAGCGACAGACAGGAGCCCTGAGGGACTCCACATGTCTGAGAGATAGGAGAAGATTGTTTATCACCCACGCAAACCCTTACAATTCTGGGACCCAGAAAGGAAGCGATCCATTTGGGTGCAATTGCAGAGCAATTGGCAACCTCTACGAGCCTTGACACTAGTAAGCTATGATCAACTAGGTTAAAGGCTGCAGAGAGGTCCAATAGCATGAGCAGAGCAGCTTGCATGTCAGCTATGCTAGCAAGTGTAGATTTGAGATCCAGCATAGCTGTCTCAGTTCTGTGACAAGCTCTATATCCCGACTGACGGGTACCCAAGATGTCGTATTTTTCAACATGGGCCTGTAGCTGTAAGTAGGCCAGTTTGTCAAGTATCTTGAGAACATAGGGCACGTTAGTTATGGGTCTGTAATTGTCACTGTTGGCTGGGTCAAGGCCTTCTTTTTTCAGTAGAGGAGTGATCCATGCTGACTTTAGCAGGTCCGGCACCAGACCCTCATCAAAGGAGAGGTTAACCAGTTTGGTAATCCATGGGACCAGGGTCTCTAAGGACTCCTTAAGAATGCTGGTGGGGCAGTCATCTGCTGGACAAGATGTGGCTTTGAGGTCCTGAATGATTTTGAATACTTCATCTTCAGAATAGTGCGTGAAAGAGAATGGAGGGATAGTATTTTCACAGGTGTTGGGTGAAGTGGTATCAGTAGTGGATTGTGTAATGGCTACGTTGCCAAGGGCTTTACTGATTTTTTCTTTATGAGAATCAATCTTAAGTAGAAAGGCATCATGAATGCCCTGACACCACTTATCATCCTTGATAATATTGTTCGTGGGAGGAGGCTGATTTTGGAATTCCGCTAAGATTTTAAATAGCTCCCCGGTGTTAGATTTAGCATTCACTATTCTTTCGTTATAGTGTGTGGCCTTTGCTTCTGTAATGAGCTTTTTATAGTTGCGGATGGATTTTTTATATTTTGTCAGGGTATTATCGTTGGAGTCTTTCCTCCAGGCTCTTTCAAGAGCTCTTTTTTCTTGTCTGGTTGTAAGAATTTCATTATTGAACCACGTGTCCTTTGTGGTTTCAGTCTTTATTCAGCTTTATTCAGGCTTTGCCGAGATGTCCGAGAGCTGTTGCTGCTGCTGCTGCATCTGTAAATCAAAGTGAGGGTATGGTTTTAGGTCACTCTTTAACCATGATGGTACCCCACTCCGTAGACGTCCTATTGAACAGAATGCAAACGCAACATCTTACTTCAGCACGATTAACAAGATACGAGTTGATTTTATTTGCACCGCATATCCAAATTAAGAGATGTTGCGTATTAAATCCGCCCAAACTATTACCTCTTCCGCAAGACATTGCTTGCAGTGACAAGATGTCACATGACTGCCTCTATACCACAGAGCAAGAAACCAAAGGCAGAATTGATTTAAATGACACACCATTGAAAAATCCACAAGGGGAGCTTTTTTGCAATGGCTCCTGCTTCAAACTTCCGGATGGTACATCCACTGCTGCTTATACCATCACTACATTAAAAACCAAAAAGTGGTTGTTCGTCCCCTGCACACTTTCTAATGTCTGAAGATCAGACCAAACATTCAAGTAGGTAATCAATAGTTCATATTAACCATTTGGCATAATTGACAATTTGATATAAGAAACTCTCTTTTTCAATATTTCAGTAAAACACAATATTTTATTATACAAATAAAGAAGCCCAACGCGTTTCGAGTCACAAACTCTTCTCAGGGGCAATAATACAATTCATCAGATTTCTAAAAAGTAGAAAAGAAACATCTTAGTGTAAAATTTCACACTGTAATTCAACAATAAAGTATTGTTTAACACAGTAACTACTTTTTAGCAATTTTTAACAAATCACGTTGTAATACATACTCAGATCAATCAGGGTCCTCTATATCCTAGAGGTAAATCAGCTAGTGTAGCTATTATTAGAAATGTGGAGAAAAAGAGCTTGGCTCTGCTCAAAATAACCAGAATTCTATCGAATCAATCCGCACATGCAGTCAAGAGAGAGAGATTGCTGTCAAAAGGTCTTAACTCAGTATGGTTGGAAGAAAAGCGGACAGCACTTACCCCAGCAAGTGGGTGTCTAGATAGGTAAACAATCCTAGAGGTGTATGTATTCATGAAGTAAATGATTGATAGGACCCCGCGTCCAACAACAGATCAATATTAAGTCTGCAATACAAGTAATAGCTCTAATTAGGAAAAGAAGTAGAGCCTCGGTGGAATGTAGTAAAAGAAAATAGATAAACACTTACATCAATAATAATGTCCTGCTCAATGGTACCCAGAAGAAATCCTAACCGCAAAAAGCTGAAAGTAAGAAGAAAAGGATAAGTGCTAGTTCGAATAACGAGTCAGTCCATGGTACAGGGAAAAGTACCTAAGCTACTTACAGAATTTGCCAAAGATCAACGAACGTGGGAGCCGAGGAGCGACACGTCTCACCAAAGTAGGATGCGTTGTTCCAATGGGTGCCTTTTATTTATACTCAAAGGAGTGTAAAGGAGTGCATGCGCAGAAGATTGCGCGTGCGCCTAAGGAAAAGGTCAAGAGCGTCATAAGGCTTGCGTCATATGCGAACATGCGCAATACCCTAAGGAAGGAAAGTAAACACAGCGCCGTGACGTATCAAGAAGGCGTATGCGTGTGCGTTTGATGGAAAGATGTAGGCGTCATGAGAATGATGTCATTTATCATGGGCGAACGCTTAAAAAGTAAAAGTATTCACGTAAGGAAGGAGAGTAGCGTTAGGAAGTAAGCAAAGTGTGGAATACTCATAGCGCCGTCACCATAGTGACACGATCTGCGTCAGAACGTGATGGTGGCTGTAAAAAACTACGGAACAGGAAGTAGCGTAAGACAGTAAAATACTCATTACGTAAAAGAATAAGCAATGGAGATGATAAAGTAAGTGAAGATCAGTGAAATTGTCAGTCTTCCTACAGGGACTATGTCATAAATGTCCAAAACTGAGGAGTCTTTAGAAAATACATGTACTGCCTGCCCACCTAGGGGCGTACAATCTTACACAGTCACATGAAAAATAGACCTACTACAAAAGAATGGAAATAAAATCAAGTTACATTTTTTATGATGAAAGGCAGTATATCTGGATACATGATTTATAAAATTTATAAACAAATTTATAAAAAAGGGCCCAGATAATAGTCTTCATTCATCCCCAAAGGGGAGAGGGAGTCGAGGCAATGAATCCAAAAAAGTTCTCTCTGGGCTAGTAACTTCTGTAAGTTACCTCCTCGAGGAAGTGGATGTATAGTTTCTAGTATTACAAAGCGCATTTGTGCTACTGTTTGCTGATGGTCTCTGAAGTGTCTGTATACTGGTGATTTAATGTTTTTTGTGCGAATATTAGACTTGTGTTCTGTCCATCTCTCCTTTGCTTTCCTGGTGGATTTGCCAACATAATATTTCCCGCATGGACAGCGTAAGGCATAAATAACATTTTTAGAGTCACATGTAGCATATTGTTTCAGAGGTATCTTTTTGCCAGTATTGCCATGGCGGATGTGATCGCCTTTAATCACATTTGAACAGTGTTGGCAATTAAGGCATGGAAAAGTCCCCTTTTTGGTTTTACACAGCACAGTTTGATTACCAGGTTTCTGTTTTTCAGCCTTAATCAATTTGTCACGAAAGTTTCTGCCCCTCTTGTATGCCAGCATTGGTGGTTCCGGAAAAAGGTTGTTCAGTTGTGGATCTGTTTTTATGATCCCCCAGTTTTTGTGAATAATTCTCTTGATTTGAAAACTCTGACTAGAATATTTCAAAGAGTGAATTAAGTTAGTTTTCTTCATTTTGGCTTTTGGGTCCAGGAGGTCCTCTCGGCTATGCAGTTCAGTTCTGAGTATGGCTTTATCGATCAGGTCTCCAGGGAAACATCTGTCTCTGAATCTTGTTTTCATGTTGATGTATTCTTCCTCTAGTTTATCTGCTTCCAAAGTAATTCTTTTCACTCTGAGAAGTTGACTGGAAGGTAAATTTTCTTTAAGATGTTTTGGATGAAAACTTTGGAAATGTAGACTACTATTCACATCTGTCGGTTTCCTGTAGATCTGTGTTTTAAGACCCTCATTCGTAATTTCAATGGTGACATCCAGAAAATGTACAGATGGTTTACCTATGTCCATTGTCAACCTAATCCTGTTGTTACATTTGTTGAGGTATTCCCAGAATTTCAAAAGTTCTTCTTCGGTTCCTTTCCATATGCCGAAGATATCATCAATGTATCTAAACCAGCTCTTGATTTTGTCTTTCCAAGCAACATTATCTAGAACATGTGTATGTTCGAAGAAATACATAAAAATATTGGCATATGAGGGTGCCACCGATGATCCCATCGATGTACCTGATGTTTGCGAAAGAATTGTCCATTAAACCTGAAGTAATTGTTGAAGAGAATGATGTTAATGAGTTCAATTGCAAATACTTTGTGAATAGTAACTTCTTCATGTTTTAGTAAGAACCATTCGAGGGCATTAATGCCCTGGTTATGTGGAATAGAGGTGTAGAGACTGGTAACGTCCATTGTAAATAGTATAAGGCTAGGTTCCTCCAGGTTCAAATCTCTGATATTCTGTAGAAAATGAGTTGTGTCCTTTAGATAAGTTTCTGTTTTTTGAATTAGCGGTTGCCGTGCCGTATCCAGGTATACTGCCAAGGGATGAAAGATGCTCTCTGTACCCGCGATAATTGGCCTAAAAGGTGGGTCCGTTCTGTTCTTATGAATTTTCGGGAGTCCATAGAACACCAGTGTTACCGGATTGTTGTTAATCAGAAATTTACTTGTGTTCTCTGATATCCATTCTGCATTTTCGGCTTTTTCTATGGTTGTTTTGATTGTAGCCTTAATCTTGCTAACAGGGTCACTATCCAATTTAAGGTAGGTATTTTGATCAGATAACAGTTTCAAACAGCCTTCATTATAAAATGAGGTGTCCATAATAACGAGAGCCCCTCCTTTGTCTGCTTTCTTAATAGTTATACTATTATCCTCAGCTAGATCTTTGATTATTCTCAACTGGTGTTTTTTGATATTTTGTTTGCTAGAGGTCATGTATTTCAAGCTTCTAAGTGCTCTTGTGGTTCTTAATTTAAACAAATTTATCAGGGGATGATTAATTTGTGGATGAAAATGACTTTTGTCTTTTATTTCCAGATAAGGACATTTATCTTCTGTGCTTGTAACTGTAGTCAGATTATCAAAAAAGACTTTCAGTTCCATTTTTCGAATTAATTTGAACAGGCTGACCTCCTCTTCAAACAGACTTGTATTGGTAGTTGGTATAAATGAGATACCTACATTGAGAGTATCTATTTGTGACTGAGAAAGAGGTTTGGAAGAGATATTGACGATTATTGGTTCCTTCAATGTTTGTTCTTCTGACAGAGCTTTCTCTTTCCCTCGTCTGGTTTTTCTCCTCCTCCTAAAAAAATCTCAGGTGATGGTATTGGTGCTGGTACGGTCCCAATTGTGGGAGTAGAAATATCACTTGGAGTAATTCCCACTGTTGATAATGTCGTCCCGCTAGTCGAAGGACGTTCTTCAAGCTCACCGCTGGTGACTTCGCTACTATCCGTATTATTGTTAGTGGGTCGTGGTTTTGGTTGCCTTGGTGTAAAGTTGGCTTGTTTGCTGTTATAGAACTCCTGCCAAGAGTAGACAATATCCCGGGTGTAATCAAGAGTATCTAACCTGAATTTCCTTATTTTCCGCTGTTCTATTTCCTTTTTGTAGTTGTCCAGTTTGCTATTGATATCTTCTAAGATAGATCCCAGTTCTGCCGTTGTTTTAAATTTGGACAGTTGTGAAGAAATCTCTTCGATCTCCTGGTTGATTTGTGATAATGATTTTGATAATTCCTCAATTGTTAATAGAATAAGATCCAGCGAGCATTTATTCAAAATGTGTTCCCACCGTTTAACAAATTCCAAGTTGTCTTTGCAGAGTGTAGGGTGTAGATAAATCCTTAATCCTCTGGGAATTCTTTTGGATTTAAAATACTGTGCCAACGTGGTGGCATGAAGTTTTTGCGAGATTTCTCTACGGATTAATCTCTCCAATTTTTGAATTAGATTTTGGGGGTTATCTGTCCCCAACGGTTCTTTGCTGGTGTCTTTAATAAGTCCACGGATCCGTATGGCCTCTTCATCAGAAAACGCCAATGTGGTAGCTGATTTGTCCGTGAGTTCATTAATTTTTGAAAAAGACATAACTTAGTAAAGGCAGGGTGCCAGTGTTAGGGTATCCGATGCCAACCCCTCCACAACGTGGGAGGAGAAACAAACAATAAGAACAGCAGATAACACTAAGGCACACCTATTTTAAAGGTTCTTTTGGTTAAATACCTGCAAGGGTATTGTTGAAGACATTCTACAATGTTTATATGGAGTTTTGAGGTGCGGGGGGCAAAGGCTCAACCTTGGCATCTAGGTTGGATATGTAAGAACAAAAAAGTGGTTGTTCCTAAAGAGTCCTTTAGGAACTCCCATCCCCTGCACACTTTCTAATGTCTGAAGATCAGACCAAACATTCAAGTAGGTAATCAATAGTTCATATTAACCATTTGGCATAATTGACAATTTGATATAAGAAACTCTCTTTTTCAATATTTCAGTAAAACACAATATTTTATTATACAAATAAAGAAGCCCAACGCGTTTCGAGTCACAAACTCTTCTTCAGGGGCAATATCACAATTCATCAGATTTCTAAAAAGGTGAAAAGAAACATCTTAGTGTAAAATTTCACACTGTAATTCAACAATAAAGTATTCTTTAACACAGTAACTACTTTTTAGCAATTTTTAACAAATCACGTATTAATACAGACTTAGATCAATCAGGGTCCTCTATATCCTAGAGGTAAATCAGCTAGTGTAGCTATTATTAGAAATGTGGAGAAAAAGAGCTTGGCTCGGCTCAAAATAACCAGAATTCTATCGAATCAATCCGCACATGCAGTCAAGAGAGAGAGATTGCTGTCAAAAGGTCTTAACTCAGTATGGTCGGAAGAAAAGCGGACAGCACTTACCCCAGCAAGTGGGTGTCTAGATAGGGAAACAATCCTAGAGGTGTATGTATTCATGAAGTAAATGATTGATAGGACCCCGCGTCCAACAATAGATCAATATTAAGTCTGCAATACAAGTAATAGCTCTAATTAGGAAAAGAAGTAGAGCCTCGGTGGAATGTAGTAAAAGAAAATAGATAAACACTTACATCAATAATAATGTCCTGCTCAACGGTGCCCAGAAGAAATCCTAACCGCAAAAAGCTGAAAGTAAGAAGAAAAGGATAAGTGCTAGTTCGAATAACGAGTCAGTCCATGGTACAGGGAAAAGTACCTAAGCTACTTACAGAATTCGCAAAAGATCAACGAACTTGGGAGCCGAGGAGCGACACATCTCACCAAAGTAGGATGCGTTTTTCCAATGGGTGCCTTTTATTTATACTCAAAGGAGTGTAAAGGAGTGCATGCGCAGAAGATTGCGCGTGCGCCTAAGGAAAAGGTCAAGAGCGTCATAAGGCTTGCGTCATATGCGAACATGCGCAATACCCTAAGGAAGGAAAGTAAACACAGCGCCGTGATGTATCAAGAAGGCGTATGCGTGTGCGTTTGATGGAAAGATGTAGGGCGTCATGAGAATGATGTCCTTTATCATGCGCGAACGCTTAAAAAGTAAAAGTATTCACGTAAGGAAGGAGAGTAGCGTTAGGAAGTAAGCAAAGTGTGAAATACTCATAGTGCCGTCACCATAGTGACACGATCTGCGTCAGAACGTGATGGTGGCTGTAAAAAACTATGGAACAGGAAGTAGCGTAAGACAGTAAAATACTCATTACGTAAAAGAATAAGCAATGGAGATGATAAAGTAAGTGAAGATCAGTGAAATTGTCAGTCTTCCTACAGGGACTATGTCATAAATGTCCAAAACTGAGGAGTCTTTAGAAAATACATGTACTGCCTGCCCACCTAGGGGCGTACAATCTTACACAGTCACATGAAAAATAGACCTACTACTACCTCTGAAACAATATGCTACATGTGACTCTAAAAATGTTATTTATGCCTTACGCTGTCCATGCGGGAAATATTATGTTGGCAAATCCACCAGGAAAGCAAAGGAGAGATGGACAGAACACAAGTCTAATATTCACACAAAAAACATTAAATCACCAGTATACAGACACTTCAGAGACCATCAGCAAACAGTAGCACAAATGCGCTTTGTAATACTAGAAACTATACATCCACTTCCTCGAGGAGGTAACTTACAGAAGTTACTAGCCCAGAGAGAACTTTTTTGGATTCATTGCCTCGACTCCCTCTCCCCTTTGGGGATGAATGAAGACTATTATCTGGGCCCTTTTTTATAAATTTGTTTATAAATTTTATAAATCATGTATCCAAATTTACTGCCTTTCATCATAAAAAATGTAACTTTATTTTATTTCCATTCTTTTGTAGTAGGTCTATTTTTCATGTGACTGTGTAAGATTGTACGCGCCTAGGTGGGCAGGCAGTACATGTATTTTCTAAAGACTCCTCAGTTTTGGACATTTATGACATAGTCCCTGTAGGAAGACTGACAATTTCACTGATCTTTAGTTACTTTATCATCTCCATTGCTTATTCTTTTACGTAATGAGTATTTTACTGTCTTACGCTACTTCCTGTTCCGTAGTTTTTTACAGCCACCATCACGTTCTGACGCAGATCGTGTCACTATGGTGACGGCGCTATGAGTATTCCACACTTTGCTTACTTCCTAACGCTACTCTCCTTCCTTACGTAAATACTTTTACTTTTTAAGCGTTCGCGCATGATAAATGACATCATTCTCATGACGCCCTACATCTTTCCATCAAACGCACACACATACGCCTTCTTGATACATCACGGCGCTGTGTTTACTTTCCTTCCTTAGGGTATTGCGCATGTTCGCATATGATGCAAGCCTTATGACGCTCTTGACCTTTTCCTTAGGCGCACGCGCAATCTTCTGCGCATGCACTCCTTTACACTCCTTTGAGTATAAATAAAAGGCACCCATTGGAACAACGCATCCCACTTTGGTGAGATGTGTCGCTCCTCGGCTCCCACGTTCATTGATCTTTGACGAATTCTGTAAGTAGCTTAGGTACTTTTCCCTGTACCATGGACTGACTCGTTATTCGAACTAGCACTTATCCTTTTCTTCTTACTTTCAGCTTTTTGCGGTTAGGATTTCTTCTGGGTACCGTTGAGCAGGACATTATTATTGATGTAAGTGTTTATCTATTTTCTTTTACTACATTCCACCGAGGCTCTACTTCTTTTCCTAATTAGAGCTATTACTTGTATTGCAGACTTAATATTGATCTATTGTTGGACGCGGGGTCCTATCAATCATTTACTTCATGAATACATACACCTCTAGGATTGTTTCCCTATCTAGACACCCACTTGCTGGGGTAAGTGCTGTCCGCTTTTCTTCTGACCATACTGAGTTAAGACCTTTTGACCTCAATCTCTCTCTCTTGACTGCATGTGCGGATTGATTCGATAGAATTCTGGTTATTTTGAGCCGAGCCAAGCTCTTTTACTCCACATTTCTAATAATAGCTACACTAGCTGATTTACCTCTAGGATATAGAGGACCCTGATTGAAGTATGTATTAATACGTGATTTGTTAAAAATTGCTAAACAGTAGTTACTGTGTTAAAGAATACTTTATTGTTGAATTACAGTGTGAAATTTTACACTAAGATGTTTCTTTTCTACTTTTTAGAAATCTGATGAATTGTGATATTGCCCCTGAAGAAGAGTTTGTGACTCGAAACGCGTTGGGATTCTTTATTTGTATAATAAAATATGGTGTTTTACTGAAATATTGAAAAAGAGAGTTTCTTATATCAAATTGTCAACTATGCCAAATGGTTAATATGAACTATTGATTACCTACTTCAATGTTTGGTCTGATCTTCAGACATTAGAAAGTGTGCAGGGGACGGGAGTTCCATAAAGGACTCTTTAGGAACAACCACTTTTTTGTTCTTACATATCCAACCTAGATGCCAAGGTTGAGCCTTTGCCCCCCGCACCTCAAAACTCCATATAAACATTGTAGAATGTCTTCAACAATACCCTTGCAGGTATTTAACCAAAAGAACCTTTAAAATAAGTGTGCCTAAGTGTTATCTGCTGTTCTTACCATCACTACATTAAGCACTATTGTGGAAACCAAAAAAATTTCGCATAACTCCGCGCAGGCTGCAGAGATTATCGCATTGACTCGAGCTTGTGAACTTCCCAAAGGCTTAGAGTAAATATATGTACAGATAGCCAGTATGCCTTTGGGGTGGTTCACAACTTCAGTAGATTATGGGCAGAGAGAGGGTTTTTGACCTCACATGGAACTAAGATTCTACATGGCACCTTGATAGTTCGGCTACTCTCAGCACTTGCGCTTCCTACTCAACTAGCAATAATGAAGTGCGCAGCACACCAGAAAGTAACAGGTGATGTGGGGAGAGGAAACGCTTTTGATGGCAGGATAGCCAAAGAGACTGCCACCAATTTGTATTCTGAAATGTGTAACAAAGGAAGCCACCAATATTTGTATAATAGATGAAGGAATTGATTCTATAAAAAAACATTGAAGCTGATGCCACTCCAGAAGAGCTTAAGCAATGGGCTGAGGGTTTAGCAAGCTTAGATGATGAAGGTTGTTGGATAGACAATGTCAAGAAAAGATGGATGCTACCCGATGCTTATGTCACTGCTATGGTTACAATGGCTCATGGTCCCACTCATATATGTGCTAGAGAAATGTGTAAACTGTCAGAACCTTTCTGGGTAAATGTAAACACCTCAAAGACTGCTGAGTGTTTGGTCCAAAATTGCATGGTATGCTTACAGCATAATGTGTGGAAAGGTACATCAACACCGAGGGGTAGTTTTGGTCCCCCTTTTGTGCCCTTTGAGGTAATACATTTTGACTTCATCGAAATGGAGTGCTGGCAAAACTACAAATATGTTCTGGTAGTCATTTGTGCCTTTAGCAAATGGGTCGAAGCCTTCTCTGTAAAAGATGCCACAGCAATAATGACGGCGAAAACCATGCTTAAGGAATATTTTCCTAGGTTTGTGTTGCTGAGGGTCATTTGGTCGGATAATGGTCCACATTTTATCTCTGCCATTATCCTGCAAATATGCGCGGGATTACAGATCGATAAACAGTTCCATTCGGCCAGACACTCTCAAAGTGCTGGACTTGTAGAACGCCATTATGGTATATTGAAAAATAAGATGGCTAAGGTTTGCACTAGTAGCAATTTGAAATGGCCAAATGCCTTACCAATAGCTCTGTTGTCTATGCGGATGACCCCAAAAACAAAAACTGGGCTCTCCCCCTATGAAATAGTGATGGGGAGGCCAGCCAATATTTCGAACATGCCCAAGCCCAAGCGAATGAAAGACGTGGAGCATTTGCTCCTTTCTGAATACTGTGACCAGTTAACTCAAAACTTGTATTTGATTTATCAACAGGTGCGAGAAGCCCTCCCAGTAAAATATGAGGGGCCAGGTCATCAACTTCGATCCGGCGACTGGTTGCTCACGAAAGGTTTTGAAAGAGCATCCTGTCTCGCACAACGTTGGAGAGGACCGTTTCAAGTCGTGTTGGCCCACACAGACCGCTGTACGAGTAAATGGCAAGAGACATTGGATACACGCGACACACGTCAAAAGGATACCATATCTTCTGCCATACGATGAAGGAGAAGAGAAGGAGACTGTTTCCTCTGTTCCGCATGAAAAGTCAGTTCTGATCGACAACAAGGGTGTCCAGGAGATTCTTCCTGAGCCTGTGGGGCCTGAGGAGACAGTAGCTTTGCCTATGAGTTGTTCCTCGGATCCTTATGAATCATCGAGCAATCTTGCTTGTGTTTCACCGCTTCCGACAGGAAGCGACGACACTTTGTTCGCAGATCACGCCGTACCTGGAGTCTTAAGGTACGATCTGCGTTCGCGGCACTAGACTTACAGCATAGCATCCGTTGTGCCCACAAGAAACCACTGTTGAGCTAGTCCCTTGCCACTCTCTCACTGAAAAGTAAATAAGAGGCAGGGACCGGCAAAGTTACCTTCAAGCAAGATAAGCTTCATTGTCAGGAGACAACCGACGAATTAACTGAAAGTGTCTGACGGAGAGACTTTCTAAATAGACTCTGAGGTACAATGTCCTTTCCTAACTCTACTTGTACGCAGCAAGTTATTGGTCATGTAGCTGACGAAGAATCCATTCATCAAAGATCATGGTCCTTGAAGACTCATTGTTTTCTTGTTATAATGTTAAATCGGTCTGACAGTTGTATTTTTGCTTGGGTTGTGGTATTTAGAGGGGGTGCATTCTCTTGAGACTTTGTTACAAACTGAAATTCTTCCCACTATGTCTTCACCTTTCATGCATCTGCACACTCTACCTCCTAGAGATTCCCAACACAGAGTTATCACAGTAACACTCTCCTATTAATCATGAATGCCACCCATACGATTCTAAACGAAACCAATTGCTGGGTGTGTTCACATTTGCAACAGCACCGGGAAAAAGGGTTGGGCTGGTATATTCATCCTCTTCCTTTGACTACTGCATGCTACGCCTCACTAAGGGCACTATTCTTTGGTTGTTGGAATGACAGTATTTCTGGGAACTTCGATGGGACTAATCTGAATGAATTTGAAAGACGAGTCCTGACACCTTTGGGATGTTCCCTTTTTGCGAATAGGAGCAAGCTCAATGTTGCTTCTATTAGGCCTTCCGATAGACTTTCTAGACCTTTCCAATCGCTAATTTCTTTCAAGATGGCTCCCGTAGGCAACCGGGATGCCATGCCTCCTTCCTACACTATCGATCATAGCCCCAACTCTGTTTCCTTTGTATACAAAGGGATGGTTCTCAGCCAATGGGTACATTCAAGGGTTGTACCAACATTCCAAACCTAACTAGTGAGGACAGACCTTTGTATGTAGGTGATCCTGTTTACTTTGTCTGTGGCAATGAAGCTTATCCTTGGCTACCTAGAGATTGGCAGGGTATTTGTTACTTGGGTATCTTGTTACCAGGGGTATATGTGGCTAGCACCTGTGAGGCCTCTAGAGCTCGTCCAAGGCGGGACGAGAATGGTGATACTCCTTCACAGGTTTTGGGCGATGTAGCCAAATCGTTTGTACCATTTTGGGGACAGATAATGAACTCTGAGGATATTAGGAGACTAGCAAGAGTATTGGAGAAAACCATCAACAGAACTACTGATATACTATACAACATGACGCTGGAACAAAAAACAATCAGATTAGTGGCCCTTCAGAATTGGATGGTGTTAGGTATGTAAATTGGTGGGATCTGCTTGCTGTGTTTTCATACCTGACTCCTCCCCTACTATATTCAAGGCAATACAAAATCTGCATACCTTGAGTACGGAAGTGCATGTCCAGAGGGAAACTGGGATTTTAGTGCTTGGTTCTGGAACTTTCTACGTTCATGGGGCTGGAAGCTCTTTTCGGTCTTAGTGATAGTTCTTGGTGTTCTATAATTCTGTTGTTGTGTACAATGCCTTCCTGCTATATGGTCGATGTTAGGAGGATGTTGTGCGCAAACTATAGGTACATTAGGACCAAAGGTACACACACCCGAGAAACCTGTTAGCGCTTTTGTGATGAAGGATACCACTGTCAAGGAACTCATGGCGATCAATATTTCTGAAGAATGTGATTCAGGATGTACGGACATTGAGGCGTGGGGTTTTGAGTAAGGTGAATGTTTGAGGAATGCTCTTGGCTTAGGCCAAAAGGAGGGTTTGTTAAAACATAATCACATAATATACGCCTTGTTATGAATATTGACCTAAGCCCATTCGCATTACACAGAAAACCGCGCTCATAATGTTCCGACTTTCGATCAATGTCGCCGCCATTTTAAGAATCGTCCGCCATTTTGATTTCAACTCTTATTTCTATGTTCTAAAATGGTTGACTGTGTTTTCAACTTGCAGTCGTGCTGAACGACCTTTGAGTTCTGTTAATGATTAGGCTGACCAAGAGCAGACTGATTGATTAATGTAAAGAAACTTTGTAACTCGAATGAACTGCCATCCAAGTGTTGTCTGCACTCACAAGCCTCATCCTAATATAAATAATGAGACAATGGAGAACAAACGCAGATCGTGTGTTCTTGCTGAACTGCATTGTAGCGATTCTTGGAACAAGGCTTACCGTGGATCAGAGAAACAACAGCACCATTGTAACTTCATGGACATGCAAACTTGTTTAATCCCTTGTACAATATCGTAATATTTGTCGTGTGAACTGGGCACAAACTCTAGCATGTGAATTATTAGCTTGGAGAGAGGCTGGACATTTCATAAATGGTATGAATATGTCTGTGTTTAGATGTCCAGCACTCTCACCCCTCACTGTGTCTGCTGGTACACACTGCGAGGTGTTGGGAGCCAGATAGCATTTGGACAGATAAACCTGTCCAAATGGCCGCAATAAGTTAGAACATGATGACATCATCGCGTAAAACGTTGGCTTGAGGATGTCATCGCGCAAAACATTGGCGTGACGAAGTCATCGTGCCAAAGAATAAAAGGCAGCAAAATTCAATTCAGAGCCATGTCACTGATCGGTTGCATGTATCCTGGGACAAGTGGATTCCAGTACCTTAACCAGACAGGTAAGAACAGGCCCAACTTTTTCTGTTGCACTAAGAGATCTGTGATGACTAGCATCCCTTTATTTAGATTACCACAACCCTTTTGAAAAAGGGAAAAGGTTAAAGGAAGGCATCTTGGCCTTTTATATCTTTATTCTGTTCTAGGTTCTAAAGCATTTGAAAACTAATCTTGAGAATTACAACCTCCAATCCCAGTGAGGAATTGGTGGCACTTAGCGCAAAATAATGGGGTGAGTGCCCCTCCCATTTTTTTATATATCAAAATATACACAAACACTTTTTTCTTTAAAAACACCAAGGCTTGATTTATGTTCTATTAAAATTGAAAATGTTTATGTTTGTTTCAGATTCTCCCCTGATGACCCACTATAAAATAGTGGAGAAACACGTGTTGAGAGAAAATATGAAAACATTTTGTGCTTGGCATTGAGAGAAAATATATGGGAAAACATTGTGTCAGCATTGGAAAAATTAAAGACAGGATGGAAAAGAAATCTATGGTCCTGTGGTGTTATTGAAACAAATCACCCACTATGATGCACAAAGGAATTTATAACTACAGCTGGTGCATTTAGGAATATACCTTTAGCAAAAACAGCTAATACATGTTATTGGTCAGTCACAATACTGGTATGGCCTATGCAGACAACTGTTGGCTAAATAAACAATTGAAGACACATTTGCAGACTGGAGAGCCTTTTTGACTGAACATTCTACATATTAACAAATGGTTATGACTGCTATATACTTGGTAGCCGTAGAACCAATTATGTCGACACAATATGAATAAAATGCAAATTATAATTGTGATTGATATGTGTGTTGTAAGTGGGTAATTATCCAGAGCAATAGTTTTAGTGACATTGCAATGTCGGAATGAACTCCGACTGTGATAAATATTGTAAAACTTGTTTCCATGTTTGATTGTTTTTAATATGTTTTTGTGTTTTATGGCCGTTTCCCCAAAATAAATCTGATTGTTGATGATGTTGATGATAAGGCAATCCTTCAGTAGAGGCACTTTGTATCTGCTCAGAGTCAAATCCCAGCCATTAGGCCTTACGAACTTCTGGTCAATATAGGAGACATTATTGGGGATCTAGCTCTCCTGATGTAAAAAAAATAAAAAAACATTGCTTGGATATTCATTTATTTTCCCAGTCAAAATAAACTTAATTTGGTTTCTTCTGAATTGAAAGCACATTGGTAGTTTGGCAATATGGCCTTATAAATACACCATACAAATACAATAAATAATGACATTGCTCAAGTTCAGTTAGCAAAACACAATCACAATTTGTTTCCACTGCATTGCAAGGTCAGGTGATGTTTTAAACCCAAGTTGCAAAAGGGCCTGGGGAAAACAATATTCTACCAACTACAGCTGAGAAGATATGTGAATTGCAGGCAGGTCTCAGATCTCGGCTTCTCCAAATAATCAAAGTATGTACTCCTGGCCAAATCATTTTATCTCACTGTGCCGTATCTGCCAACATTACAAGTGCCCACAGATGATTCAGCTGACACGTTCTACTCCAAAAGAACATGCCTCATGGTATTGCTGCACATATAAGGATAACAGCGTCCATTCATATATTATATATTACAAGTTTTATTTGTCACTTGACTAACTCCTGGCAACTTCTTTTAGTGTAACTTCCTATGATCCCCTCGAGTATCAAAAACTCATTCTGTGACATCATTTTCTGTGATAGTACTACATATGCAAAGTAGGGGATCCGCAAATGTATTTGTCACCCGAATCTCCGCACGTTTTAGCACCAGGCCTGCATGCAGTAGCCGAAACGTGGCCTGTCCCTTTTGAGCAGGAAATAAAGCAACTCCTTTTGCATGGATGAAAACATAAATGGAAATGACAAATTAGAAAAACGGATGGACGTGTCTTGGCATCACCCATTGCATTTAAAGTATTCAGTAGTTAATTGACTGTGGACTCAATTGAAATAGGTGCCGTGTAATTACTGGAGTTGGGAAAATTGCTCAACTAACATTCCATTAGCTTCTGCAAAAACGCCATCTGTACTGAGTGTTTGTCCTGTAGCAGCAATCTGGCGCGGAATATGCTCAACAAAGTTGACGTTGTTGTAAATTACATAAAAACAGCCATACGTTCAAGCAATGAGAAAGAGCGTTCTTGGTACTGTAGGTATGTTCATAGCGCGATTGCTCCATTCCTGATGAGTGCTTTCAAATGTAAATGCAAATTGCTTAATGCACAATGAGGCCTCACAGGACGGGTGAGGTTTATTCTGATCTGACTCCTCATTGGTTTATCATCCGGAAACCATTGACGGTCCAGCTCACGAAAACTCCCACCGCACGTGCTCAATCACACACCACAGCAAAATGTCTTCAAGCGGAAAAAAAAGAAAAGAATTGACCCCAAACGTAAAAGGGAAATTATGTTCATGACAGACGTCATTGTCAATGTCAAAGCGATTCCTCTTACAATTGGAATGGCGGATACCACCAGGCGTATCCGCTAGGTTTTCCAGAAATGCCATTTTGAGAGATGCATTTAGCAGAGTCATTTTAATCTCATTTTGATTTGCAGTTAGCTCATCAATTTGAGTCTCACTTTGTTGCTCGGTAAACATGGCATGCTTTCTAATTTGTGAAAAAAATGTATCCTGTCTAAAAATGGAAACACCGAAATGCTGAAATGAAATGTCCGTTGTCATTCGAAACTTTTACTGTTATTCTGAAACCGCTTCCACGTGTGTCACGTCAGTGCCCACACCCGCCCCCTTATGCCCACACTCCTAAGCAAGAGACCCCGTTCGTCAGTCACACTACACTTGTGTGGCAGAAAGGGCAACCGCCTTTATTCCAAAGTGTAATTATGTCTTGAATGACAGCTTAGCCTCCGATGGTTGCCGGGCAACTGTTCACCTGAGACCGTGCCTTTATCTGCGTGTGTGGGAAGGTGGGTCCCTCTCGCTAAGAATGAACCAAGAGTCTTCCATTTTTGCCATGGTTAATTTATGAAATGTGTGAGCGTGTGCTGTGACTTTGCATACAGTGTGAAGGGAATTGCTGGTCTGACAGGCAGGCTCACTGTAAATTGAGATGTGAAGGCACCTTCTGCTGCAGCCTTGGATGAGATATTGAGCACCCCATGTTCTGCGTTGGTTATACAGACCTTCCAGGATTTTGCGGCAAGAAATGGCAAATTTTGCGGCATGAAATGGCAAATTTTGCGGCACAAACCTTTATTTATTTCAGCATTTTTGCAGGACATTTTGTATTAACTGGAGGGTGTAAGATTGCCACATTGCAGGAAATAGGCAGAGTGCAAGGCTACAAGAGAGCCAGGGTGTCATTATTATGTATCTTTTGTATTAATTTAATAGGAAGAGTCCCAGATGTCTCTGGCTTGGCAGAACAGTGTTTGATTTGGCTAAATTTCTTGTTTAATGTTCATGCCTATTTAATAGTATTAACTAAATTGATCATTATCAATTCTAATGCTGAAAATATTCCCCTTCTATGTTCTCCAATCCCCCAAACACCCACACACCTCTCTCACCAACACATATCTCACCAACTCTCCATCACAACTTACATTCCTTAACTTCTCACTCTGTCATACAAATACTCACGTGCTATGTCACACTGTCAAGTCATAATTTGCACTACCCAGCCCCTGCCACACTCCAAATCATACTCCCAACTCACACCTTACACTCTACATTTCCTCCCGCAATATACAGTCCTTCATTCTTTTGTGCTGCTTCTGCATCTTGCATCCTTTCTCGCATTCTATCGCACACTTCCCTTATCCTTTTTCCCAATCTGCAGCTCACTGCCTCTTTCTGGCCAACCGCTTCCTCTCTGCTTTCTGGCTCACTGACCAGATGCTCCCTCTACTTTCTGTACCTCTGCTCGGCCTCAGATTTCGGGCCCACCGCATCACTGCTTCCTCTGCTCTCTTGTGCAGCGCTTCCTCCTCTGACCCACTGCTCTCCCTCTGCTTTCTTGCCTATCACTTCACATCTCACCCATCACTCTCCCTCTCTCTCATAGTGTAACCATCCATTTTTTAAATGTAGATTTTGACCCAGTTCCTCAAATAATGGGGCATTTAAAAAAAGAACGGAGGATATGCTATTTTTAGACAACCCATTTTTGGAAATGAGCAGGTCGCCTTATTCTCAAAGGTGACCGGCGCATTTCCACAGGCTTGAGCTGTAGCGCAAATTGTGCGCTGGCCAGCTGCCCTGAATGGTACTCTGGGTTGTTTGACCGAAGTGTAATTATTTGCGGCGGAATTGACGTAGTCAATTTCGCTGCGAATTGATTTTCACTTCAGCCAAACCACCCAGAATGTACTTCCCCACCACCCCACCCCCTCCCCTACTTAACTGCTTGGTTGCTGCCGCTTCCCCTGCAACTCTGCAGTGCCAGATCCGTCCCTCTAACGCGTTTTTCGTTATTTCTTTTTTTTCTGTCCCCGCCTCCAATTTTGAGAATAAAGGGGAAAACACTTCTGCAACCACCCTAGACCAAAAATACTGAACATGGGGAGCGGGTGACACCCCCGCAACACATGTTCAGTATTTATAAAAATCGATCGAATAGTACTGGACGAAATAGGTCAAATTGTAACATTCGATAGATTTCTGTCATCAAAATGGGCAGTACTTTGAATAGAATCGCTCTCCCGACAGTGTTCTGCAAGCTCCCAGTGCCTTTCACAGGGACAGGCCCTCCAGGTGCCTGCCGCTGTAAAATGCGACCCAAAAAATGCATTTTTATCCTGTTTGAGGAACAGAAATGCAAGCGACACAGCAGCGGTTCATACCTTAAAAGAAATGCATGACAGGGTCAGGAAAGACCCTGTCATGCAGTGGCAGCCCCACATCCCGTGCGCGTAGGGCTGCCTACAATTTCTGCACATTTAAAAGTGCATCTTGCTTGGGAATGAGGGATGCGCATTTAAATTAACAGAAACGCCACTTTATTTGATCAAGGAGGTGAAAAAGGCCATCTGAATGGTCGCGCATATAAAACGTGCCCATTCATGTGTCCCTTGTGGATTGGGCTGCACCTTTTTGGGGTGCAAGTGATGAGATGTGTTAGCGCATTTCATTTCTTGTGTAAAAAAAAGTTGAGAACCTGGCACTCTGAGTAAAACAGTAATTTTTGCAGATTACGTACAAAAAAAAATAAATATTAAGATGCTGTTTTTACACAAAACGGCCGTTTCACAAAATCGCTAAAAGCTGGAGGGTCTGGTTATATGCTTAAATAAGTCAGGGATGTCATTTCACCAAAATGCATGGGGTAGCAGAAGTGACTGCACACGACCCATGACCTCCCTGATGACATGCAGGAAGTGGTATCATTTGACCCCGCCCGAAAATGTCTTCACAGGAAATGATGGTGCACGACCCTTCACCCCTTGACATCACAGGAAGTGGCATCACATAGCATTGTTCTTCAGTACACTATGGAAAATATGCTTACAATACCACTGTAATATGATATACATGTCATAAAAGAATGGATCACCATATGTAGTGTTATCGGTGTGGCAAGGGACATATTCCCACGTGAAGTGTGTCAACCCAAATCCCCTATTTATGTGGAACCGCCCTGTTATTTCAGAATTGTTCTCTGCTGCCAGTGCCACCTCTTTTTCTGTGATACAACATTTCCTATTCTTTCTCTCTGCTGCCCAACAAGGCATTTATGGAAATTATGCAGCACATTTAACTTCCAAATGACGTGCTACTATAACTGTGTCCAGTACCCATGACCATTCATGCATTACATGTCTTCTAGAGGTTTACTATTTAACCATTTGTGCAAATTCTCAGCCAAATAGTTCATGTCATATAGGCATATTTGTAAGGCATTCGTTGGCTTTGGGCGGGCCAAAAGTAGGTCCTGGCAGCTGTTGGTGTCAAGTTAACCAGACTCTTCAAGACCCTATCCAGGAGCTAAAAAGCCCCCAGCTCACAGCAATTTCGAACCCTGTAGTGTATTTATTAAGCACATACCTAGCTTAAAAAAGTAGTAGAGCAGTCTACAAGTCTCAGGGGGAAGTACATGGCAAGGGAAGCAGATTTTGAGGGATCCATACACAGGAGCAGGGGGCAAACAATGGGGTAAAAGAAGGAACATTTGGCAGCAAGGGATCTAGAAGCAACCACGGGAAGAAACAGGGCAGAGGATGGCCCAGCTCAGGGTAGGTGGGGAGTTCTGCTACAAACGAGATGTTTTGGTGATATATTATGCAACATAGGCTCTGATCTACATGTGCTATCCTTTCTGAAGACGATAACACCAAATTTCAAACAGTTATTTTGCATCAAATTGACATGTCTACATATTGATTGCCAATACATTTGATAAATTACACGGAACGCGTTATCTAACATTCGAGTGCGTTAGGTAAATGAGCCTGTTTTACGATCATGCGTTTCCGATTTTTTTTTTTGTGATTGAGACAACATAAAGCAGGATGTGGGGGTGTCTGGAAAACACGGGCCGGTATGGACACCTTTTTAAAATCTGTCATGGGTGTATTCACATTACTGTTATTGTGGTCACTTCGGGAGCAAACAGATTTCTAGTTTCAGCTGCAAGTAGCCAGAAGGCAGTGGCCAGCACAGGGTGGCCATTGTGTATGCGAGGCATGTCCATTATCTGGCAGAGCCAGTAACACAGCATATTGGCAAGCAGAGAGCAACTACAATTACAACCAGCTAAAATGTCCAAAAGAAGCCAAGCAACTGCTTTAAAACTCTCCTAAAAAGAATGGAGCACAATTGTAGGCATGCCCGAAATGAAATGCAGAATGCTGTATATACTTCTCCTTGCCTCTTGCTGGGCGGGGTTATATTGTATTACTCCTTGAACACTGAAAGCCATTTCACTGGGCTCACATGCTAAGTGAGTATCATGTCAAGCCTTGGTCATTAGAATACAAAGAAAAAGTGCCCCGCCAGGAATGATTTAAATGAACAGAAACAAATTCTTTGCATTTTTGTCATGTATGGTGGAGACTGGTGCTTTTAATGCCAACTTACTAGGAACTACCCCGATAAGTACAGGGGGCAAACTGACTCCTAAATCTAACTAATTTGTTCAAAAGCTCATAGGCAATCCATTGATGTTTGCTTTTTTTGAAAACCTGTACTTACAGGTATTGTATTTTATTTTATTTTACAAAAAGTAAAATCACGTTCATATGTTATCACCAATTCAATAATCATCAGACATATGAATGCAAAAAATGTATGTATGTATACATGCATCCATGCATCCAATACAACATACAAAATATGCATTTGGCAAGATTGGTTCTTTACTTAATTCAAGAAAAAAGAAAAGTGAGAAAGTACAGGAAAGTAAAAGGACAGAAAAATATAGATAGACACAATTGCTAACAAGTTTACAAGTGGTATCTCAATATCACAGTCCTTATTCTCTGACTAGTTTCAAAGGAGACCTTAAATTCAATCTGTGAGCACCTAATCATGAGCCAGGGGTCTATGTAGTACTACAGTTACATATACAAAAACATTTAGAGCCTCATTCCTATGTGCCATATATGCTTCCAAGGAGGCTTTACATTTCTGCGGCAGAAAAATCCATGTACTACCTTCCTCAAGACCAAACAAAGTGCAGCGACCCCTGAGGACCAAAAAGAGATCAGAAATATGTATCAAAAGTCAGCATGGTCAATAATGCAAGCGGTTTGTCTATAATTGGGGCTCTTTCCAATAATAGGTGGAGGCGTTGTATGTTCATGCGTGTTGATTTATGTTGGCATAAACCCACATTGGTCCGGGTGGACCAGAGAGGGAATGGCCAATTTTAGCCGGTTAGCTAGGAGTTTGGCAAGGACTTTGGTTTCAGTGTTAAGTAATGAGATGGGCCTGTAGGAGCCGCATTGCTCAGGTGGTTTAACCAGTTTGGGGATGACAACAATCGTGGCTTTGCGCAAATCCGGCGGGAGGGCGCCCTGGTCCCGAGCCCCGAGGAACATTTTGTGGAGGTACGGTGCTAACTTCTCTCCACCCAGCTTCTTCCAGATCTCAACCAGAAATCCATTGGGGCCCGTTGTTTTCCCGGATTGTAATTGGGTTACAGCCTCAGCTATCTCTGCTTCAGTAAGAGCTGAGTCCAGTTGTGCTTTCTGCTGTTCCGACAGCTGAGGCAGAGTAATATCATCTAGAAGGGAGGGATCCAGTGGGGATACCGGGGTGCAGTACAGAGTGCCATAGAAGTCTGCGAAAGCCTTTGCTATTTCATGGTCTGAGTGGTATCTTCCGTCCAGCGGGGTTATAATTTCCCTGACATGGCGTTGACCCTCGCCTCTCCTCTGCCAGGCCAGCATTTTCCCAGCTTTGTCCTCATGTTCATAGACCCTTGCTCTGGACTCTCGATGGGCATGTTTAGCGTTGTCTAGCTCGATGTTCTGAAGCCTCTCTCTAGCACCCTTAAGGGATCTGAGGATCTCAGAGCTTGGCTCAAGAACGTATTTGGCTTCCCAGTCGCTCATTTCGACTTCTGCCTTAGCTAATTCCCAAAGTCGTTCCTTCATTTTGTTTGCCGTCCAGGAGATTATTTCCCCCCTCAGCACCGTTTTGTACGCTTCCCAAATATTAACAGGGTTATCTACCGCAGTGGTATTATTTTCAAAGTATTCATTGGTTGCTTCCGTGAGTTGGTCGACAAAATCAGGGAAGCCCAGATAAAAACTGTTCAATCTCCATGACTTGGGGGGAGCCACGCATCACATGCACAACACCATCATCAAGGATGAGTGGTCTGAGATGCCACGGGAGAGCAGACCCGCATTAGTCACCTTATGCATATCGGTACTTGGGAGCAAGAAGTAATCCAATCTGGACAGGGAGCCATGTGCTCCCGAGTGGAACGAGTAAGCCTCGGTATCAGGATGAAGATGTCGCCACACATCTCTGAGGCCCAGGGCTGATGCAAATTTGGCTAAGTTGGTGGAGGTGTTCGTATTGCGGTCCCTGATGTGAGTGCAATCCTTACTGTTGCACATAACATCATTAAAATCGCCCCCCAAGACCCACATGTTGGGTTGGTGTTTTGCCATGAGGATAACTAGGTCCTCTAATAGTTCCTCCCCCAGCCCCTGTGGATAGTACACTGATGCAATGGCCAATGTTTCTTCCCCTAGCGTTCCAGTGGCCACCACATAGCGACCCCTGGGATCCCGCTCTACTGTCAGTGGCACGAATGGGAGGCGTTTGTGTATCAGTATGAGTATCCCTCTGGATCCCATAGTGTATCCCGCATGTAATGCCACTCGGTAGTTGGTTCTACGAAAGAGGGTGCAGTTAGTTCCAGCTAAGTGTGTTTCATTAATCAGGGCAATGTCTGGGGAGTGTCTGTTCAGGAATTGCATCACAAGACATCTCTTGATTCCAGAGCCCAGCCCGTTCACGTTCCACGTGATCAGTTTGAGAGATTTGGGTCGCTCAGGAGGTAGTGCATGATTCAGCGTGGGCGCCATTCATAGTTTGCAGGGTCGGATTCACAGGTTTTGTTGAATCGTCTTATAGGGGTGTTATGCGGGGATTGGTCACAGAGTGGGTGTGCTGCCCATCTTGGGGTGACATATGACAGCGTGTGCTAGTTGGTATGATTCATTAGCCCTGTGAATGCATAGTAATTTTAGATCAATATAAAAACAACATAAACTGTCCCTTTCCCCCATCCTATACTCCACCCCAACACGAAGTTGGAACATAGTTGCAACCTAACTTACAAATACAGTAGTGATAACTATCTTGGGGGGTCCGTGCTTACCGGGGTCGCCAGCTATGTTGTAATCACAACCCTCAGTTGCATTGTCAGGTTAATCGAGTCGCGACATTTTGGTTCCAGGTTCTTGCGAGCATCATTTTGCCATGTTACTTATCAGTCGTTGCCTTCATTTAGTGGTGCACCTATCTCTCATTGTGGGTGCTCCGGTGGCGCTCTCTCTGGTCTTGGCCTGTTTCTGCCAGTATCTTGTCTCCGATGCGGTCTCCAGTCTCCCTCCAAGCTCGTGTCGGCCCAGTTCCATGCATCCTTGAGATCCGAAAAGTGCACGTTCGCACCATTATGGTAGATTTTCAATCGTGCGGGAAACATGAGCCCGTATTTTATATTGAGGGCTTAAAGACGCTTTTTAAGTGGGTCGCTTTCTGAACCTCCCTGGTGAAATCTGGGAAAAAAGCAATTTTGGAGCCATTATACGTTATTGCGCCCTTGGTTCTGGCCATTTGCAAAATGGTGTCTCGATCCCTATAGTTCAGGAGCTTTGCTATCACCGTGCGTGGAGGAGCACCAGGGATCTGCCCTCCTATTGGTATGCGGTGAGCACGTTCAATTGAAAAGAATTTCGATAGTGTCTTGGGAGCGAAAAACTCTGCAAGCAACTGCTCTAGGAACAGTTCCATGTTTGGTCCTTCAGCTTTCTCTGGTATGCCAAGAATGCGGATGTTGTTCCGTCTCGCTCTGCCTTCTCCCTCTTTGACTCTCTCCTATAGTGCTTTGAGACGTGTCAACACTCCAGTCATTTGGTGGCCTACAGACCTCAAGCCATCCTCTGTTTCCGATATGCGGCCCTCGGCCTCACCTGTTCGGGACGTTAATTTTTGCAGGTCATGGCGCAGTAGGGACACCTCTGTGCTTATGCCATCCATTTTCTTCTCCATGGAGGTTCTTGAGCTGGCGATAGCGTTCATGACATCGTTAAGAGATAATCCATCATCCGCCGTTCCCATTGTGTCACTAGATTTGGCCTGCTCCTGTACAGGGGCTTGGGCAGTGGTAGTGTACTGTTCCATTTTGCTCTGTGTCGTCGTATTTTTGGCTCTGTCTTTCCCCATGTTAATCAAATGAGCATCGGAATGCAGTAGCCTTCAAGTCTATTTGTCTTTATTCACACAATCGTTTAGATCTGTGGGGTGCTCAACTCCGGGTGTGACGAGGCAATGGGGCACCTTCCAGCTGTAGCAGCCTGTTTCCGGAATCTGTGGGGGGGGTAGTCAGGTAGTTCGCTAGGAGCCCTCGGTACGCCTTATCAGATATATTACTTGCCGTTTACTGCCAGTCGGTCTTGCCCGTGTGCACTGGTCTTCCATATCTTAGAGACGATAGAACCACAGGTCTTGGGCTCTATCCCATCTGGGAGGTGTTATTGTGTCATTGAGAACCCTCCCTCACTCTTCCTTCAGTTGCTTTTGTGTGTTTTGTACGCTATCTACATCCGAGAGGTCTTCAACCGATTGTCTACGCTCGCATGGCCTTATGTTGGTCGTTCCGGGGTCTGATTCAGTTGGTTCCCAAATGTTCTAAGAGGAACTCCTTCGCATGACCTGCTGTTCAGGCAGGTATCCCAAGTTCACACAACCTAGGATTAAGGCTGCTATCACCGCGCAGCTTTGGGGCAGAGTTGGGTAATATTCCAGCTGTTTCTTTTCACTGGTGGGGTTCTCATCCTGGAGCTCTGTGGCCTCCATGCGCACGTCGGTGCCTGGACAGCTAATGCGACCCTAGCGAGATCCCTTCCTAATAACAGGCCGCGTTCCTCATTGGGTTGGGCCCACAGGTCGTCACAGGCTCGCAGATCTCACTCCCTCCTGCTTGTTGTGGTGGCCCCTATATGTGTTGACAGGGTATCGCTGAGTATGTTTCAGGTTTGCCACACCATCACCGCAGTGGGGGCTTGGTGTGTCACATTAGCAGCGTGTGATTGCTATTTGCCCCAGAGCAGTTATGTTCATGTTGTGAGGGGCCCGGCTGCCCGTGGAACGCAGTCTACAGTTCGCTTACGGAGTCCCCGTGTGAGCGGTTGTATCCCGGGGTATTCTCAGTTTGACACGTCAGTGTCAGGTAGCCTGGTGCCACACAATGTCCCCAATCAGGGGAGCCGCTCCCCACCGCGGTTGCCGCACACGTTGTTGCGCTTGAGAAGGGGCTCCTCACCTTCTCGCTGCCCCGGTCTCGCCGAATCCCCACAGGGGCCAACGGCCCTCCCGCGTTCCATCTCTCCTGCAGCTGGCAGCATCCGAGCGCCGCCGATGTCCAGAGCCTTGTCCCAGCAGCAATCAGGGGACCGTCAACAGCGAGGCGCGCACACCATCCCCCCAGGTGGCTGGAGTCCGTGTGGGCACACTCCAACTCTTGGTGTAGTGCGGCAATAGAAGCCACCTCTGCGGGGCGCCCTGGACAGTGGAGGCGACGCCATGATGTGTGTCTCCTAGTCAGCGTGCAGTCCTGGTGGCCACCTTGCTCAAGGTACGCAGTAGGTTGCCTTTTCTTCCTTCGCTTGTAGCTCTGAAGAGATGCACCGATTCTCGTTCACAATGCAGCGTTTTGTTGTATAGAAGTTCCGCCACCCGTTGGTGTCATTTTTGGGAGGTTGTGAACATATGGTATCAGGATAATTAGAGGATCTTGCTGGCGGCCCGGGAGCGATGGGGAATCACGTCCTCATCCCGCGGTCACTGGCCACGCCCCAACAAAAAGTATTTTAATTAAGCGCTACATACTAGGTTAAGGGCAAGAGTCCTGGTCTGTTGTGTGATGCCCGATTACAATCCTTAACAGATTGGGGGCTTGTGCTGGGATTTGAGACAAGTGTTGCCGTCCATGGCAGATTAACAGAGCAGGCTAACCTTCAAGGTAGTGATACTTTGTGTGGCAAGAAAGCAGTGTTACGCTGTAGAAAGTGCCTCCCCAAAACATAAACCCTAAGTACCAGGCCTGTGTGTAAAACTAAAGCAAAATCAAACCCAAACTAGACAAAAAGCAACAGAATACAGGTTACCCTTATATAAATAAATGAATAAAGAAAGAACACTTTCCAAAATGACCACTGTAGAGATCAACATGGCTAGGCAGCACCTAGCGCACAAGTTATTTGTCAGAGGGGAATGGGTAGAACAAGATGAGGAAGTCTGGCTTGAAAAAATGATGCAACAGGTCACCGCCATGGACATGGATATGTGGCAGGACGGTGGCTCATTACATCAAGATTTGAGTGAGTTGTACCTGACTCTGAAAACTAAAGAGGAGCAGATTAAAATTGTTAGAATTGCAGCTTACATGTATCTCCATATGGGAGTGATGCAGGAAAAACATGAAGAAAACAGACCCCTTGCGCAAAACCAGTCCGGGCTCTTAAACCAAATCCAGACTGAATTAAAATTAGTGGAAGAAAAATGTAAAACGTGCCAAGATTCTGAGGTAGAATATCTGGAAATTATATTAAACAGCTATAAGAGGACTTGGCTCCACAACAACAAAATAATTCAGAACAAGAGACCCAATTAGATGCATTAAAAGAGGAGTGTCAGGAAAAGGGGAAGAGAGTCAACAGAAACTAAATCAAAAACTAAAATATAATAAAGTTTGCTCAGAACAAATCACTGTATTACAAAAGCAGATTGAGAAAGTGGAAGAGGAAAGTAATAAATTAATTATTAAAGAACTCCACACACACAAGCAGAATTTGATCAAGAGCGCCAGAAATTAAATGCTATCAAGCAACAAAGGGATGACGTGGCTGAATAGAGGGGCACCCTAAATCAGGAGAAAGATGCCCTATGTCAGGAAGTGTGCAACCTAAAAACAGAACTACAGAAAAGAGAGTTAGAACTCCACAAACTAAATGAACTAAAGGTAGAATACGAAAAGTTATTGGAGCACACCAGACCAGTAGAAGGTGCCCTGGAAGATAATACCCAAACTAAAAATGCACAAACTCAGGAGGTGAATCTCATGCAACAAAAATTGTCTCAATGTTCCCAAACCAAACAGGCAGCACAAAAAGACAATGAGGCCCTCTGTGAGGAGAACAATGGACTCCACAAGCAGGTGTCAGCTCAAGAGCGGATCAAAGAGGCCAGTCAAGCCCTGATAGCCAAGCAAAAGGCTCAGACCTTTGCCTACTATCAAGAGGTAGGGGCTGAGAAAGAGAAATTAGTGAGGTTGGAGAAAGAGTATGCCAGGCTAAATCCAAACTTGAGGGACCCTGAACACGTAGAGAGGGACAGGGTAACCCCTGAACACAGTGTGATGCCCTCTGTACTAAGGGACTGAAACCCATTTAATACTTTGTGCACTGCTGAATTCATGTCCGACGGTTCCCATGAGCTGGGTGTCATGGGGCAGCCAGACTTAAATAGGCCTAGGATGTTTGAACAGGTAGGCCATCGCCCATCAGAGATTGATGGACGGGCGTCCCTGTATAGGTACAAAAATATTAGGGCTGATGTCTCCGACCAGGAAGCCTCCTATGAGGAGAAAGTCAGGGAATTAGACCTGCAGAGCATTATCTCTAAAGGGACCATTTGGTTCGATTTGCAGAAAAACTGTGTGGGATCCTCCGCCAACTCTGGAAGCAGGGAGGAGTCAGAAGACTACTCTCCTATGCGCCACAAGGGAGAAGAAACTAAGCCCCACCATTCTGCGTGCCCCTCACAAGCTTACAGAATCAGGGAGTGCCTAGAAGATCATGAGGGGACTTCAAATAGTAATGCCTCTGAGTCTAAGGGCGAGTGGACTCAGGTAACGCAGCAAAAGAAGGCAAATAGACAGAGGAGAGTTCTGGTGAAATACCCCATTAGGTAGATCAAGGCTATTAGGAATTTCATAACACTGTACCACAAAAACACCAAATATTCTGTCTGGGAGCATCTGGAACTCTATGAACAAATGATGGACACTTTTCACATCAAAGAACTGCACAGATTATGCCAAATGGACATTCTCTCCGGAGTACTCCAGCTTCTTTGCTGGACTGGAAGATCAAAACCATTCAAGGTGGTCTACCTACAAGGCGGCCATCTTGAAGCACTTTTCCGCCCGCATAAATCCCCAGGAGGCTACCAAAGCGGCCTACAATTTGCAATGCAGAGAAGATCAGGCCCCAAGAGAATGTGTGCAGGATCTGAAACGCGCCTTTTACATAAACAACCAGGCGGGTGCGCCCAGAGAATTTATAACTACCGATTTTCATACGTTCCCAAAATACATAATGACCAAGTTTGTGAGGGATTTTCATGATAAAAGGACCCTGGACTGGGTAATTGATCAGGCTACCTGGATCTATGAAGTCCAAAAACCTCAAGAAAATAAAAACCAGATCAAAAAAACCCAAACCAACCAACATCCCTGCTGCTGCTAAGGTGGCGGAGGTGAAGGTTGCCCCCATTTTGGACCTAGAAATGGGATGCCTAAAAATGCACCTACCCAAAACCAGTAAAATCAGAGGCAAAGAAGGCTTTCTAATCAATCAGCAACAGGTGGCAGTCAGGGAGGTAACCCCAACAATGGGACCCCTAACTCTTCTGAATACATAAGTCCCAGATACAAGGGCAACTGGACTATCTTGGGGTATGTATGGACTCCCCCAGCCCAAAGGGGGTGATCCAACCATGTAAGTACTACCCCAGGAAACTTCCCTCCTAACTTCCCTCAGGAGGGCAGTAATCCCCCAAATCCTGGGTTAAGTTTCTTTTCCCGGTATCTACAAAACCCCAACCTGCAGGACAACCCTCATTTCTTTCCCCACTTTCAGGAATCCAGACCACCCAATCCGGGAGAGGGGAGGTTAAGGGTAGGGGGTTACCAAAATCCCCAATACCCAGGGTACTCCGGGAGAAGGGATAGTTACCCTTCCCGAGAACCACCCAGGTATGAACAAAGACCCCCATACCAGCCAGAACAACGGGTGTCCCAACTAGAGCGCCAGGTCCAGAACCTCACGCAGGATCTGAGTCGCATGTTGAGGGCTCAGCAGAACCCTCAGATGAACATGGCAGCTCAGAACGAACCCCTCAAACCAAGGGTCTGGCACCCCAGAACAATGATGGGGAGAGAATCCCGACAACTCACTAGTTCCAGAGGAAGAGGTATGGGAGGAAGGGGGTGTAAAGCCCTAAGGGAAGCTTCCTTCCTAACACATGAACAGCACCTGGACACCCCGGAACCGGAACTAAAATCTCCTGCCCCCGAAAATCTGCAACCCAGGGAACAGAGGGTGGGTAGGAGAAATAAAGACATCAGAAAGGCCCATTTTGTGGAGGAAGTTAGTATCCTCCAGTTTGATGGGGAAGAATACTTAGAGGATTCTGGGAAGATAATCTTCTGATTCAGGGATGGGGGAATTCCTCCCCAAAAAAAAACGGGTCCCAAGAGATCTGAATGAAGACTGGGTGGGTGTGGGGACTGATTCAGAGTCACCCATCCCTGAACCCCAGAATTGTCACCCTGAGAAAAAAATATTACTGGAGGGATCCTCCTCACAAATTGGTTCTAGTGACTGCCACCAGGTAAGAGGGGGCAGCACAGGGCTAAGGGGAAAAAGGTGATTCCAATATCCCATCTATTTCAGGAGGCCAAATTTGTGTTGCAGATTCCCAGACTCCGGCACAGAAAAATGTCCAAAACCCCACTGTGTCAGAGTCCAAAATAAAGAAATTGAACAGCCAACTTGCCCAAAACGCCCATTACCTTTGTCCGCTTGAGGAGAAGGAGGGGAGATTCTATGCCCCCATTCAAGTGCAAGGGCATTGTGCATTTTCAGCACTGGTGGACACTGGATCCCAAGCCACTCTTCTGTCAAAAAGGGCCTTTGAGAAGCTAAATTGAGGAAGGGGGGGAGACACACCAGATCCCTCTCACCCCTCTTCCTGGACAACTCCCTCCAGAACTTCGATGGGAATGAAATTCCTTTCGAGGGGACTGCGGATCTGGAAATAAAAATTGGGCGGCATAAGGTGAAACATCCGGTTATAGTCCTGACTTCAGAGGGAACCCCCTGTCTAATAAGGAATGACATCCTTCGCTGGTTGTCTCCCCTAATAGACTGTGTAAACAAGGTCCTCTGGACTAAGACTAACCAGCCAACAAAATTAAAACAGAGTGTCAGCCATGTTAGTTTAAATTGCACATGCCACATGGTTGAATAAAAATCTGATCAAATTGAGTTACATTTCCAAAATAATCAAATACCTGACGTTACAGTAATTGGTGTGGGACAACAAACTAGTGATGGGAACTGCTCTCCATTCCTGAAAATCAACCTTCCTTCCAGTTTTAAGTGGCATTCCACACTGAAAGGAAGTACTTTGAAATGTTATATTGATTCACAATCTGAAATCCCAATTCTATAGTCAAAAGTAATGAGAAACCAGCTCAAAGTTTAGCTGACATTCAGAAAATCAGAGCGCAGCTGTTCCTCCCTATTCAGTTAAATGAGGGGAAGGAGTCTGTTCTCGCCTGAGTATGCTTGAACAACGGAAAGAGCTTCATCAGCGAAGCCATGTTCAGAAAGCTCCCAAAAGATCCAACCATTCCCACATTTAAATTGATCGATAAGAGGGAAATGGGCCTGGAAACTCCCAATTCCAAACATCTCCTGCCTAGCAGGTATGTGCTCAAAATTTCTATAGGTGACAAAAGCATAGAGCATAATTGTTGGGTCGTGCGACATGTCCCTGCTGCATTCTATTTAGGCAGTGGCATTCTCAATCGGTTTTGCAATTAATTTGGACCTTATCAATTACAAGAACTGGTCCCGGCTACGGGGCAATCCCATGGGCTTTGATGATTCTGAAAAAGCATTTCAGTCAGCCCAATTGCCGCCGTATGCGGTTGAAGTTCAAATTGGAGAGGAGGTCACCATCCCAGGACAGACCCGACAATTCCCACTAGAAGAGAACAGAAACTGCAAAATCCTGATGCTTGTGTACATCACAATGCCCATCTCCAACAGCAGGGGTTGGGGTTAAACCCAACACCATTAGTCAATGTAGAACACAACACCATTCCAATATTGATGGATAACAGTGACCCTAGGAGTATCACTCTGGGAGCAGGCAACATTATTTGAATGGGAGTTGATGACCAACATTTTTCCATGGATCTAGGAAATGAACTGATAGGACCAATCCACAATGACCGCTTTTAAAATGACAGTGACAATGACATACCACCGGACAGGATCTTCACCCGGCAAGGGGGGAATTTCTTGGTGTACTCTTCCTGCCCTTACGGGGAGGAAGAGGTGACCTGTGACATCAGGCAGGATGAGGTGATCTTTCAGGTCCACAATGACTGCCTCTCCTACCTGAAAACCTCTGTCCAGGTCAATACTCTAACCAGAGACCTCTCCACACAATTGGAGGAGGCCGTTAGGATAGCAAAACCCAAATTCTTTCCAGGCTTCAGGCAAATGTTGGAAGAGCGAGTCAACCTAGCTGATACATGTGAGAATGAGGAGCAAAAGCAAAAGTTGAAACAGGTGTTCTTAGATTTCCAAGATATCGTTGCTGTGGACTTGTACGACTGTGGTTGCACCGAGATCCATACTACAAAAATTCCCACGGACCCTGGAATGACTCCTGTGTTTGTGAAGCAATATCGCTTGCCTCTCACATCTATGGAGTCCTTGGCAGAAATGATCAAAAACCTTTAGTCCCGTGGGATAATTCGTCCAATCCACAGCACCTTTAATAATCCGGTGCTGGGGATTTTAAAACCGAATGGCCAATGGATACTTTGTCCAGACCTTAGGGAGCTGAACAAACGGGTCCACATGTCCCGATGGCCTTTTCCCTACATTAACCAAGGGCTGGCCCAGATCCAGGGGTCAAGGCTATACACCGCTATTGACCTGACAAATGGATACTGGACTGTGCCCATCTGTAGGGAGGACCAATACAAGCTGGCCTTTACTTTCAGTGGGCAGCAGTACACGTGGACCCGGACTCCCTTCGGATACATAAACTCCGGCAACAAATTCAACATCTTCTTACATGAGGCCATGCCTGACTTGGGTGAAAGGGGTTACCTGGCCTATGTGGATGATGTCTTGATAAAAAGCTCAACTGTGGTGGAACACATAGCGGAAATCCGTTATGTTCTGACCCAGTTGAGGGTTGCCTGAGCAAAACTGTCCTTCCAAAATGCACAGTGGTGCAGGACCCATGTCAACTTCCTGGGACATGAAATAACTTCTCAGGGTCTCTGTCCCCAGGAGAAAAAAGTGGAAGCACTATTAAAACTAAAAGACCCCACAACTCTGGGAGAGCTAAGAAGCCACCTTGGACTGACTAATTACAGTAGGAAGTTCATTGAGGATTACGCAGAGGTCACAAGACCTCTGATCCATCTGCTGAAGGGTGGGTCAAGTGGGAGTGGGGTCTGGAACAAGCGGAGACTGTAAATCAACTTAAAAGAAGTCTCTCACAAGCGTCTTGTCTAGCTTACACTGTCAAAAACAAGGCTTCTTCTTGGAGACAGGGTTCTCGAATACATGCTTGACAGCAGTATTATATCAGAAGCATGACAAGATCAATAAAGTCATCTCCTATGCAAGCAAGACTTTGTCCTCTGTGGAGGAAAAATTCAACAATTGTGAGAAGGCACTCCTGGCAAAGGTATGGGCATTGAAAAATTACCACCCGTTCATCCAGGGGGAATACATCATAGTGGAGACTCCACACCAGCCATTGCAATACCTCCAAAGCGACAGAACCCGGGCCGGAAATGTGAGTAATTCCAGAACTACTTCCTGGATTCTGTCAATGGAAGGCTTTCCTGTGGAGGTCAGATATGGCCAAAACATAAAGAGTCCCCTCGCGCAAGGTCTGGCTGACTTGCATGATTGTGCCAGAGAAAACTGTCTCAAGGACGAAAGTCTTAAAACCCAGGACAACATGGAGGAGTACCTGAATTCACCACACAAAGTCTATGAAGAAGATAAGTGCCAGGGAATGCCCACTGTGTATGTGGACGGGTGCTCCTACCATGTTGACAACAATGGGGAAAAGGAACTGGTGGCCGGCGTTGGGAATGCCTAGCTGGGTACAAAATCAGTCCCCGTAGTAGACAGGTGGCGGAGTTGATAGCAGTCCATCAGGCCCACTTCATTGCCGTCCACCACCAACTCCACGAACTAGTCAGAATCACTGATTCAGATTATGTCTGGAATGGGTTCGTGGAGCACCTGGTTAATTGGAAAACCAGAGGCATGCTGTTTGCTAATAACAAACCACTTAAACATGGCAAGCTAACACAAAATATTGATGATCTGGTCACCTCTAATGGGATGACCATCTATTGGAAGAAGAATAAGTGTCATTCCAGAGTAGAGGGGCCAGACAAAACTGGAAACGACTTAGCTGATCAGCTGGCCAAAACCAGAGCCATACAGGAGGATCTCCTTGAGATCGAGTCGCTGTGGGGGAAATCAAGGTCGCTGCTGTCACTAGGTCCCAGGCAAATGCTCACAATGAACTCTCAACTGCCCGGTGGAGTAAGGAGACCCCAGACTCTGATTTAATCACGGCACAAAAAGGGGATCTGATTATTGGGAAATGTTATCAACACATTAAGGACCCTGAGAACTTTCTGCTGACGGATACCAATTACATTGGGAAAGAGGACCTCAGGCTGTTGATGAAGTGTCCCAGAATGTTCAGAATCCAAGACGGTTTGTTGGTAAGGAGATCCATCTCTGGATTTGACCAGTGGGTGGTACCTACCTCATTCCGAAGCCTGATGCTAAGTCACGCCCATGATGCGGCCACATCAGGTCATCAGGGGTTTCATACTACTCTAGAAATATTGCAGGAGGTTGCATACTGGCCACACATGAGGCAGGACCTCGACCAATATTTGAAGGGGTGTCTTGTGTGTGCACAATTTCAGCCAAGTTCACTCACACACCGAGCTCCCCTCCAGAAGAGGGGGATGACACGGCCTTGGTCTGATTTACAAGTAGATTTCATTGGGCCTGTGATTTGCTCCTCTAGGGGGAACATACACATGTTAACAGTAATATGCTTGTTTACCAAATGGGTGGAATGTCTCCCAGCCCCAAATTGCAAGGCAGAACAGCAGCTGCCCTGATGATCAACCACATCTTCTTGTGTTTTGGCCTACCCCAAAGGATTGAGTCAGACCGAGGAAGCCACTTCACCAGCGAAGTGATGACAAAGATGTGAGAGATACTTGGGGTAAAAAGGAAACTTCATATTGCATACCGGCACCCTCTAGTGGGTGAGTTGAGAGGTACAATAAAACAATTGTGAGCATTCTAAAAAAGTTTGTGGCAGATTCTGGGCCAAGTTGGGACATCCGATTACCGCTTGTCCTGATGGCCATCAGATCTACACCTTCTTCTGCTACCAAAATGTCTCAATTTGAGCTAATGACTGGACGAAGGATGGTGCGACCTCAGCACCTGCTCTATAGAACACAAGAGCAGACTCTGATAAATGCCTCCACAACACATGAGTATGTTGAGAATCTAAGAAAACACCTTCAACATGCTTTTGCATAAGCTCAGCGGAATCTGGAAAAATCAGCAGAGGGGGTGAAGACTCAATATGACTTAAAAACAAAAAGGAATACCAAGTAGGAGACAGGATCTACTTGTACAATTTTCAAAGGAGCCAGACCAAGGAGCAGAAACTTCTCCCTAGCTGACCTGGTCCTTTTGAAATTGTAGATAAAATGTAACCTGTTGCCTACAGAATCCGCATCCCCAAAGGAGAGATGGCAGAAGAGAAATGGGTCCACATTAATCAGTTAAAGAGTTGTCACCCCAGACACATTTTGCAGCTGATTGAAGAGCCAAGAGAGAGTCAAATAGAGGAGGCATCTGGAGAATGAGAACCAGAAAAGAAGAACCAGAAGGGAACAGGTAGGTCCATAGATATATCTATCTAACACAGAGTATTTTTCATCATTGTCTGTGAAAAAAGGCGTCACAAAAACGCTAGTAAAAATATCAATAGTTATCTGTGTCTTGTAAGGAGTTATTTGCTGTTATTGTTCGAGCACTTAATGAATAAATGTATGTGTGTCCCACTTATGTCAACCTTCCGGGAAGACAGTCAGTGGGAAAATGTTGTAACCTGTCTTTATTTATTCACTAGATTAGTACTGATTCTGCCCCTTCATAGACCAAACCAAAGAGGACTTCCCCGGGGACCTGGAAAGGAAAGACCGAAGGAAAATCTAGTGGTGTCGCTCCACACTTCAAGGAAACACTGAAGGAAAATCTGGGGTTGTCACTCCACATTCCAACGAAAGACAACGGGAGGATTGTGGCGTACCTCTCCCTGATGGAAGAAGAACACCTGATGAACCCCACTTTGCCCTACTCTCCCTCAACAAGAAGTCTCGGGAGAGTCGGGGGGAATTTGTGGGGTACATTTACCAACCCAGCAGAATCCCCCTCCATCACCAAGTTGCAATTCAGTAGCACCAGCAGAATGGCTGCGCTGGCGCTGTTGAGCACTATCGCCTTGCCTTAAAACTGCACTTGACAGTCACCGAAATAATGGCTGTGCTGTCTGACCAAACACACATGGGGCGAGAGGAACACCAAATACCCTGAGAATCACTGCCAGTATTGTCTTCAGTGGCACCAGAGAAAAGTTCATTTGCACCAAAAAGAAAAGAATTCAAAGGCAGCGCTGCTAGGCTGCCAGCCCAAAATTTGACTGAAAAAGAAATGATTCTGCCTTTTAAAATGACTGTGCCCTGATGCCCTTTTTCATCTGTTCAACAGTACACAGTTGGTTCCAGTGAGACGCAGCTATGCCCAGCCATATTCAGGTTGTGCTCCAGCAAAAGAAAGCATTTCTCACTGAATGATCTGTGAAATCACAAAGAACTTTTACTCCCAGCCGTACAAAAAAACTCAGTTCGAAAACCCTTCTTCTTAAGTTTAAGTAATTAATCTGAGGAGGAAGAGGCTTGATTTTGTGAGCATGTGCCCCCTAGATCAAAGATAGAGGGACCTCTTACAATGCCTGAAATGTGCGCTTCACTGTAGCTGAGCGTAGCAGTTTCTGACATACTATGCGGGTAAGTAGTGGGTGGAAGAAGGGAAAACAGTCCAAAGTATTTCCTCTTAAAAGGCCTTACTTTCACCCAGTGTCTTCTCCAAAAGAAGTTAAAACTACCGGTGTGAACCAATACTGATAATAAAGTAATGGTCAGTGCACAGGTTGTAGCCCTAGACCAGCCGGACAGCTGTGGGAACAAAATACATACTTGAGGGCAACCCCAACTCTGGCAGGGGCCGGAGCAATGTCTATAGAATACACAGAAAAAGTGCCCTGACAGGAATTATTTAAATTAACAGAAACACATTCTTTGCGTTTTTGTCTTTTATGGTGGAGACTGGTGCATGTAATTCCAACCTACTAGGAACTACCCCGATAAGTATAGGGGGAAAGCTGACTCCTACATTTAAGTAATTTGTTCAAAAGATCATAGGCAACTTATTAATATGTTTACTTTTTTCGAAAACCTGTACTTCTCAGGTATTTTAGATGTCCACATAGTTGACAAAAGATGTATGCCCCTGCTATCAGTTCTCACCTCACGATTGAGGGAGAAGAGGATTATCCATGCTGTAAGTGTCCCAGAGAGGGAATGTCTCAGGACTGGGTGGGGGGGCTAGGAAGAGTTAGCTAGCCCGTTGTGACCGCCAAATGTGCAGTACTTTCCTGGTGCAGGACACACACGATGCCCGAAATAGTTGGAGGTGGGTCTGGCACGGGTTTCTAGAAAGGAGAGACAGCAGGTAGATGAGGAGCGCAAGGGCGGCCTTGGTCATTAACACTTCACCTCACTATCAGAAAAGAGCCTCTTATCATGAATGAAGTCGTGAGAGGAGTTAACCATTTCGATTAAATTGATGTTTATTTCAGCACTTGATCCTACATGAGTGCTTTGTGCATGGGAGGTAAGCTCCCTCATGCGCTTTCATAGAAGCCTCCGATCAGCATCCCAGTAGCTCTTGATTTCTGTAACACGCAGCAATTTGAAGCTGATGGGTTTCCAAACAGGCTGAGGCTAAGAGAAGGTGAGCAGTAGGGAATCCTAAAGCACAAAGCTGCAAATACAGCTCACCAGGTTAGGTGAGTGTTGCTGAGATGTACGTTTAGACCTGCCTGTAAATCCTCTGCCTTTTTTTTCCAATTCCTGCAGCTACATCTTTGGTAAAATGTGTTTTATCCGAACTCAGGATGAGCCCGGCTCCCTCACGTCACTCAGAGTTGAGATTTCAAATTCAAACATTGGTTCTGCCACTGTAGCGAATATCAAAGTTGGCGCCTACGGGTGTGAACACCCCAACCAGAACTATTTCATGGTAGCTTTTAAATGTCACCATGACTTTAAAATGTAATATTCCTGGTAAGAATGCACGAGGAGTTAATAAAGTATTTAAAAATGTGCAACTCCACTCAGTGGTC